>NC_091083.1:15757575-16060606 GCF_032405125.1 Capricornis sumatraensis
TTCTCCAACAACACAGTTCAAAAGCATCAATTCTTCGGTGCTCAGCTTTCTTTATAGTCCAACTCTTGCATCCATACATGACTAACGGAAAAACCATAGCTTTGACTAGACCTTTGTTGGCAAAATAATGTCTCTGCTTTTTAATATACTGTCTTGGTTGGTCATAGCTTTTCTTCCAAGGAGCAAGTGTCTTTTAATTTCATGGCTGCAGTCACTATCTGCAATGATTTGGAAGCCCCCCAAAACACAGTTTGTCACTGTTTCCACTGTTTCCCCATCTATTTGCCATAAAGCGGTGGGACCAGATGCCGTGACACCATGAGGAGTGGGGTAAAATGCAATGGTTAGGACTTATTTATTTCTAGTCTGCAAATGCAAGGTCTTCTACTTTCCAGGCAGAACTCACCAGAGTCTGCGTGATCAGAGACCAGCCTCAGGATGTGCCCGGGTTCTCCATCGATGTTGAAACAGACGGTGAGGTTGCTCAAGGGGAAATCCACAACAAAGTGGGGGTCTCCATCCGCTGCCAGGCCAGGGCAAGAACGGGAGAGAAACAGAAAGAAGAGACATTTACCGGGCACCTTTCTGTGTAAGCACTTCTTTTCCTATTTTCTCTTGTGTTGACTTAATCCTGTCAACGGCAGGTCCTCCGTGTCCACACGAGGAAGATGCCTGGGAGATGAAGCGATGCAGTGGCTACACAGGCAGCTTGTGGAAAGTAAATATTTGAATGCAGGTCCCTAAATTCAAATCCAATGCTCCTGTGACGACACTGCAGTCAGCTGAGCTGCAGAGGTAAGCGGGGCCTCACCCTACACCCCCACGACAACTGGGCCCACATTCTTCAGCTCCCTCTGTGGCTGCTCCTAACCCCTTCTGTCACGCTTAGGCCAGCCTAGTTAAGTGATGTGGATGAGAACGTCCTGCCCTGTCTCTGGAGAGCCCCGGCCCTAGAGACATTCCCGGCGCCAGTCAGACACAGCCCTCGCGTGAGTGGCAATGACTGAGCCCAGTTTAGAGCTGGTGACAAGTGAAGGACACAGAGTCAGCAGGAGGCCAGCCAGCAGCGACCGTGGCAGCTCATCCTCTGGGTCCCACTGACTGTCTTGCTCTCAAAATTCTGTCCGCAGATAAGACCCCAAAGCTTGGCTGACCCCCACTCCTTGCCTGTTCCCCTCGTTTTCACCTCTGCTAAAGACGGATGGCCTTGCCTCTCACCGTACAGACAAAATATTTCCCGAGAGTCTACACCAGCTCTCTTTTCCCACAAGACTGGAGGGTTCGTTTCTCTCTATACACCAAGCACAGCATGTTTCCGAATTCCCCTCTGCTTCGTGTGTACACGCGTATGCGTGCACAGGACTGATTTTCCTGTCTATGCACACATTCCACCATTTGTATACAGTGAGGGGTGGTGGACCAGGAGCTCAGTGTTTTCAAGCTTTGAGCCAGTTAAGGGTCTTGGAGGAACTGCTGAGAAATCCCTTCTGTCCCCAGCCTGACTCAGAGGGGCCTCTGGAAGAATCTGGTTGATCTCACTGTAAACTGCCTCAACCATCCAGTGAAGGACAATGTAATTAAGACATACAAGGCACTGGTCTTTTGTAGATGAGAAAATGACAACCACTGAAGATGAAAGTGCATATTTTTGGCACTCTGTGGGCACGCATATAACTGCGTGGCAGTTCTCTGAGAGCGTCTTGTGCTCACTCCACACCATTTGTACTCAATCTACCAAATTCCTTTACAAGGGAAGATGTTGCTTGCTCCAAGAAAAGAGAGGAGCGGTCTGGAAGTCATTACTCCACTCAGTATCCAAGAGGAAAGTTTTCTTGCATTCCATAATGCGTGTGTGCTCAAAGGAATGACACCTACCCACTGGGGACGATGTGTTTCCTCTACCCAGAGCTAATCTCCAGAATGTCCCTGGCTATGTGAAACCGCATGCCCAGTACATCATCAGCAAGGCAGCAAGGAAGGCTTACAAAGGCAGATGTGTACATTTGAAGAATAAAACGCAGGGCTTGGGTCATTATTCCATCCAGATTTTTATTATAATCCCAGGAAGCTGGCCAAGAGAAATTTTATGGTATCGTTATCTGTTCTTCCCTTCTAAAGCCAAGGATTATGAAAATAATAGAATAATAATGTTTACAAAGTGTGCACTGTGGCAGATAACTGCAACACCAGAAGCCGGAAGCAAGCATACTTCAGATCTCTAAAAACAAATGTCTTTTCAAGTCAATCATGATGAACGTGTGCCTCTGTCCAATCAATCCTTCTACTAGGGCTCCTGCTAGGCTGTGTTATCTGTGGAGTTTAGGTGATGGTATAATGACAGTCGGGGTTTTGAGAACTGCCCCCACGCTGCAGACTTGAGCTAAATAAATTTAGGTCCTCACATCTTGTTCTATGAGCTGATCTAACTGGCTTCAGGGAATTCCTGGTCATCTTAGTCCTAAATATCTCAACTCTCAATCACACACAAGCATATTTCTTTCCTTTACCTGATGTTTTGGAGATTTTAATCCTTGGGCTGTATGGTTTCTTGACAGCAGGTCCTAGAGAGGAGAAAGAAGAGACCCACCATTGTTATTTATTAAAGAGGAGGAAGTGAGAGGTATAGAGAGTTGAGATGAGTCAAATACAGCTTTCAGATACATTTGTGACAATTTTAAAACATTTGTTTTACAGGAGGAGCTTGGCCTCCCAACACAAAATGAAGGTGTAACATAAGGAGGGGTAATTATTTTATTCCTTATAAATTAAAATAATATTCTTGGCTGTGATTTCTGTGTATATGATAGGAAAAAATACAGAAAATATTCTATAGTTGTGGGGGAGGGGGAAAGCAGAATTGTTTAATGGGAACAGAGTTTTAGATTTGCAAGATGAAAAAGTTTTGGAGATCTGTTTCACAATGATGTGAATATACTTGACACTACGGAGCTGTACACTTAAAAATGGTTACAATGCAGAGGACAGAATGGTGGGTACCAAGAGGGAGCGCGTCAGGGGAGGGATGGAGTGGGAGGCTGGGGTCAGCAGATATAAGCTTTTACAAATAAAATGGATAAACAACAAGGCCCTAACGTATAGCACAGATAAACCATAATGGAAAAGGCTAAAAATAAAGAATGTATATGTGCGACTGAACTGAACTGAACTGATATATGTATAACCGAATCACTTTGCTGTTCAGCAGAAAGCAGCAACACACTGTAAATCAACTACACTTCAATTTTAAAAAAAGAATGGAAAAATGGTTATGATGGTAAATTTTATTTAACTTTTTTTTTTTATAAAATAGCACTTTACGACAACCAAAAGGATACAAAAATGTAAAAGAAAAAGATATCATGGCAATCCAGGTCTAGAGCCGTGAGTGTAAACACAATTCACAAAGCAGCGGCAAAAATAAATATGAAAAAATAACCCCAAAGTAAATTACTTCCTGTCAATAAAATAAAATTAATATATTGTTCCAAGCTGTCTGTATTAACAAGCTTATGCTCCTCTTATGCTTGTGCTTCATTGATCTCTGCACCCAGAAAATGAAGATCATAGTATCTGGGTGTTTTTAAGTGCCCCCTTCTCTAACTGACCCCTCATAAGCAGGACATGGACAGAATCAGGTCAACCACAGGGGAGAAGTGGCAGCTCAGTCTGGATGCCTGCTTTGGGAGCCTTAAACTGTCACAGACACTCAAAAAATCTTAAAATTAAAAAATCATCGGAGCTTTAAACAAAACGAGGAAATTGTCCTGAGTACTAACTGATGCTTCAGGAAAATTTTATATCTAACGAGCCTTTTGCTCAATCAGTTGGTTATTCCTCATCTGTCTTCTTGGCCCTCTGAGTCCTGTGTCATTTACGAGTTTGCTATCTCCTGAAGCTGCAGAAATTTGAGTTACTAACATCAAATCAAGATGTTACGCAAAAGAGCCATTTTCCCTGGATGTGGCACAGATCTTGCAGCCTGAACTCATAGCACCACGCAACTGACTGATTCTTCATCCTTTTCACCAGAATGAATACTGTCCTAGTTTTGCCAAGACAAGCTCCACTCTTTCTAGAAACGCGATGTAGCATTTTTCGCCTCTACATTAGGGTCTGGACTTCTCGCTAAACTTCTAGTTCTGCACTCCTCATGGGAGAGGGTATCTAACATGTGCAGAACCCTCATTCTGTACCTAAGATTCTGCACATTAATCCTTGCAACAGTCCTTCAGGAAAGACACCACTATCTGCATTTTACAGGTGAGAGAACAGAAGCTCAGAGAGGTTCAGAAGCCTGCCCCAGGCCACAGCTGGCGAGGAGATGCCACGAGCTGAAACAGTCTGGATCCTAAGGTTGTGCTCTCTCCACCTCGCCCAGGTGATTCTCAGAGTTTAGAATCTGAGGATCGTGCGAGGCCTGGGTGCATGTCAGTTCCCTCACCTTAGGACATGTGAACCTGGCAGGAAGCTAATAAAAACGTCACATATGAAAAAAGTGCTGTTTTCCACAAGCAGATATTACTGAGAATATAACCCTTTGCTTTGGTTGAATTACTTTTCCTGCCTTTTTCCCATTCTTTTTTTTTTTTGGCTGCACCTCGAGGCATGTGGGAATCTTAGTTTCCTGACCAGGGATTGAATCTGTGCTCTTCACATTGGAAAGCAGATTTTTAATCACTGGAGCACCAAGGAAGTCCCTCTCATTCTTGTTTCTACTAATTTCCCCTGAAAAATAGCATGGGGACAGATAATAAAAAATTTCTGTTTCAACTCTGAATTCTCTTATATAGAACTTAATTTATTCTATATAATTTAAATAATATCTATAATAAAATAAAATTTCATTTATTTCATTGTAAACAAAATCATTAAAAATACAATTTTAATAAAAACATGAGCAGTAAAATTCATAAAATATACAAGACATGGGCTATGATAAACCTAGACAGCATATTAAAAAGCAGACATCACTTTGTTGAAAAAGGTCTGTATAATCAAAGCTATGGTTTTTCCAGTAGTCATGTATAGATGAGAGAGTTGGACCATAAAGAAGGCTGAGCGCCAAAGAATTGATGCTTTCAAATTGTGGTGTTGGAGAAGACTCTTGAGAGTCCCCTGGACAGCAACGAGATCAAACCAGTCAATCCTAAAGGAAATCAACCCTGAACATTCATTGGAAAGACTGATGCTGAAGCTCCAATACTTTGGCCACCTGATGCGAAGAGCTGACTCATTGGAAAAGACCCTGATGCTGGGAAAGATTGAGGACAGGAGGAGAAGGGGGTAGCAGAGGATGAGATGGTTGGATGGCATCATCGGCTCAATGAACATGAGTTTCAGCAAACTCTGGGAGATAGTGAAGGACAGGGAAGCCTGGCGTGCTGCAGTCTATGGGCTCACAAAGAGCTGGGCACAACTGAGTGACTGAACAATAAAATATAATTTGTAGTAAAATTTTATTTTATTGTACCTATAAAATTTTATCATATAAATTTTATTTTTATCTATATAAAATCAAGCATAAGCGTCAAATGACATAACTGAAGTGTTTAAAAATATAGAAAGGTGGGCTTCCCTGGTGGTCCACTGGATAAAAAGTAGACTTGAAATGCAAGGGAAACCGCTTTGAGCCCTGACTTGGAAGGATCCCACAGGCCGTGCAGCAACTAAGTTCGTGTGCCAAACTACTGAGCCTGTGCTCCAGAGCCCGGGAGCCGCAACTTCTGAGCCCACGTGCAGCAAGTACTAAAGCCTGTGTGCCCTAGAGCCTGCGCTCCACAAGAGAAACCACTGCAAACAAGCCTGCACGCTGCGACTAGAGAGGAGACCCCTCTCCCCAACTGGAGAAAACCCACGTGCAGCAATGAAGACCCAGCAGAGCCAGAAAAATAAAATGAATAAATCTTTAAAAAATATATAGAAAGGCACTTATAAATGAACATTTGTTTACTTGTCTGTTCATTCCTGTGGCTCGTGGTGGGCACTCAATATCGATGATTTATCGATAGACTGACTTTACCTTCTTGAACTTCTCTATAGCGATCCACGGTTTATAATAACAATACAAACACAAGCTAACCCACTGTTAGCTAGGAGCTGCAGGAATAGAACGTTGTTTATAGAAATTACGATACAAGAAAATAAGAGAGGACCTTGGCCTGAAAAAGCAGCCAGAAAGGGCCGTGTGGGTCCCCACACTGAACCACGTATACGCTCACCTGGCTGCAGGTGTGTGCCTCGCAGGCTCTGCATCACCGTTTCGGGTCCAGTGGCCACGGATGCGCTGGACATGCCGTAGGCGGCCTCTGGGGTCTCTGTCCGCGGTGCTGACTTCAGCGTCATGGATGTGAAAGGGATGAGGAAGCGGTGGTTCACGGCCAGCGCCTGGGCCTCCTGCCTCAGCCGCTCCCTTTCCGGCTCCTCGATGCTCTGCAGCCAGGCACTCAGCAGCTCCTTCAGGGTCAGGTAGCTCCAGAGACGTTCCAGGTGGTTGGGCTCCTCCTGGCCACGCCCCCTGGGCCTGGGGCTCTGCGGGACGTCGATCCCCACCTTCCCGGGCTCCACGGGCACGTCCTTCTTGAGCACCACAAACTTCTTACTGTTGCTGGCCGTGACCTCCACGTGCAGCCGGTCCATTGCCCTGTCCACCAGCTTCCCTGCGATTACGATCTCCGAGCCGTTGAAGTAGTTGGGGAACAGGGTCCTGGTGGCACGCTCCACCAAGCCGGGAGGATAATCCACGCGGATGTCGGAGAGGAGCGGGGTCCTGATCTCATCGTAGAACCTGGGGAGGAGGAATGGAGGGGAGAATCAGGGCCTGCCCGGGCGGCAAGCAGGACAGGGCTTAGAGGAAAACATGGGCTGCTGGGGAGGCAGTTCTGATCTTAGAAGCAGCCAAGTCCAACATTCCACCCAGAACATCTCAGGCAGGAGGCTGTGCAGCAGAGGCTTGAATACCACTGGTGATGGGGAACTCACTGCCCCACAAGCTCCTCGTCTCTTGTCCACTGATCTGAGGAGAACCAGAGAGCTTCTGGCAGTAAATCACCATTTTCCTTCCTGCAAGCTCCACCCACTGGTCTCAGTTTTGCTTCTGGAGTAACACAGTGTGAATGAGGGTAATCCTCCTTCAGTATTTAGATGCTGGAAGACGCTGACCTTCAGACGGGTATAGACACTGCTGCATATTCCGTGAATATGCATACTCCTTCTTACCTAGCCTAATTAATCTTAACAAGTCTTCACAGAATATAATTTCAAGAATCCCTAACAGTCCTGCCAATACTTCACATGGTTTTTCTCGTTAAATTCTATCATCCGGCCAGAATCCTCCTGTCACAGGTGAGAAGGCTGAGGCACAGAGGGTCTTAAGGCCTAAAGTCATAAGGCAGTGCCAGAATGTGAACCCAGATCAGCCTGATTTTAAGACACATA
Organism: Capricornis sumatraensis; assembly: GCF_032405125.1. Taxonomy (NCBI): domain Eukaryota; kingdom Metazoa; phylum Chordata; class Mammalia; order Artiodactyla; family Bovidae; genus Capricornis; species Capricornis sumatraensis. Next base: position 15,765,010 of record NC_091083.1, read on the forward strand.
GATCAGATTTTGGGTCCAGCCTCATGTCCAGGCCTGCTGAGCCTGCCCTCCCCACCCCAAGGACACAGGCAGACTTGGGGTCCAGCCTCACGTCCAGGCCTCCCGCTGAGCCCGCCTCTGCCCTCCCCTCGCCCTGAGGACACAGGCAGACCACAGACCCGATGAGCTGGGCTCGGGCGTCGTGCTCTTCGTGGACTCGCCGCGTGAGCCCGCAGTTCTCCAGGGACAGCTTCTCCAGCAGCTTGAAGTCCACGTCGGCCCCGATGCCCACGGTGAAGATGCAGACCCGGCCCCGGGTGGCCTCCCGGGTGTTGTTGAGGATCTTAAGGGTGTGGGTCTCCCCGACGGTGGGCTTTCCGTCCGTCAGGAAGACCACGAGGGACACGCTGCGGTCCTCGATGTCATTGTGGGCCACATAGTCATTAAGCAGCTGGATGCCCCTCTGCAGGGCCCCGTTGATGTCCGTGCCTGTGGGACACAGAACACGATGCTGGAGGCTCGCTGCCTCCCTCACCTGGACACATCTTCACACCCCTCCTATGCACCTGCAGGAGTGACAGGTGGGGAGAGCAGCCCCCTGCACTCTCTCCAGGTCACACAGGCAGCCTAGAAACTCCGCAGATGCATAGGAATGGTGCAGAGTTATATAACCTTTTCCTGAAGGTGTCTGATGGGCGTCCCAGGTGGCTCAGTGGGTAAAGAATCCGCCTGCACACTCTTTACAATAGCCGGGACATGGAAGCAACCCAGATGTCCATCAGCAGACAAATGGATAAGAAAGCTGTGGTACATATACACCACGGAATATTACTCAGCCATTAAAAAGAATGCATTTGAATCAGTTCTAATGAGGGGGATGAAACTGGAGCCTATTATACAGAGTGAAGTAAGAAAGAAAAACAGCAATACAGTATATTAACGCATATATATGGAATTTAGAAAGATGGTAACGATGACCCTATACATGAAACAGCAAAAGAGACATAGATGTAAAGAACAGACTTTTGGACTCTGTGGGAGAAGGCAAGGGTGGGATGATTTGAGAGAGTGGCACTGAAGCATGTATATTATAATATGTGAAACAGATCACCAGTCCAGATTCGAGGCATGAGACAGGGTGCTCAGGGCCGGTGCACTGAGATGACCCTGAGGGGTGGGACAGGGAGGGAGGTGGGAGGGGGGTTCAGGATGGGGAACTCATGTACACCCATGGCTGATTCATGTCGGTGTATGGCAAAACCACTACAATATTGTAGAGTAATTAGCCTCCAATTAAAAAAAAAAAAAAGAATGCAGGAGACGTGGGTTCGATCCCTGAGTCAGGAAGATCCCCTGAAGGAGGAAATGGCAGCCCACTCCAGTATTCTTGCCTGGAGAATTCCATGGACAGAGGAGCCTGGTGGGCTACAGTCCACGGGGTCCCAGAGTGCACACGAGGGCCTCTGATGGGGGCCTCAGCTTAGGTGTCTCCATTCCCTTAGCATGACCGATCTGCACCTCTTTTGGAGAATCGCTTTGAAAGGGCAGGAGGGTGTTGGGTGCAGGGACTTGGAGAAAGAAGCACCCCGGAGGGAAGCAGGGAGCACCGAGCTTGGAGGTGGGAATGTGGAGACCTTCGCGGGGATGCCCCGTGTGGCCTGGGGCTGGAGGACGAGGATTAGAGAGCTCACTCATTTTTTTTTTTTAATTATTGCTGGTATCGCCTTTCTGGCTTCCTGCCTCTTCAGGGTCTCCCCTGTTCATAAGGACCCCACCAAGCGAAGGCTGTCCAGTTTACACCTCCCGCCACCCCTGCCATTTCTAATTCAGACACGCTTGTCACTAGCAGCTCTGATTAAAGTCAGGGGACACTGTCTGCCGTGGATGCTGGACAGGTATTTTGCTTGGGGTAGGGTGAGATGGGTGGCGGGTGGAAGTTAAATCTACCAGCCAACACGAGGCTTCTAGATTCTAAGACTTTCATTCAACCCTGCTGCAGCTGCTCTACCGTTGCCAAGAGAAGCCGAGAGTTCTGACAGCTGACGTGAACACCCATTTCCTTTTTCTGACCCCAGTGGTTATTTTTTTAAGGGCCCTTCTTGACAGACCAACTATTTCACTCATTTTAAGTACACAGTTAATGATTTTTAGTAAATGTATAAAGCTGTGTACCCATTACCACCATCCTGCCACCTGACTGGCGTGCTTTTTCATCTCCCTGCAAAATCTACCGTATTTGATTGAACCAGAAAATTTCCCCCGTTGCTTCACATCCTGCAGAATTTCTGGCTGAAAATATAGATGTCTGTGGCTGTGCAAACACATCACTAATTCGTTCTAAGATGCACACATGGTCCACACGGAAGGGGAACTTACAGCTGAGACAGCACGCAGCACTTCCCTGGGTTCGCCCGCTTGCCTCTCTGAAAGCCTCACCTAGCTTCATTGCCTCTGAAGGTGTGGACATGGACCAGAAGGCAGGTGTTTAGTTCCTCTTTGATCCAGAACTTAAGCGATGATGCCAAATCTCTCATTGCACTTTAAAGCCAGGGACAGCCCCAGGCAAAGGATGCGCTTAGCTTTTCTCACGCCAGGCACAGCAGGGCTTGGCATCGAATCTCTGTTAAGTTGAGGCATCTCCTGCACACTTAACAACGGGGGTGGGCAGCGGGGGCTGGGACTTCCCCGGTGGTCCAGAGGCTAAGTCTCCAGGCTCCCAAGGCAGGAAGCCCACTTCAATCTCTGGTCAGCGATTTAGATCCCACATGCCAACACTAAGAGTTGGCATACCACAACTAAACAATGCCTCGTGATGTAAGTGAGTCCTGGTGCAGCCAAATAAAAACAAAAAATGGAAAACAACGGGAGAGTTCCCGTGGAGAGTTGAGAGAGTCCCAACCATTCCGCTGAGAGCTCCCCCAGGGATATTAAAGGACCACAGTGCACCAGCAAGAGGGTGTGTTTGGGTAAAAATGGCCGTGTGTGTGTGCTTAGTCACTGAGTTGTGTCCAACTCTTTGCAAAACCTGCCAGTCTGTCCATGGGGATTCTCCAGGCAAGAATGCTGGAGTGGGTTGCCATGCCCTCCTCGGGTTGGGGGGGGGGGGTGTCTTCCCAACCCAGGGACCGAACCCAGGTCTCCCACATTGCAGGCGGATCCTTTACCAGCTGAGCTACCAGGGAAGCCCCCAAATGGCCATCTCTGACAGCTAGAGAAGACTTCCTGTGTGCGGCCACTGTTCTAAGTACTTTAAATATCTTAACTCATCCTAAAAAAAAGTCCATTATATCCTCATTCTACAGATGAAGAGAAGGAGATAGAGGTTAAATGCCTCATAGCTGGTGGGGCTGGATTCAAATCCAGGCAGTCTGGCTTCAGAATCCATGCTCATCTCCTGATGAGGAGAGATTAACTTTCTGTTCCTCTGCAGAGGTTGGGTCAATGAACTGCTGAGACCAAAAAAAAAAAAAATAAAAAAGGAAACCAGTGTGGTTTCTAAGGTTTAGATTCCAAAAGGGCATAACACACATTTTCTGTTTTCTAAAGCTTTATCCTGCTCCCCCCTACACACACATAGCATTCTAATAGTAAGAAGCATCTGAATAAACTCATTTTAATGCATATTCTTTAAGTAGATACTGTATGTCAGGAGCTATGCCAAGCTGTTGCTCAGTCACTAAGTCGTGTCCAACTCTTTGCAATCCCATGGACTGCAGCACACCAGGCTTCCCTGTCCTTCACCATCTCCTGAAGTTTGCTCAAACTCATGTCCTTTGAGTCAGTGATGCCATCCACCATATGATCCTATCATTCCCTTCTCCTCCCACCTTCAATCTTTCCCAGCATCAGGGTCTTTTCCATTGATTTGGCCCCAGGAACTACAGGCTAAACAACGATGAAGGGAAATCTCTTTCCTCAGAGACTCCCCAACTTCCTTCCAAGGATCATCACTAAAATATTAACTCTAAACTTTCATTTCTCACTTCAACCAGTAAAACAATTCCTAGATCACACTGTTGTGGAAACTGTTAGGAAATCCCATTGTATCCATAAATCAAAATTCCATTCTCACAAGATCAAGTTCTGAAGTTCATTTGGGAAACGAGAGCTTTGCCTTGGACGGAAAATAACCAACTTATGAGTGATGAGAAACTCAGATGGAAGAGGATGGACAGAACTGGGTGTTTTACGTCTCCAGATCGCGAAAGCAGAATCACCTGAATCCCCCAGGAGACAGTGTCTCTACGGGCCTTTAGGAAGGACGGTGAAGGCCCAGTGAACATGCCAATACTGAGCTCCCACCAGGCGCCCACTGTCCTCAGGACGAGTTGACAGCGGGGGTAAGATCTGGGTCCAGGGTTGATGGCACTGACAGCCAGCACAGCTGTTAACACACTGTCCTGAGTCTCAGATCATCTCAGAGCTCTTTCTGGCCTTTCCCCTCATCCGTGTCCTTACCTAGGCACCACCCCCAGGCGAGGGTGCCAAGGCTCCATCACCTTTCCACCTAGAGCATCTCCCAGGCCACCTGCAGTCCAGGAGGACCGACAGCTCAGGGGGGCGGCTCCATCTGCTGCCTGAAGGTTCTCACACTCAAACACACAGAACACTGAATCAGCCACTTGGCTTTCACTCCCGGCCCCGAAAACCGATTTACAAAAAGAGCTGCATTGTTTGGGATCTGTGAGATAAACCAGGAAAGGCTCCAAAACCTATCAGGTATTTCCCCTGTAACTTATTTGACCATCTTAGTTCAGTGCCCAGAAAAGGAGAAGCAAGCTCCTGGGGAAAGTGCTCACCTGTTCTCTCCTTTCCTGTGAGCAGCGTCAACTTTCAAACCCCTGTATCGCGTCTCAGCAAACAGGCAAAGCAGGACGCACTTACCTCCGCTCGGCGACATGTGGTGGATGTACACTTTGCCATCTCTGATGCTGCTGGGAGTAACTGACACCAAATGGTCCTTCCACACTTTGATCCGGTTGGAAAACCCGACGATATTGAAATGGTCCTGGGGTCGCAGGTCATGCAGAATTGTGAAAAGGGCATCCTTGGTCTAGGCAAACACAAAAGCAAGGCCAGTCATGTCCCACTGCATGAGTCTGCACATCCCCTGGCTTGGAAACTGCACGCTGGGGACAATCCCAGGGTTATAATAGAGTGCCTGCCCTGTAAAGGGACTTGGATAAATGTCAAGGAACTTTATCACCTAGCCAGGAAAAAAAATACGGCTCAGTGGGAAAGAATTTGCCTGCAATGCAGGAGACTTGAGTTTGATCCCTGGATTAGGAAGATCCCCCGGAAGAAGAAACGGCAACCCACTCCAGTATTCTTGCCTCGAGAATCCCATGGACAGAGGAGCCTGGCGGGCTACGATTCATTGGCTCACAAATGAGTCGGACAAGACTGGGCAGCTAAACAACAACATGTTACAACTTCATATAAGACATGAATGTTTTTCATATACGAAATGTCCTGTCTGCTCTGATCCACATACATCAAGCCTCAAGTCTCTGGAACTTCACGACTGCTGTTCTCGAGACCTGGAGTGTCCTTCCCAGCTGCCTTATGCTCCTGTTTCATCTGACAAGACCTTAGTCATTCTTCAAAACCCAGCCAATGTGCTATATTCTGTATTTGAAACATTTTCTAGCTCCTCTAAAGAGAGCGGACCTTCTCTCCTCTGGGCTAGCACTGCCCTCAACGCACTTATAGAGTAACGTGCATCGCTCGTCATGACTACGGTCTGCTCTCTTCTCTTTCCCTTCCTCCAGGGAAGGCAGGTTCCATCTTTTTTTTTTTTTTTTTTTTGGCTGTACTGGGTCTTCGTTGTGGCGCTTGGGCTTTCTCTAGTTGAGGGGCAAGGACCTGGTTGCCCTGAAGCACGTGGGATCCCAGTTCCCTGAACAGGGATTGAACATGTGCCCCTTGCATTGGCAGGTGGACTCTTATCCACTGGACCACCAGGGACGTCCCTCTGTCTATTTTGTTATCTCCCAGAGCAGAGAACTCCTGACACGCACTAGAAAGAAGTTCAGAGGATGAAAGAACACGAGGACGATTCGTGAATTACAGAGGAAGGGTACGAATCAGAACTGCCACTGGGTTTTAAGAGAGAATGAAGCACCGTGGGCTGGAGTGACGTGAGAAGGCGTTTCAGAGAACAGAGGGGATCTGAGGATGAGGCCCGAAGGACCTGGGTAACTTGAAACACAAGGGAGGACATCCTGGAAAGAAGCCAAGAAGGTCATATGTTACCACACGTAACACAGATTGCGAGTGGGAATTTGCTGTATCCAACACAGGGAACCCAAAACCGGTCCCCTGGGACAATTGAGACGGGTGGGATGGGGTGGGAGGCAGGCTCAAGAGGGAGGGGACGTGCTTCCGGCTGATCCATGTGGATGCACAGCAGAAACCATCACAACATTGCAATCACCCTCCGATTAAAACCAAAATAAAATTTAGATAAATATTTTAAAAATATTACCATTACTTTGCCAACAAAGGTCCGTCTAGTCAAGGCTATGGTTTTTCCAGTGGTCATGTATGGCTGTGAGAGTTGGACTGTGAAGAAGGCTGAGCGCCGGAGAATTGATGCTTTTGAACTGTGGTGTTGGAGAAGACTCTTGAGAGTCCCTTGGACTGCAAGGAGATCCAACCAGTCCATCCTAAGGGAAATCAGTCCTGGGTGTTCTTTGGAAGGACTGATGCTGAAGCTGAAACTCCAGTACTTTGGCCACCTCATGCGAAGAGTTGACTCACTGGAAAAGACCCTGATGCTGGGAGGGACTGGGGGCAGGAAGAGAAGGGGACGACAGAGGATGAAATGGCTGGATGGCATCACTGACTCGATGGACGTGAGTCTGAGTGAACTCCGGGAGTTGGTGATGGACAGGAAGGCCTGGCGTGCTGCAATTCATGGGGTCGCAGAGAGTCGGACATGACTGAGCAACTGAACAGAACTGAGCACTGCACACCTTAAACTTACAGCGCTGTGTATCAACTGTACCTCAGTACAACTTGGGGGAAATCAAGGGACAAAAAAAACCAGCCCCCTTCTCTGAGATGCTCTCTCACGTGACACACACACATCTTTCCTGGCACTCATGACATGGCAGTGTCGTTATTTCTCCCAGCCCTTCCCCTTGCCAGGACCTCTGCATCTGCTGTTCCCTGTGATGATGCTCTGTCCCACAGTCGGCGTGCCCGCTGCCCCCTCCTCGTCCTTCGGTTCTGGGTTCACTCGCTCCTCTGTCCTTTCAAGCTGGCACCCTGGCCCCTGCCTTCCCAGCGCTGATAGAGAGAATGTGATGACATATTTGTGCATTTACTGGACAGTCCAACTCAGCCCCGCGTCTCCGAGTGTAGGAGCTTTTTCTGTTCCGTCACTCTTGGGTCATACCCAGCTGGGCCTGCCTGCATGGCAGATTCTTGGAACAGGCTTGCAGAAAAAAGTGAGTGCTGGGAAGACTGTCCATCTGTGACACCAGACTCCTCCAAACAGCTGTCCCCTTGTTTCCTCCCTGCCCTCCCAACACAACAGTTGGCACATTGTGGGCTGTCAGTAAATAGCTGCTGAATGAGCAATTGAGAGAAAAAGAGGGAGAGAGAGAGAGGGAGAATTCTACTGACTAAATACGAAGGGAGGAGAGACACAGCCCCCACCCTTGAGAAGCTAAGACAGAACATTGAGAAGGGTGATGTGCACGAAACACAGCTGAATGATGGACAGCATTAAAGCAAGAATGAACAGATCAGATCGCGTCAATGAACAGATGTGGGTGGAGGGCCCTGAGCGCGCTGCTGACGGAACTCCGGGAAGCTGGCCCCACCTTGACCCCTCACCCTTCCACCCGCTCAGAGCCAGCATGACCCCAGCTTGAGCAAAGACAGGCTCAGCATCGCTCCCCATCCGACAGGCTGGACCTCTGGGAAGCCTGAAGGTCCACAGCTGGGCGGTGACAGACAGGACCGGCAAGCTGAGGCAGTCCCGGGGACAGCACAGTCGGGGGCCTGCTGCTAAGGCAGCCACTTGGACATGTTCCCGCTGCTGGGGCTCAGAGCTGGCAGGGCCCCCCAGGGTTCAGGCTGGGGCCTGGGGAATCTCCTCAGAAGGCTGTTGTTTGTTTAGCGGCTGTCATCCCTAGGGATCCTTAAATAGTGAGCTCAAGCCCTCGAGAGGGGCTGGCCTGGCTTCTTGGCTGCTGTTTTCCCCCCTCAAAGGATTCTCTGCTTTAGGAGCAGTCCTTCAAGTCTCTCCACCCTCCTCCCCTGAGCTCAGCAATGAAGGGCTTCTGATGACCGTGTAAGGCCACAGCTCTGACTTGTCCTCAGGAGCACTGGGGCAGGCAGGCAGGCCCACGGGCTCCCGGGGGTTCCACTTCCAGTTGCCTCGGGACCTTTGCACTGGTCTCCAGGTCCTTATTCCAAGGGGCGGGGGCGGACACTGCCTGGAGCCACCACTGCCCATTAACCCTTCCTGAGCTCTGACCCGCGCGGTCTGGGGAGCTCTGCGTTCTGCAGAAGGCTGAAAAGGCAGGAGGAAGGTGTTTGCCCAGATAGAAGAGAGAATGTGAGGTGGCTTCAGCTGGTGTTTCTGCACCCTGCGTTTATATGCTACAGACAGACAGAAACCTAGGCAGGCTTTTCGCAAGAGTACACCCTAGAGACCAAGGTAAGCACATTCTAGAAAGATCAGAGGACGCCCAGAAAGATAAGAATGGATGGTGCAAGCTGGTTCAAAGGCCTGAGCTACCCTGGAGGCACTGACTGGTCATATCCACTCCTTGGTGACCCCAAAGGGCACTCGGCAAACACCAGCCTCTACATGTCACCAGAAGGGCTCCTTACGATGTTCCAAGTTGTGTCTGAACTGAAGGAAGGTACGAAAGGTACACAAATACAATGGAGAGAGGAAAAGGAAATACTTCTCATTATTCAGATAGTAAAGAAGCACCCTGGCCTGCAGGAAGCATTCAGACAAGATTCCCTTTAATCCGAGCCTTGTAGAAACAAAGAGAATAGGGATGACTGGCTCCTTGAAACAGTTCCGTAGTGAGGAATCCTTCTGCTTGTAGGTACCTCCCTTGGGTTAAAAGGAGGGGGGAAAAGTATTTCCTCTGAAAACAATGTCTTAGAAGTTAATTCCAGCTCTGCCTCTGGTTTATTATTAAGTAAGCCTTTTCATCTCTGTCCACTTAAGTTCTTTCAGGAGCAAGGAGAACGTAAATAAACAAAGAGGAGCTCTCGGTTTCAGATTCTCTGTTCATCCAACTTGGCTGGTGATGGTCCCTCTTGGTCTAGCAGGTCTTCAGGGAAGGGAACTGTGCACCCTTTCCCGGCGGTGTCTGTCAGGGAAGGGGCAGGGCTGGGCCCCGGGAGGTGCAGCCCCTTTTACACGCTTACTGTCCCCTTGTTAGGGCTGCTCCCAGGGCGGGGAGTTTCTGAGAACTGCTCTGTCTGGCGGGCTTAGAGCCTCTGTGTTAAGCCAGCCTAGAGACAAGATGGACCTTCCTTTCCCTCCCCTACAAAACTGAGCCCGAGCAGCTGCAGGCTCTTGGCTCAGCCCTCAAGGGGGTGAGTGTTCCAACTACACACACTTTGAACCACTCACTCTGAGACGCTCCCCAAGGAGAGAAGACCCTTAAGGTGACCCATCAGTGGAACCCATGGAAAACCCAGCTGCCCACCCACTCCATCAGGGTCCCCGCTGCCTCTCCTCAAATCTTTCTGTGTCCCCGCCGAACCACCCGCACCAGCAACCAAGTCTGACACAAAAGGTTTTTGTACCCCAGTCCCTGGGTGGTTACGAGCCCATGACATCATAGAGGAAGTCCAAGGGCAAGGGTCTTAGACACCAGACATGCCAAACTTTCAGCAGAACGGCCCTGCTGTGCTCCGAAGCAGTCCTCTCGCTCACCCCATTCTAAAATGTTTGCTGAGCAGCTGACATTTTCCCTTTCCACACATTCCTTCTGGATGAACCCAAGAGAAAATCCTCTGTGAGTCCTCTCATCAAAAGCAAAAGAAAGCTAAGAACTTCTAAAAGTCCAGCTCGAGCCAAGACAGAATTGTGCCCAACAGAGAAGTACCCTAGAACGCCCTCAGTTTCTGAGAGGTAATACCGGGAAGTGGAATACACCCATCGGCAACTGAACACAAGCGGGCCTTCACCCTTCTCAGGCGGGTGGAGATAAGGGGCCCGGGCGGGGACCACAAAGAGGTGTGTGACTGGCCTCCCGTGCGGTGCAGTCCCTCTTGCGGCCAGCAGGGGGAGCGCTCTACCCCCAGGACTGGCAATGGAGTCCCGCTACTGGAAGGACAGACAAAAAGAGTCTATGATCCCATCTAAGTTTGCAACGTCAGGGCCTCCTTGCAACCTCAAACTACCCATCTAAGCCGTCACTGAGAAGGATGGAGATATCCAGCACCTCGGCCTCTCTCTGCGCCCTCCACAGACATTCACCCACGTCACCCTGCACGCACCGTTGCGGCTAAAACCAGAGCAGCCATTCTGAGCGGGCCCTGGACGCCGATGATGCTTCAGTGGGAGTATTCCAAGACCGTGGCATTTCAAGGGCACAAACATGGATTCCATAAAAGGCAACACAACTGTACTTGGACACGCTACAGGTTTGAAGTTTTTTGAAATCATATCCAGACTGACCCACCAAGTAATTTTTTTTTTTAATTCCATCTTTACCAGCAAGGCAATAAATTGAGTGAGAAAGACCATTTCTCCATAATGTATTCATGTCTATATCATTGTTTTCCAGAAAAATCTAGCAACAGATTGGTTTCAAAGAACCTCAAACATTAAAAAATATCACCCTACCGATGACAAAGTAAGCACAGTTCAAGAGGTTATACAGACTCATAAAGGAAAACATTGACTGCACAAAGCCTGGTGCCCACTGTCGCCTGTGTCATGAATGACTCCCAAAGTGAACCACATTATATAATTTATTTAAAAATAAAAAATGAAACCTGTAATACAAGAAACATAAAACATCAAAAGGTGTCTATGTTCAATACAAGGAGCTGGTTGCAAAAAACAAAAACTATTTTTCTATTGGCCAAAGGGTTCTTTTTAGAGAAACAGCAGAAATTCAGAAGCTTTCTTTACATCATTGGAAAATTGGGGCTAGAAGTCATCAGATCTTCCAATATTTTAAAACAGTTTGCATGCACCCTTATAGAAGAAAGTGAAGAAGAACTTTAGAGCCTCTTGATGAAAGTGAAAGAGGAGAGTGAAAAAGCTGACTTAAAACTCAGCATTCAAAGCATGAAGGTTATGGCATCCTGTCCCATCACTTCGTGGCAATTAGATGGGGAAACAATGGAAACAGTAACAGATTTGGGGGAGTGGGGCTCCAAAATCACTTAGATTGTGACTGCAGCCATGAAATTAAAAGACACTTGCTTCATGAAAAAAAAAAGCTATGACCAACCTAGACAGCATATTAAAAAGCAGAGACATTACTTTGCCGACAAAGGTCCACCTAGTCAAAGCTATGGTTTTTCCAGTAGTCATGTATGGATGTCAGAGTTGGACTATAAAGAAAGCTGAGCGCCAAAGAACTGATGCTTTTGAACTGTGGTGTTGGAGAAGACTCTTGAGAGTCCCTTGGATGGCAAGATCAAACCAGTCCATCTTAAAGGAAATCAGTCCTGAATATTCATTGGAAGGACTGATGCTGAAGCTGAAACTTCAATACTTTGGCCACCTGATGCAATGAACTGATTCCTTAGAAAAGACCCTGATGCTGGGAAAGACTGAAGACGGGAGGAGAAGGGGAGGACTATGATTGGATTGTTGGATGTCCACCGACTCTATGGACATGAGTTTGAGCAGGCTCCAGGAGTTGGTGATGGACAGGGAGGCCTGGCGTGCTACAGTCCATGGGGTTGCAAAGAGTCGGACACGACTGAGCAACTGAACTGAACTGAACTGTGCGTGTGTGTGTGCTAAGTTGCTTCAATCATGTCCAGCTCTTTGCAATCCCACGGACTAACCTACCAGGCTCCTCTGTCCATGGGATTCTTCAGGCAAGAATACTGGAGTGGGTTGCCATGCCCTTCTCTGGGGGATCTTCCCGACCCAGGGATCGAACCTGTGTTTCTTACATCTTCTGCATTTGCAGGAGGGTTCTTTACCACTACTGCCACCTGGTAAGCCCTAAAACAGTTTGCTGCTGCTGCTGCTGCTGCTAAGTCACTTCAGTCGTGTCCGACTGTGCAACCCCAGAGACAGCAGCCCACCAGGCTCCCCCATCCCTGGGATTCTCCAGGAAAGAACACTGGAGTGGGTTGCCATTTCCTTCTCCAGTGCATGAAAGTGAAAAGTGAAAGTGAAGTCGCTCAGTTGTGTCCGACTCCTAGCGACCCCATGGACTGCAGCCTCCCAGGCTCCTCCATCCATGGGATTTTCCAGGCAAGAGTACTGGAGTGGGGTGCCACTGCCTTCTCCCCTTAAACAGTTTAGTAAATACTAAACAGTAACTTGAAATTTCACCTAGAATGAAATAGAAAGTAATAGTATTTCTTAGGTCTCTACACTGTTCAAACTGTCACAAAGAGCATTATTTTTGAAATTAAACAAAATCATAGGGCTCCTGTATTTTAAAATACATTATTATAAGCTATTATAATTTTATTTATTGTTTGAATTCTAATTTCAAATGCTCCTTCAATGCAGTACTGTGCTAGATTATAACTCTAGTTCTGATCACCCAATCTGTGCAAAACTAATATTAACTGGGTGCTGCTTCATAGCGAGAGAAAAGCACTGCTCTAGTACAAATTCAGATCTAAATGCCAGCATTGGGACTTTCCTGGCAGTGCGGTGGTTAAGACTCTGCACTTCCACTGCCAGGGACTCAGGTTCTATCCCTGGTCGGGGAACTAGGATCCCACATGCTGTGTGGAGAGTCCAAAATAAATAAATAAAATACTGTAGATTTCAGTGGCACACACACAAAAATGCAAGTAATACTTTAGGACTGGTTCCAAAAGAGAATAATTTCTAACTAAATTTTGGCTAAATAAAAAAGTCTGAATATATTTAGACATTAAAGCATCTTTTGCAATATAAACATAAGTATATTTTATTAGTCTTTGTGTTTGGATTAATGTTATTCTAACTAGAGAAGCAAAGTCTCTCTCATATGAAGGCTCTGGTTATTGTTACAATCTATCACCAAATGTTTTGACTTTGCTCTGACAAATGTACCAAGTATTTATCTAATAATGTCATGGTACATGTTTGTAAAAAGTTCTTTGCCAACAATGTTTCTTTGATTCTTTATCATGTATGAAGGACATCTATTTCTCTTGCTTGCACACACAGCTCTTCAGCATGGGAGGATCATGCAGGAAAATAAAGGGGCTACCTTGGCGGCCTGGAGGTTAGGGCTCCACCTCTAACCTCCTTATTATAAAAATATTAAAAATATATTCTCCTGCTTTCACTGCAGGAGATATAGGTTCATTCCCTACTAAGATCCCGCATGCTGAGGGGTGGCCAAAACAAGAATGTTCTCGGTCTCCCTTCTTGCCCCATCCACTGAATTAATTTCTGAAAGACTCAATCACTCTCCCCTCCCCTAGAAAGCCTTGGTTGCCCCTGCTCCACCCTGAAAAATCTGACCAGCACCCCTGTTTCTCTGTGACCGGATCCTACATTCACTTCTATCACAGGGAGCACCTTGCTTACAGTTTTCTCCATGACTTGTTCTTTTTCTCTGGACCGCTTGGGAAAAAAGGTTCTGTCTTGCTAATCTTTGTATCCCCACACCTTGTACCTCTCCCACAATGCATAATCAACATGACGTTCAATTTTGGAGAATTGGAAGTCCGGAGTCAAAGCCAAGATGGCAGCCTGGACGAGCGTGGGGTCCTAAGCAAGAGAGCGAGATGGCTGTGACGTCAGGCCCGGGCAGCTCTTAGGAACTGCACCCCCTTTGCAGCTTCCAGCAGCCACCAAACAGCTGCAGTCCAACAATAACACTCGCAGGCACTCTGATAACCGCTTCCACATTTCTCATCTCAGTCAATCCTCTTTGACCGACAGAGGTTATCTCATTTTGACTTGTAGCCTAAACTTCTAGCCCTTTACAGAGAAAGTTGGCTGATGGCAATGCCCACTGGAGAAACTTAAGGGCAAGGTCAGGACACCAGGAAGGGCAAGTAAGGCTCTTGGTTATGGGATGCCCATGCTTCCAGACGCCTTCTGCCAGGCCTGCACTCTGAACAGACAATGCAAGAGAACTCAAAGCTCTGTGTTGTTCATTTTCCCTTCCCACGATCACCACACAGTGCCTTCATTTAGAGATCCGCAAAACTCACTTTTATTTTTACCTGCGCTGGGTTCACTGCTGTGCGTGGGCTTTCTCTAGCTGCAGCCAGAGGGGGCTGCTCTCTGGTTAAGATGCACGGGCTGCTCGCTGCTGTGGCTTCTCCTGTTGCAGAGCACAGGCTCTAGAGCTTGGCTCAACAGTTGTGGCTCATGGGCTCAGTTGCTCTACAACATGTGGGTTCCTCCCCGACCAGGGATCGAACCCGTGTCCCCTGCATTGGCAGGCAGATTCTTTACCACTGAGCCACCAGGGAAATTCCCCTCAAAAGTGTTTAAACATGACCTCATTTGGCTCAATCTTCACTGTTTCAACATTTTTTTAAAATGTGCTCAGTTGTGTCCGACTCTTTGTGACCCATGGACTATAGCCCGCCAGGCTCCTCTATCCATGGGGATTCTCCAAGCCAGAATACTGGAGTGGATAGCTGTTCCCCTCTCCAGGGGATCCTCCCAACCCAGGGATCAAACCCAGGTCTCCTGCATTGCTGGCGGATTCTTTACCAGCTGAGCCACGAGGGAAGCCCAAGAATACTGGAGTGGGTAGCCTATCCCTTCTCCAAGGGATCTTCCCAACCCAGGAATCGAACCAGGGTCTCCTACATTGCAGGTGGATTCTTTACCAGCTACCAGGGAAGCCCTTTTTAAAAATGGGTACCTTCAAAGTATTTAAAATTTTCTTTATGATTTTGTTGAAAAGCAAAAAAATTTTTTGAAACAAAAAGTCCAAGTTTTCATGAGTGGCCCAGGGTAAAAATATTTTGCCCTTTGTCCATTATTTCTTTTCTCATTTTTCTGAGTTTGAGCCAAAAGACACCAGATTCCCCTGCTGCCTTCTGTCCATGGCCCCAAGACCCAGACTTTTGTTTTGCAATGTATTTCTAAGATGCATGCTTGCTAGAGGTACTGTTTGGACAAGGGCAGCTCAGGGGATGAGAATAAATGGTATTTATCAACTGAAACAGTATTTCTAGCCAGCACCAATTAGCCGTCACTATAGGCCAGGAGTCCACCAGCCATGGCCTGGGGGCCAAATCCAGGCTGCTCCCTGCTTTTAATAAGTGTTGTTTTATGGGAACAGGACACACCCATGTCTTTGCACGTTGCAGCAGCTGCCTTTGTGCTACAACAGCAGGGTTGAGTCATCACGACAGAGACCTTCCAGGCTGCAAAGCTTAACATATTCACTGACCTGTCATTTTTTAGAAAATGTTTGCTGACCCCTGTCCTGGAAAACTGCAAAGAGGGAAGCTGGACACTGTGTTATGAACTGAAGCTATGCTTTCAGAGGCAGGAGGATCCAAACCTTATATCGTCCATTTTTCATCTGCAAGACAGCCACACAGTGCCTGCTCCTGAGGCTCTACAAGTTTCTTAGACGAGATCTTTGGCACGTGTGCTTGCCTCCCTCCTTTTCTGTAGCCCTGCCTGCATTTGTGCAGGGAGTTCTCTCTCCCAACCATGTCACCGGCGGTGCGCAGCATTCAAGAGATCTCCTCACTTGGCTTAAGAACAGGTACTATAGCGACTTCCCTGGTGGTCCAGTGGCTACGACTCTGTGCTCGCAATGCAGAGGGCTCGAGTTTGATCCCTGGTCAGGGAACTAGACCCCACATGCCGCAACTAAGAGTTCACACGCTGCAACTAAAGATCCCATGCACCACAGCTAAGATTCAGCACAGCCAAATCAACAAATAAAAGGAACAGGTACAATAAAGAAAATAAACAATAAGGACAGGAAACTACACTGGATATTTCATAACACCCTTAAAGGCAAAAGGATCTGAGGAAAGATATACATGTGTATATGTGCATTTGAGCACGCACGTGTGCTCAGTAGCTCATTCGTGTCCGACTCTTTGAAACCCTGCGGACTGTAGCCCGCCAGGCTCCTCTGTCCGTGGGATTTCCCAGGCAAGAATACTGGAGTGGGTTGCCATTTCCTACCCCAGGGGGTCTTCCCGATCCAATGACTGAACCTGCATCTTTTGGGTCTCCTGCACTACAGGTGGATTCTTTACCTGCTGAGCCATCGGGGAAATTATAGAGGTTAGGGGAAAGAAAGAAAAGAATGGCTAGACCCTGTCAGTGGAAACTGTATTTAATAGACATCCATTAGCTGGGGGAAATTTCAATAACCTCAGATATGCAGATGACACCCCCCCTCAATGGCAGAAAACAAAGAGGAAATAAAGCGCCTCTTGATAAAAGTGAAAGAGGAGAGTGAAAAAGTTGGCTTAAAACTCAACATTCAAAAAACTAAGATCATGGCATCCAGTCCATCACTTCATGGCAAATAGATGGGGAAACAATGGAAACAGTGACAGACTTTATTTTCTTGGGCTGACGGTGACTGAAGCCATGAAATTAAAAGACACTTGTTCCTTGGAAGAAAACCTATGACAAACCTGGGCAGCGTATTAAAAAGCAGAGACATCACTTAAAGGTCCATCTAGTCAAAGCTATGGTTTTCCAGTAGTCATGTATGGATATGAGAGTTGGACCATAAAGAAGGCTGAGTGCCAAAGAATTGATGCTTTCAAATTGTGGTGTTGGAGAAGACTCTTGAGAGTCCCTTGGACGGCAAGGAGATCAAACCAGTCAATCCTAAAGGAAATCAACCCTGAATATTCATTGGAAAGACTGACGCTGAAGGTGAAGTTTCAATACTTTGGCCACCTGATGCAAAGAACTGAGTCATTGGAAAAGACCCTGATGCTGGGAAAGATTGAAGGCGGGAAGAGAAGGGGACAACAGAGGATGAGATGGTTGGATGGCATTACTGAGTCAATGGATATAAGTTTGAGCAAGCTCTGGGAGCTGGTGATGGACAGGGAGGCCTGGCATGCCATGGGGTCACAAAGAGTCAGAAGTGACTGAGAGGCTGAACAGCAAGAAGCCTTCACACTCCAAAGGACACATATGTTTGCCCCCTGCTCACCATGTTTTTGTTTCTCTTCAGATCCCCTGTCTCACTAAGTTTTACAAACTCAAGCTGGGAGGCAGAAACCCTGCCTGACTCAGCAGAAGAGCAAGTGGAGAGAACACGGAGCCGAGCCCAGCATCGACGGCTGTAGCGTAGGCTGAAGCTGCCCCCAGGCTGGTGAAGTCCTGGCTTCCAGGCTCACATTCCTACCAGGATCAGGACAGAACCGGAAGATGCCAAAAGCCCACAGCTTTGGTTGCTCCCGGGTACTGACAGACCCTTGGGTAAGGACACATTTTCAGGGGACTTCCCAGATAGTGCAGTGGTAAAGAATCTGCCTTCCAACGTAGGGGATGCTGGTTCAACCCCTGCTCGGGGAACTAAGATCCCACATGCCATGGGGCAAGCAAGGCCCTGTGTCACAGCCAAGATCTGATGCAACCAAATACATTTTTTTTTAATTGAAAAAAAAAACACATTTTCAACTCAAATGATCCTTACAATTCCTTATAGATCAATTGTTCAAGAACTTACTCAGTAGCAACTATGTGCTGAGATTGTGATAACTACAGTGAAACATCTCAGGCCCATCCCGAAGGGAGCCAAGAACATTTGGATAAGAATGCAAGAAAGACGCTTCGTGGTCTTCACAGCATTCAAGGGACCCATTCCAAATGTCTGGTGTTGCCAAGCCCGTAGACACATCACCAAAGCCTTTTGCTTGGGGCAAATTTTCCTCTTCACCAGGGAACGTGATACTGCGTACAGACTCCACTGAGAGCCAGCTAAGCTGCTCACTCAGGGCTGTGGCCTTAGAGAAGCTGAGAGCTGCTTAAAGACTCAGTGGTTTTCAAAACCACTTAAGGTAGCCACAGGCTTTAGAAATTTCCTGGAGGCTTCTGACGTGTTTGGCTGGTCTAAGGCGGTTCTCCTTGGAAAGAGGCCATGCTGTGGTTTAAAAGCCAGCAAGACTGCAGGCCAGATGCTCAGCGCCTAGCAAGGAATGGAGTTTCCTACCCAGGAATGAAGCCCCACTGCAGTGTTCCTGCCTGGAAAATGCCATGGACAGAGGAGCCTGGTAGGCTACAGTCCACGGGGTGGCAAAGAGTCAGACACGACTTAGTGACTAAACAACACTGAATCCAAGAACGAAGGGAGAGGGGAGGATAACAAATAGGGTGACATCTATCCTTCCTCTGCTCTTGGCAAGGAAATCCCTCCTCCTGAGATGCAGCTTTTGCCATGGAGTCTTGAAACGTCAAGGCACTGACCTTGTAGGCACCTGCACGCCTATCACTGCACACGAGGAGGCTGCCTCATCACTGTGTTACTCGCCCTGAGACCCCATAGTATCTTGGTTTGATTCATGGCCTTCAGGGTCAGACCTGGCTTGAAAGCCTGGCCCTCCCTGCCATGTACTAGCTGTTATCTGCTCCTGCAAAGCGCCAGTCTCTCCATCAGTAAAATGGGGATGACAGCTAAATTATTATAAAGATTAAATATCCCTTAATTCAACAATCCATGTAATACCCTTAGCAAAACGCCTCAGCATACTGAAGATGCTCTAGGGACCTCCCTGGTGGTTCAGTGGAGGAGCATCTGCCTGCCAGTGCAGGGGACACAGCTGTGGTCCCTGCTCCAGGAAGACAGCCCATGCTGTAGAGCAACGGAGCCCACGGGCCACAGCTGCTGAGCCTGTGCTCTCCAACAAGAGAAGCCGCTGCAATGAGAAGCCCGCACACCACAGCAAAAAGCAGCCTCCATCACCGCAACTAGAGAAAGCCTGAGCGCAGCAACGAAGACCCAGCACAGGCAAGAAAAACAGGAGACGAAGGAGTCAGCAGGCTGATACAAGAACGCAATGCTGAATAACAACGAGAATCTGGCTTACGGGGTATCCTCCTCTAATACCAGTTAGAAATTATACTTACCTATCCTTCAAAAAAAAAAAAAAGGGCTAAAGCAAATCCTTGCATCAGATTTTGGAATGTAGTTTTCACTATTTTGGGGTAGGGCAAAATCAGACATCATGGAAAAAAGATCAGTATGTTATACTGGGAATTCCTTGGTGGTCCAGTGGTTAAGACTCTGGGCTTCCAATTCAGGGGGCCCAGGTTCAATCTGCGGCTGGAGAACTAAGGTCTGAACAACCATGCAGCACATTGAAACAAAGAACATATATATACATACATGACACGTTAAAAAACGTGTGAACTAAATATTTACATATAAATGGCCAAAGTAACTACAAAGTGATGACTGAGAGAAAATATTTGCAATGGTTTACGAGCTAAGATCAAGTTCAATTCTATGCGGAGAGGCACTTAAAGGGGAAAACAGGGGACAAGGGGTCTCTAGGAGGTATGAGATGCTATTTTACTCATTAGACCACATATTCATTGTTAATTGATAAAAACTGATAAATTAAGAAAGAAAATCTAAGAGGCCTAATTTTTTAACGTTGAGATATTTGAACGTTGAGATATTTGTTGGTATGGCAACCTGCAGTTCTTTCTGTTTTCCATTCTGTAAGCTGGAAATATAAATGCAAATCTGTGACATTTCCAATACCAGAGTAAGACAAGGAATAGCTTTTTCCTGTGGTTTGTGAAAAAAAATGTAGATGGCTACATTTGGGTGGTAACTTAGTTTTTCAGCATAGATTACATGTCCCCGTAATGTCCCCCATGCCTAGAATGCTAAGGTTCTTCCTAAGTACTGTGAGAATATGAGTCCTGAATTGTGCTGTGCTATACTTAGTCACTCAGTCATGTCCAACTCTGTGACCCCATGGACTGTAGCCCGCCAGGCTCCTGGGGAATCTCCAGGTAAGAACACTGGAGTGGGTGGTCATGCCCTCCTCCAGGGGATCTTCCCAACCCAGGGATCGAACCCAGGTCTTCCACATTGCAGGTGAATTCTTTTACTGTTTGAGCCACCAGGAAAGCCCAAGAATACTGGAATGGGTAGCCTATTCCTTGATCTTCCAGACCCAGGAATAGAACCGGGGTCTCCTGCATTGCAGGAAGATTCTTTACCAGCTAAGCTACCAGGGAGTCCTGAATTATTGAGATACAAGTCTTTGGTTCTAACCACAGGCCAAGGGGCTGCCAATGACTTTATTCTGTTATTCTCAATGGACACCATCACTGAACAGAATTATTCCATCCACAATGGTGCTCTTCAGGGGCCTCTTCATTGTATTCTTATCTCACTCACATTATCCCCCAGTTCCCCTTATTTCAAGGTGTTTCTGCAGCCCTCTGCTTTCCTAAAACCCCCATGCTGAAATGACAGTTCATGTCAGTGGCTTCCCTGAATCTGTTCAGGAATGTTCCCCGCAGGCAGGAACAGATGAATGGTAAAGCGGACATTTCGCATCAGTTGAATCCTGTTCACTGAGAACAGCACTATTCTCGACAAACGTGAAAGAGGAAAAAGTAGCCCGGACTCACCTGGCGGAGTTTGGTTCCCACCATGGAAGCGCTGCTGTCAAGCACAAACACCACGTTCTTAGGTAAAGGCGGAAGGTCTTTGGGGGCAAAATAGTGCACAAAATAGCCGTCTAGAACCTGGTGGAGGGAAGAGAAAGTAAAATTGATGGTGCCCAGATTAGGTAGCAAAACAAACCAAAATGGAGATTCCATGGAACGTCTAAAAGTCACAGACAGCATGAAACAGGGTCTTGGGCCAGATGCCGCATCCAGAGCAGAGGCGTCCGTGGTCCTGACCCTCCAGCTACTTGCTAACTTAATTGGGATAAGGACAAAAGCATTCCTTAAAAATATATCGATTACACTGACTCCACTTAAATCATTCATGTCCTCTCGACCCTTGTCACTTGAGAATCCTGCTTCCTGCATCATCTGTTTCTTTTCCTAAGCATCTTTCATGTTCCGACATAAAGACTGCCTACATGCTGGATGCACATTAATACATTTTGATAATCCTACCCTGTCTCTGGAGAAGTATGACCTACAGGAAATTGAGTCACGGGCCAGTTTCTCTAAATTGAAAAGATGAACTAAGTTCTAATTTCATCTAAAGCACCTCAGGGAAAATTAGGTTATAGGTTTCATTTGCCTCTAGATTACTGAAGCAGGAAATAGATATCCCCAGCCTCTAGCAAGGGAACATCACTGGTGGTCTCAGAGACACATTGGGGTTAAAGCAGATTTCCTAAGAATCGGGAGTTCTCACTCTCTCAGGTGAGTACTGAAATTCCTCATTCTGGGTCTAACTAAAAGTGTCATGCAACTAATGAGAGACAGCAACAACAAACCCGTTACCTGGATGTCCCCAATGCTCTGTTCCCTATTGACATCATATCTAACGATGAAATCTCCCAAAATGCCATTCTGGGCGATCTTGGCTTGCTGGACCACACTAGGCTTAAAAACAACTTTGGCAAAAGTTTCATTTTGGTTGATAACAGTAGAAGGAGGTGGCCCAGAATCATCTGTAGGCAAGATAGAAACATAACAAATAACTGAACATATAACTTTTTCTGAAAAGAAACAAGATCTATTTTGCATGGACACAGAAAGTTAGCCTTTATTTTATTTCAGGTTTGCATTTCAGATGAACTCCCAAAACTTTGTACTGGTAATAAATCTCAATGCATGAGATATGTTAGCTTGCATTTCATCCCTATGTCTTCTTCTAAATCCTTTCTTACAAGAATTTTAAAAACACACAAAAGGAGAGAAAATAGTAAAGTGAACTCTCATGGAACCATCATCTGACCCAACAATTATCAACATTTCACCAGTC
Source organism: Capricornis sumatraensis (assembly GCF_032405125.1). Classification (NCBI taxonomy): domain Eukaryota; kingdom Metazoa; phylum Chordata; class Mammalia; order Artiodactyla; family Bovidae; genus Capricornis; species Capricornis sumatraensis. The sequence goes on from NC_091083.1 coordinate 15,787,041, forward strand.
TTATTTTATCTGTTTTTATGGATCCTCTCACCATTTGTTTTTAATCCTTTGAATGTGCCACATGGCATGTGGGATCTTAGTTTCCTGACCAGGGATGGATCCTGTACCCCCTGTATTGGCAACACAGAGTCTTAAGTCAGTGGACTACCAGGGAAATCTCCCTCTCACCATTTTTGTTTTTGCTAGAATTTTAAAACAAATCTGAGGCATCATATTTCATCTATAAATGCTTCTTTGTGCGTGAGTGCATTTGTGAAGTGCATAAATATTTCAGCCGTGTCTGACTCTTTGCGACCCAATGGACTGTAGCCCACCAGGCTCCTCTGTCCATGGGATTCTCCAGGCAAGAATACTGGAGTGGGTTGCCATTTCCTCCTCCAGGGGATCTTCCTGACCCAGGGACTGAACCTGCACCTCTTAAGTCTCCTGCATTGGCAGATGGGTTCTTTACCACGAGGGCCACCTGGGAAGCGCAAAATACTTCTTTATGTATCTGTACAAGAACTTTTTTCAGCGTAACCACAAAACTGGCATGACAAGTAACAAAATCAATGCTTTGTGCTTTAATATCATCAAATACTCAGCTTGTATTTAAAGTTTCCTGATTCTCTGGAAAATATCCTAGAATGGCAGCTTTTTTTGACTCAGGATCATAACAAAGTCCCCACATCACCTTTGACTGATATTTCTGAAATCTCTCTTAATCCACAAATGTCCCCTCTCTCTACCCTTTTACTAATGCTACATATACATCTTGTGAAATGACGATTCTCTCTTCCATGGAGTTTCTCACATTCTGTATGTCATGATGGTTTTCCTGTCCTGTCTTTTGGTCCCCTGCTCTCCTGGTCCCCAACTATGGCTTGAACATAGCGTCACAGGGAGCAGAAAATGTACCAATGCCCAGGCCAAGCGCTCATTTAACTGTTCTGGGACACAGCTGGGGGGTCGGGTCTTTTCAATTCCCCCCGTGATCTAACGCTCAGTCAAGCTTGAGGCTCCCAGCTCAGTCCCCTGCACCTCCTTGTGTTCGGTGGGTAGAGCTAGAGGCGGGTTAGATTCAGGTTCAGTGCTGTGGACAAGAGTACGTCCTGGTGATGCTGAGTCCTTACTTCCTTATCCCATCAGGTAGTACGCGATATCCAGTTGTCTGCTTCTAGTTTCAGTAAGAAAGCAATGGCACCCCACTCCAGTGCTCTTGCCTGGAAAATCCCATGGATGGAGGAGCCTGGTGGGCTGCAATCCATGGGGTCGCTGAGGGTCGGACACGACTGGGCGACTTCACTTTCACTTTTCACTTTCACGCATTGGAGAAGGAAATGGCAACCCGCTCCAGTGTTCTTGCCTGGAGAGTCCCAGGGACGGGGGAGCCTGGTGGGCTGTCGTCTATAGGGTCGCACAGAGTTGGATACGACTGAAGTGTTTTAGCAGCAGCAGTTTCAATAAGAGCGCTGGGCGGTTCTGATCACCCAGGAGGAAGTTCCTCATCAGTCTCTCCCTTAGCAGATTTATCAGTCACTGGTGATGTTTGTTCACTGTTTCATCAGAGTCGCAGAAGGGCGGTTTCTGAGGCTCTCACTCCTTCCACACGCAATTCTTCCATAAGGAGCGTGTCTCCTTCGTCAGACATTTGGTTCTCATAACGTGCTGCTTGTCCAGAAGGTTTATGACTCTTTAAAAAAAACATCACCCAAAGCCTTCCCCAGCACGAAACTTAGGATGTAAATTAAAATTCCAGGAAGAGGAAGAAATAAATGATTTTTTCCTGTGATTTAAGTAAAATGAGTGAGATGATATATTAAGCAAAGAACAATCTCGTTTACTCTAACTTTCATGTCCTTCAGTAAGACACACTACGGAGAATTATTTCACAGACTACCCACCTCTGTAAATCCAATCAATACTGTGTCTATGTTGAGCAACTAGCTTTTTGAGATTTGCATGCATTATGAAGAATAGGAAAATGAGGAATTCCTAAACATCAGTATGTGGAGACTTTTAATCCAGATACTGAATCAAAGGCTGGCTTGAAATTGCTGCAAAGCATCAGATTCTCTTTTTAAATCTATTCAAGTTGATACCGTGGAGTAAACTGACCAACAATTTTCCATCCTTAATTAGCAAAACGAAAAAGGAAATGAGGCATCATTTGCCCATGATAATTTGTGTCTAAGAATAAACTTCCTCCTGCTAAGGGCTTATTAGACAAAAGTCAAAGGAACTTTAAACATTTCCCTCACCAAAAGAGACAATTAATTTTAAGAGACCATTTAGGTGTAACCTTAACAGGAACCACAAGGCAGAACTGATTCTTCTATTATTTATACTTACCAAGGGCAGGAATTTCAGGACTGATGGAGAGGTAGCAAACAGGGAAGTCTGTTCTTGCAGAAAGTCAGTTGTAGGTAAGAGAATACCTCCAACAGACCTGCTCATGTGAAAAAGGTGCTGGGAAAATCTCCAGGGGACCATGAAGAGTGCCAGCCTGTGTTCTCTAGAGTCATCTCTCACTGATGATTACTGCTCAAGCACTAAGAGTGAGAGGTATAAAAATACCCTAGCTAAGAACTTGAGATCACAGGTGAGTCACAAGGACCTGTGCTTGAAACTGGGTCCACCTGTTATCTATGAGATTTGGGGCAGGTTACTGAGCCCTAGTTATCTCATCTGTAAAATGGATTAGTGGTCTACCAAACACACTCTTGGGAGAAGGCAATGGCACCCCACTCCAGTACTCTTGCCTGGAAAATCCCATGGATGGAGGAGCCTGGTGGGCTGCAGTCCATGGGGTCGCTAAGAGAGACACGACTGAGCGACGTCACTTTCACTTTTCACTTTCATGCACTGGAGAAGGAAATGGCAGCCCACTCCAGTGTTCTTGCCTGGAGAATCTCAGGGACGGGGGAGCCTTGTGGGCTGCTGTCTATGGGGTCGCACAGAGTCGGACACGACTGAAGTGACTTGACAGGCAGCAAACACACTCTTGACATGGTTGTGATGTGATGTACTTAGCACCATTCTGATTCATAGGGAGCAATCATGCTTGCTAATGTTATCATCAACCAGAAACAGGTACAAAATAGAAGTGCCGGTGAATTAGACGTGAAACAATACATCGTGTCAAACTTGGGACACTCTAAGAGAGGAAGAGGAAAGAACTGCTACTGGCAACATGGTTGAATCAGAGTCATTCTGAGTGAAAACATAAGATACAGAAGAAAGTAGTCACTATTTCCATTTACACGAAGCTCCGGAGCAGGCAAAACTCACAGCAATTGAAAGAGCGTACTGGGGCCCCTCTCCGCACGTGTGAGCCTCACCAACCCCTCCTGCAGAAGACTGTCGCAGCCGGCCAGCTCCTGCTTCTTGGTGACCCAAAGGCCGTGATCAAGAATGCTGCTATGTCAGAGGAGATGCGACAGGACTCAGTGGGGTGTGCTGCTCAGGCACTGGGTGATATAATATGCAGAAGGGCATCGCGGCCCGTATTAAGAAGGAGTGTGGCAAGAAGCACAACCCCACCCGGCGCTGCATCGTGGGGAGGAACGAGCTATGTGACACATGATGCCAAACACTTCATGCACTTCTCCCCGGGCCAAGTGCCCGTTCTGTTCAAATCTGGTTAAAAGCATGGACCGTGCCACACACCCAGCGATCCATCCAAAAAGCAGGACTGCAGCCTCAACTCCGAATTCCAGAGACTGAAGTCTTCAGCCTTGCCTAGGGGAACCCCTCCACCTTTGAACCTTTATTGTGTTTTGTTCAGGGCATTCTCTGTACTAGGTTGCTGTGATTACAACGCAATGAGCAAAACAGCTTACATTTGTATTTATTTTCTATTTCACACCTGTCTTCCCCATGTTTTTTCTTTTCAAAATGCATTCCTTTAAAGAAATAAATCTGTTGGAGAAGAAAAAAGAAAGAGTGTACTGTTTCCTTTGGGGAGGGTAAACACTGACCAGGAAAGAGGATAAGGGGACATTTTGGGGTGCTGAAAATACTCTACAGCCTGACTTGAAAGTAACTGCTGGGTGTGTGTGTATATATATATGTATATATGTAAAACTTCCTTAAGCGACACACATAAGGTTTATACACTTGATTGTATGCATACCCCAATTTTTAAAAAAATTTAAACTTGTTGAAAGTTGCATAGCACAAGAGCCTGAATAAGTAACTCCCAGGATGGAACATAGTATTATTTGTCAAGTGGACCTCTGTCTTAGGGTAAATCTTTTTCTGTGGGCATTTATACATTCACAGTAATACTTGGTGGCATTACACAGTGTAATAGCTGGCAGAATGAGGTCCAGGGACAGAGGTCCAGGGAAACAATTTCTTGTGCAGCGTCCCTAAGTGTGCATGCTCAGTTGTATCTGACATTGTAAGCCCATGGACTGTCGCCGCCAGACTCCTCAGTCCGTGGAATTTTCCAGGCAAGAATACTGGAGTGAGCTGCCATTTCCTTCTCCAGGGAATCTTCCTGACCCAGGGATCTGAAACCAGGTCTCCTGCACTGCAGGCAGCCTGCGGCTTGGCAGGCAGATTCTTTACCAACTGAGCCACCAGGGAAGCCCTCCGCGCCCCTCAGCTCTGAGAAAGGTGTCCTGTTGGCAGAGGTACTTTCACACTCGTCTCTCCAGCAGTGCTCCAGCAAGCCCCAGATGAGTTCAGCTCTACTGTGGCTTTGGACCAGCAGCCATCACCTGGGAACTTGCTAGAAACACAAGTTCTTGGGCTCGTCCCAGAAACCTGGAGTCAGAAACGCTGCAGGTGGGACCCAGGGGTCCGTGTTTTCACAAGGCTTCCCAGGTGATTCTGGTTCCTGCACAGACAATGGCAGTGTGCCTTTGACGTATGTGAGTGGGCGGCACTAGATTCTCTGTAACCTTCCAAGTTGACACAGATGAGATTTTACTCTCTTTACACTGTCAAGGGGAACAAGCCAGTCAATCCTAAAGGAAACCAAACCTGAATACTCACTTGAAGGACCAATGTTGAAGCTGAAGCTCCAATACTTTGGCCACCTGATGCAAAGAGCCAACTCATTAGAAAAGACCCTGATGCTGGGAAACACTGAAGGCAGAAGAAGGGGACGATAGAGGATGAGATAGTTAGATGGCATCACTGACTCGATGCACATGACTTTGAGCAAGCTCCAAGAGACGTGAAGGACAGGGAAGCCTGGCATGCACAGTCCATGGGGTGGCAAAGAGTTGGACACGACTGAACAACGCTGTCAGGACGTACCTACCATTTCATGTTCCAAGTCTTTCTTGTTGAAATGGTCTTTACAATTACCCTGAATTAATACCATTCATAGTTGAATGAAAGCACCAAGGATTAAAAAGTATAATTTCTCTCTTCATAATCAATTTGACTAGCCTCTTTGATATAAGCCATGAGAAAGGATAGTGTATTATTATTTTAGTTTCCTACTGACCTCTGATGTTTACTGTGCGTGATGAAAATTCATGAGATTCCTCTAAATGGGCTTCTTTTATGTGCTCAAAGAGTGGGTTGATTCCCAAGCGGGTTGTTCACCAAGAAGCCCAGTTCCTGAGGTTGACCTCCACCCACTTAGTATCAGACAGTCAATGTGACTCAAAGAATTTTCCACTACCTATCAAAAAAAATAATAAAGGCCCACTGGGAAAAATTCCAGAGAAGTATTTCTAGAACATAAAATCCTCTTTTTATTAGAGAAAGAAAAAAAATCAATGAGGCTGCCCCTAATGACTGACCAAGATCGAAAAGCAGAATAGTACTATTTAGCTTTTCTTGCGTGTGAACAGGGGTCCTGCTGCCCGCCGCAAAATTGGAAGCACAGTGAGCTAATTTATTAGCAGGGCCCTCAGCAATCATGGGATGCGTCCTAAACGTAATGAAGAGTGCAAGGGAACAGGTTGGGAGCAGATGAAGAGAATGAGAATCTGACCTGCTTTTCTAAGGAGGACCCACATATCCTGGCTTGTCCTGCTTCACACCCACTTGGTCAGGGTTAGCAGAGAACTTCATGATTCCTCTGAATTGGAGGAAGCTGTGTCTTCTCATGCCATCTCCCTGTTTTCACCCAAGCAAGAGTGGTCTCCTGCAAGATGACCTTCACGGGCACAGGACTGCCTCTAGGGCAACCCCTGAAGATGCACCGACTGGTCTGTCTCCACCCACTCTGCCCTGCTTCTCAGATCATCAGCATCCCCACAAGGCCTTCTTCCTGTCTGAAGTCCCATATTTTTTAACTGGAAAATATGTGTTTTTTAGAACGCATACAATATCAAGTGAAGTGGGCTCCAGGGTTTGATAAGACTCAAAAGACTGACTTAACATCTCTGAGCCTTAGTTCCATGTCTTTTAAATCATGGTCAGAATTAAATGACATCACATCTGAAAGGAACTGAGGATGGTGCTGTTGCTAAGTCGTGTCAGACTCTTTGCGACCCCCTGGACTGTAGCCTGCCAGGCTCCTCTGTCCATGGGGTTTCCCAGGCAAGAATACTGGAGTGAGTTGCCATTCCCTTCTCCAGGGGATCTTCCTGACTCACAGATCGAGCCCGTGGCTCCTGCATTGCAGGTGAATTCTTTACTGTCTGAGCCACCAAGGAAGTCTCACCAGACATACAATAAATGCTCAATACGTACTAGCCCCCAGCTTCTTTCCCTCAAGAAGCACCTTGTTATTCTGTCTAGGATGAAAGGCAACTCATGAGAAAAAAAAGACATTTTGTTAACATATAGTTTACATTTTCCAGTAAGTAGCAGGTTTCTCTGCACCACTGAAAACTTAGTAAAAACACATATTCATTATTGGGAGGGGAAAAAGGCACATCATGTAGAACATTCATAACAGGGAATCCAACAATGTCTGGCTCAGTTGGTAAAGAATCTGCCTGCAATGCAGGAGACCCTGGGTTCGACTGCTGGGTCGGGAAGATCCCCTGGAGAAGGGATAGGCTTCCCACTCCAGTATTCTTGGGCTTCCCTTGTGGCTCAGCTGGTAAAGAATCTGCCTACAGTGTGGGAGATCTGGGTTTGACCCCTGGGTTGGAAAGATCCTCTGGAGAAGAGAAAAGCCGCCCACTCCAGTATTCTGGCCTGGAAAATTCCATGGACACAGACACGACTGAGCGACCTTCACTTTCACTTCACATACAGGGAACAACTCTTCCTCAAGAGTTCCCTGAAATTATATACAGAATTTGGCATGAAACTGTACATGTATACTTTTCTCTGGACAGATGTCTGAAGCTTTCACCAGATTCTCCAAGGAGCCTCTTAAGGTTAAGAACCACACACACAAGTGCTATGAAGTATTCCTATCCTTGGGACTTCCCTGGCGGTCCAGGGACAAAGACTCCCAATGCATGGGGCCTGGGATTCGAGTCCTGGTCGGGGAACTGGATCCCACATGCCACAGCTAATAGTCTGAGAGCTGCAGCTAAAGCTTCCATGTGCCACAACTTAAACCTAGCACAGCCACATAAACAAATAAATAATTTTTAAAAATTCCTATTTTCCTCATCGATTCTATCTTGTATGATAAGACATTGTTTATTTTGCATAAAGGGTGAAAAGTACAGGATGTTATTTACAGACAAACATTCCCCTCCTAGGCAACCACATGGTGGGGGAAAGGAAAGCCAGTTGCTATGTACAGTGTCTAAAGGTGAAAGAATTTAAGAGCAAAGAACCACAGTCAAGGTCATCAGCTGAACGCTACTCCCCTTTCGGTCAACTGATGGGGGATTTCCTGGCCTCTGTTTCCTGTGGTCCTTGGGTTTGCCCACTGTCAGGGAAAAGCAGCCAACACCTGGTGATTTTACAAAAGCATTTCCAAGCACTGTCTCATTTCCCCTTGGAAAAGAGGTTAAACTGCCTGTGTTTGTTTATGTCACCTGCTCACCTGGGCTCCAGTGGGGAGATTTCTTCAACAGAGGGAATGAATAATTGGGCAACTACCCTCCTGTCATCGACAAAAAGATAAATTCAGGCCAATCGACAGAGTGTTAACGGAAAAAGTGATGGGGATATAATTACACCATGGTGACTATGGTTAATAATACAGTAGTGCATATTTACGAGTTGCTAAGGGAGCCGATCTTAAAAGTTCTCATCTCACACATACACACAAATTCTCTAACTGTGTATGGTGAGGGATGTCACCTAGGTTCACTGCGATCATCATTTTGCATCATATACAAATATCAAATCAGACATAGAAAACAAACTTATGGTTACCAAAAAGGAAGGGGAGAGGGATAAATCAGGTGTTTGAGATGAACATGCTGCTGCTGCTGCTGCTGCTGCTAAGTCACTTCAGTCGTGTCCGACTCTGTGTGACCCCATAGACAGCAGCCCACCAGGCTCTCCCGTCCCTGGGATTCTCCAGGCAAGAACACCAGAGTGGGTTGCCATTTAAAATGGGGTGTCTCCGATGGCTCAACAGTAAAGAATTTGCTTGCAATGCAGGAGATGTGAGTTTGATCCCTGGTTCAGGAAGCTTCCCCTGGAGGAGGAAATAGCAACCCACTCCAGTATTCTTGCCTGGGAAATCCCACAGATAGAGGAGCCTGGCGGGCTACAGTCCACAGGGTTGCAAAAGAGCTGAATGCAACTTAATGACTAAATAGAAACAATATATATATAATAAACAATCAAAAAGGATCTCTACTTAATATTCTGTAATAAACTATATGGAAAAGAATCTGGAAAAGAACGTGTGTGCGTGCTAAGTCACTTCAGTCATGTCCGACTCTTTGTGACCCCATGGACCGGAGCCCGCCGGCTCCTCTGTCCATGGCAAGAATACTGGAGTGGGTTGCCATGTCCTCCTCCAGGGGATCTTCCCGACTCGGGGATCAAGCCCATATCTCCTATGATTCCTGCATGACAGGTGGATTCTTTACCCCTGAGCCACTGGGCAAGTCCCTGAGAAAGAACAGATATGTGTATATGTAAACTGAATCACTTTGTCGTACACCTGAAACTAACACAGAGTTGCAAATCAAATACATGTCAATTAAAGAAAAACACTGTTGTCAATTTTTAAAAACTGCCCACTCTAAGTTCTTCCAGGGCAGTGACGATGGCGGTGGACATCTGTAGCACGGAGCAGGAACACGGTGAGGACTCGCTGTGAGCTCTTGGAACGTTTAACGTGGACACGGCTCAACACGTCGGCACATACTCGGGCAGGTGGACGGAGGGACCCTTCAAGAGGGACATCTTGAAAGTGTTTTGATCGGTGTGGCAGTGCTCTAGCTGAAACAGGGCACATGCTTCCACCTCTGGTTTCAGTCACACCTGTGGCAGACAGCGCCATTTGCCCGGACAACATCCCACCTCGTATAGCAAACTAACACAGCGGGGAAAAGGAAGAAGCAGAGTGAGGTTTCCTGAAGAAGAGGAGGATGCTCGCCAGTATTAAGTGAAACAGAGAAGGTCACCCTCCCGGGTGGCTCCGAGCCATCCTGTTCACAGCCGACCCCCACCCAGCTACAGCCGACAACCAAACAGAGGAGACAGCATGGGTCCCCTCCTATTAGCATTAAAAACAAAACAAAACAGATCCTACTGTGGAGCCAAATGATTCATACATCAGTGATTTCTGCACCGAACAATGTTGGAAACCCTCGCATAACAGCCAGATTGCCTCCTGGCAAAGGTGCAGAGGCCACGCGGGGCCATACCCTTCCAGCTGCAGCCTGGAGACTGGGTCCCAGGGAGGGACACACACCAGCGGGGAACCGGAGCTGGGGGTGAACCGTTAGTCACAATGCAGCCTTTAAAAGTGCAGGGTGGCCAGATTCAGCGAAGAAAAAGGATGCCCTGTCACATCTGAATTTCAGATACACCACCAGTGACTTTCTAGGATAAGCATGTCTCAGATACTGTACGGGACACATTTACCTGGAGTTTCAAATTTAAACCCAGCATCCCCTCTTTTATCTGACATTCTGGAAAAGGGAGGGATCTACATTCTTGTAACAAGTCTTCTGGAACCAAACTCTGCCTCCGAATCCCTCCTTCACAACAGAATAAGAGCCATACCCAAGATCTGGAGAACTTAACCAACTTAAACCAGGAAGGGGGCGACAGAGGATGAGGTGGTTGGATGGCATCACTGACTCAAGGAACATGAGTTTGAGCAATCTCCAAGAGATAGTGAAGGACAGAGAAGCTTGGCATGCTACATACAGTCAGTCCAGGGGGTCGCAAAGAGTCGGACACAACTTAGCAACTGAGCAACAACAAACCAGGAAGGTGTTGAAAACCCAATGGCATCTTCATTGCTGACAGTTATTTATTCTTAAATTCTTTTAACAAATACTTACTGAGCACCCATTCTATGGCAGGCACCATGCTAGGTGCCTCCATTTCAATCCTGAGAGCCATCACAGCAAACGGCAGGGTCAGGAGGTTAACAGACCAAACAAAGGGAAAGAAAAATTTGATTTTTAAACAGATTCAACCAACTCCTCACTGGTGTCTACAGATACACAAGACACTGTAGACACATACAAGTCTAGCCGACAGTCAAAGGTGACTTGAGCTTGCAGGACTCAAGACTGGTCATTAATTTATCCTCAAAGACCCCGGCAGAGTCAACAATCTCATCTTCCAACATCAAAGGTAATGAAACTGTATTTTGAGTGGTTCTTTTCTTTCTAATGAAGCTTTCTTGGTTCTTAGGATTATTTTATGGGAAGCTGACCTAGGAGTGATACAATTAAAAAGCAAGCTGTAGGCTGAGTTCCTGGGCAGGTAAAGGATAAAGGGCACACACTGCTTGCAGAGCACTTGGTGGGGGCTGGGAGTCGGGGGGAGGGGCGTGGGTATGGGTTCTAAAAACCTAAAGCATCATTTTTTTTCCCCAAAAAAGATACAAGTGAACTTACATACAAACCAGAAATATACCCACAGACATGGAAAACAAATTCAGGGTTACCAAAGGGGGAAAGGTGGGGTAAGAAGAAATAAAGGAAGAAATAAATTAGGAGTCTGGGATTAACATATACTACTATATACAGGCTTCCCTGGTGGCTCAGACAGTAAAAAATTTGCCAGCAATACAGGAGACCCCAGTTTGATCCCTGGGCCAGGAAGATCTCCTGGAGAAGGGAATGGCAACCCATTCCAGTGTTATTTCCTGGAGAATTCAATGGACAGAGGAGCCTGGCTGGCTAAAGTCCGTGGGGTCACAAAGAGTCAGACACGACTGAGCGGCTAAGCACACACAGTACATAAGGGAAAAGGATCTGAAAAAATAGATACACGTGTGCGTATAACTGAGTCACTTTGTTGTGCACCGGAGTGACACAACATGGTAAATTAACTATACTCCAACTTTTTTAAATGGTTAAAAATTAATGAATGACAGTAATTCATCTAAAAAAGCTGCTTCTATAGGTCAGGATCCTAACAGAGTTCATGTCCATACATTCTGCTGGGAGGTCCAAAGTAAGGCTCCTAACATTTACCAACTGTCAAAACCACCTGGGGTGCTTTGAAAAATGCAGCTGTCTGAAGAGAGACAGAAAGTGGATTAGTGGTTGCCTGGGGCTGAGGCTGGAACAGGGAGTGACTGCAAAGAGGCACAAACATCTTTTCGGGGTGATAGGAATGTTCTAAACTTGGATTGGGCTGATGGTTGCGCAACTTTGCAAGTGTACAAAAATCACTGAGTTACAAGACTTAAAATGAGTCAATTTTATGCTCAGCCTCAATAAAACTGCTTTTTTAAAAGAGCAAAGAACCGGACTTCCCTGGTGGTCCAGTGGTTAAGAATTTGCCTGCCAATGCAGGGAACAAGGGTGCAATCTCTGGTCTGGGAAGATCCCACATGCCCCGGAGCGACTAAGCCGGTGAGCCGCAGCTATTGAAAACCGCATGCCTAAAGCCCATGCTCCACAACAAGAGAAGCCACAGCAACGCGAAACCCGGACACCACCACTAGACCCCGTTCACCAAAACCAGAGAAAGCCAGACACAGCCATGAAGACCTAGCAAAGCCGAAAGTAAATGAGTAAAAATTTTAAAAAGAAATAAGCAAAGAATGTAAAGGATAGACTATGCGAGTCACAGAGCCACATCTGGTTAGTGGTAGGAAAAATTCTGAGCATTATTCTTGAGCATTACAAATAAATAAATGAAAAGCATTCATGAAATTTTCAGTTTCTCGTAGAATAGACTCAGAATATCACACCTCAAAATACAGTTATTGAGGCCTCAACCCGGGTAAATTCTAATTCAAGTGTTTGAGTAAGGATTCAGTCATCTGTTTTTGTTTTTGTTTTTTTTAACGTCTCCAGGAGACTCTAGGGTATAGCCAGGTTTGAGCATCACTGATATAAAGCTAAAGGAGGTGAAAAAGGCAAGGTACCTTATTTCTAATATTGTTTATCTCATTTTGTTTTACTCTGAGCCATCAGGGATCTGATCATAAAAGAAAATTTTATGGCCCCAACCAGTTTTTTGTTTTGCTTTGGTTTTTTGGTGGGGTTTTTGTTTTGTTGTGTTTTTTTTTGAATCATGGAAAGGGCAGTGATTCAGGTGCCATAGGACCACAAGAAGTCTGAGATTTTAATCTAGAGAGTGAAGTAACCAGCTTTAAACCAGTCACAAAGGTGGAATATTTATCCAGGTTATAACGTAAGATCGTCAGACATCCAGGGATGTTCCAGAAAAGAATTAATTTGAAATACTCCTGTTCCATTGAGCCCCCAAATCATCAAGTTACTGAGGGAGCAGGAAGCAGGGTGACAGAAGAGAGAGAGAGAGTGTGGTCTTGCACGGAACACCAATTTGTAACCTGTTAGAGTTTAAACCACACACACAAGTTAACTGCTTTAATAATCCAGAAAGTAGAATGCTTTGACTTGCAAATTACGTCTCACAGCATTGGCTTTCACACTGAGTCAAAGTTCATTCATTTATGGTTCAATAGCCATGGGCCCAACACATCAGACAAGGAAACTGAGGCAAAAGTAGGTTCCACAGCTTTTAGGCTTTCTCTTCTTTTTATGGACCTAGGGGGAGACATGGAATCTGAATTCACACCGCAAGTATTTTACAAAAGCTCCCAGGGAGGGCTGTCCTAGAAGTCTGGTGTGCACAAGCTGAGTCTAGTAGCTAGCACACGGTCATTCTTATCTAGAACTGCTTCCCTAACGACATCAGTGGGTCCAGTGGATAGAGGTTTGCTCAGAGAGCATCCAGAAGTCTGACCTCAGAGGCCCGCGCTGGCTCCAGTCCACATTCACACGCTCGCAGCCCACGTCCTGGTCTCAGTTCTATTCTAGCTGCGTCTCCGCCCGGGTGCTTTCGGAACACACGCAACAACATCCAGGCACAATCACAGCATCCTGTGCCTCTGGCTCCTTCCTGCAGCGGCTGTTTTGCAGGAACAGAGGCAGCTGAGCTCTGGACCGACTGAGGAGCAAAAAGGGCCCCAGTCCACCGCACCTGGCCCAGGGAACGGCCTGTGAGATCTCCTGCTCTGTAAGGCCAGATATCTGGTCTGGTGCAAAGAGCCAGGAAAACAATTTTCTTAAAAATAAACAAATTCCCAGGAGATCAATGGTCTGGAAACATTCCTCAGAGATTCCCACAGGCCCTGCTGATAAGCAGTGAGCAACTTTACAAACAACCATCAGGATTCAGACCTACCCCTTACAGGACGACCCACACACCAGCACACAGACACATCTCGGAAGAGGCATGGTGGTTCTGAACCCGACAGGACGCAAGGCACTTCATTTCTATAGCAGGATGACCATCCTTCCCATGTGGGATAATTTCCTGATCAATTATGATTAGGAAAAAATGAAATTTTAAAATATTCTTTGTTATTAGTTTAGGTGTGTATTTTTTTTGTTTCTCTTTTCCCTTTCCTTCTCTACTTTGCAGACACCTAATCAGCTATCTACTCTTTAAAAGGCATAGTGTTTAATACCGTACAGAGGCACTTTCCTGGTGGTCCAGTGGCTAAGACTCCATGCTTCCAATATAGGGGGCCTTGGTTCCATCCCTGGTCTGGGAACTAAGATCCCACATGCCACAATTAAGACTGGATGAAGCTAAATAAATAAATGATAAATATTTTTTTAAAAAACTATTACAAGGCGACAAAGGTTAATCTGACAAAGTCCTGTTTCAAAATCACTTATGATCTAATAGGAGAGATAAGATTTACAGAGGAAAAACTAAACAGAAGGGAACTGTAATAATGATGATGATTAAGATTTTACTCGGCACGAAAGCTTCTCAATGACCCTGAGAGACAGTTATAATCCTTATTTACAGATGTGTAAGCTGAGTCTCACAGGGCCCAAGTCATTTTTTTCAAGGATATTAACTCTTAACTGATCACAAATCCATTAACCCTACCCATGGTGACCTCAATGATCTAAGAATGATGTCTTTTATCTCATATCATTTCTGAATGTCAGGTCTCTTGACAATATCTTTAACTTTTTGATGAGATCTGGACAAATTGCAAACTCATTGCTTGGAGTTAACTTCTAATAAAGACCTGCATCCATGCTCCAGTCTTTGAGAGCAAACTACCCCTCTCATCCAGAATCGTTCACTGAACTGCGTGCTGGGGGCACAACTAGGTTCCATACCGTTTACTCTCCCCACCAACAGCTCCAGGTCTTCACTATTTTCGCCTCAAGTAAGATAAACGACATTCTCTCATTCCTTGTGTCAACTCATTTCTCTTGTTTCCTTGCAAACTCATCCGTAAATATTCTCGTACGAGAAGGCTTCTTGGGCGACTCGGCACCCTCCTTGCAGTCACAGAGGTTGAACTCAGGTTCTGCGTTTTCTGTGATCTCTTATCACTCAGCCTTTCCCTTACCTCAGCATCACAGGTACCCAAAGTCTTGTCATTTTAACCCTGGTGCAATTTTGGGGGCACATCTGTTTCGTTATCCAACTTGACATTAGACCTTACAGATATATTTAGGATGAGGCCAAATGCAAGTGAACTATTAGTTGACGTTAATATAGCAATTAAATTAGATCGAATTTTTCATGATCATCTCAGCAAAGAGTGCTACTTAAAAAATTAAAATATGAGGGGACTTCCCTGGTGGTCCAGTGGTTAAGAACCCGCCTGCCAACCCAGAGGACATGGGTTCAATGCCTGGACCCGGAATGAAGATTCTACATTCCCTGGGGCAACTAAACCCTCTAGGAGCAACTACTGAAGTCTGCTCACCCTAGAGTTTACCATCTACAAGAGAAATCCAAGTACCACAACTAGATAAAGCCCACACGAAGCAATGAAGACCTAGCACAGTCCAAAATTAATTAATTAGTTAACTTTAAAAAAATTAAAATTAAAATTAAGAAAAACTCAAATTAAGAGATCCTGCTGATGAACACAAATGTCTTGTGTCTAAATCAAATTTTCAGTACATATTTTTCTCTAATTTTAGAAAGAATATAGCACATTATTTAGATGTTTATGTTAATGTTAAATGTTTGATTTGATAATACAGTATCTAAAAATAAGGTAAAATAAAACAGTATTAGAAAATGACCCGTCATCCCTCACCCATAAATGATGATTTTATATGACTTCCTGGACTTTGGCCAGCTTCACAGTTACCATATTTAACATTAAAGTGTACACACAAATGTGTCTCTTTTTTCCTTATTATATGACGAATTGTTTTTACAACCCCAATTTACTAATCACATCCATGTACTTGAATATTTAGGATGAAGGAATGCTTTTGCTACTACAAACATTATCAAACACGTTCATATATATAACCATCCCAACATTTTAGATGTCTCACCAAGGGTAGATTCCCAGAAATGACACAACTGTGAGAGATGATTAGAACATTGTAAAATCTCCTGATAGAGCATGGCTTAAAAAAAAGGCATTATTGGGACTTTACTGGTGGTCCAATGGTAAAGTATCTGCCTTGCAAATGCAGAGGACATGGGTTTGCTCCCTGGTCAGGGAACTAAGATCCCACATGCCTCGGGACAACTAGAGAGTCTGTGTGCCACCGCAAAAGATCCCGTGAACTGTAATCAAGACCCGATGCAGCCAAAGAAATAAAATGTCTTTAAAAATGCACAGGGCACCGTCTTTGCTTGGCTGCTATCCTTCAGATCCTTGCTTCACCCTGGGCCAGGACGGCAGGGGCACCATCTGCTTTAACGCCGGGACACCTGAGCGCACCCGCCAGCACCTCTCACCTGGGCCCCGGCCACTGCCCCTCTGCCGGCTGTTCTGCAGCCCCAGCACCTCCAGCTCCGCGATGCCTGACCTCTCCAGCACAGTCACCTCCACCATCAGCCGCCCCACCAGCTGCTGGGGTCGCACGCTGACCACGTGCTCGTACTTCCCCAGCCGTCTCTGCAGGAGCTCCTCGTAACTCAGAAGGAAGGCAGCCTTGTCCTTGCTGGGAAGCACCACAGAAGCTCTGAATGTCTCCGTCCCCTTCTCCCTGGAAGGAAGAGAAAAGGTGACGGGGGATTGGAGAAAGCCAGGTGCCCTCAAGTCCAAGACGGTCCCAGCCAAGCGCTCTGAGTGAGAACCCTCAGCATTCCCTACCAGCAAGCCACCAGCCACTGCAGCCGTCCCCACGATGCACCCTGAGGGGCTTCAGGATGGAGGGAAATGGGAGCCTGACCTATAGTTAGTTATAGGTTATAGTTCTAGGTACTTAAGGTGCATACCTAAGGACTCGTTTCAACAAGCCCAGACTCTCGTACCTTCCCAAACGCAGAAAAGCGCTAAAACCATTCACCTGAGACATCTGGATTTTTTCTGATCAGCAGTCATGTTCTGATGTTCGACTACATTTATTTTTCCGGTAGAACCTCCTCCGTATCCTAGTCCTCCCTTACCTCTCTGGAACAGTCCCTCAGAGCTGCCTGAGAGATGGTCTCCAGGGCTATAGTCCTCAAAAATGCCTCCAAGAAAACATAATCCTCAGCTTCCAGGTGGTGCATGACTTTTTCAGTCGACATTAGAAAGAAAAACTAGAATTTAGCTTTGGGAGGAGAAGCAAACGCCTCCACTAGAGGAAGGTTATATGGGTCCTAGGAATCCTGAAGAGCAGAGAGTTCAAAGACCATGGAACCCTTCTATTTCTTTCTCCCTGACGCAGACCTGAGGGGGCAAAGGGGAAGAGGACTGATACAGGTGACCTCAAGGAAAAACACACAGGGCCTTCCCCGGTGGCCCCGTGGTTAATACTCCGCACTGCCAACGCAGGGCTGCCGGTTTGATCCCTGGTCCAAGAACTGAGATCCCACATACCGCACGAGGCGTGGCCAAAATAAATCTGTGATCCAACTAAACATAACTGTGGCATGATTCTGAACAATTTGTGAAGTGTAAAAAACAATAATAATAATCCTCATAAAGCCCACACCATTTTCTCTAGACCCTGTGATCGTTTTTCTTCAAAAGGAACAGATAATTTTTTCAACTGGTCTAGCAGAGAAGGAAACAAATCTCAGTATACTAGGTGGCTCTGCAGTTAATGTTATTTACAGTCATTCAAAGTGAATTGACTTATTGGTCTTCAATGTTTGGATTCAGTTTATAGACAAAGAATTCAAATACCATGACAGATCAGAATTTAAATGTTGATAATTCTGACAACGCAAAAGTAAATGATTAAGTAGGAAAAGAAAAGGTCGGGTGACATGCAGGAGAGAGAATACTACCATTGAAGATAACAGGGCTCATCCAGGATGGTATAATTCTGCTTATACTGAAGAAGAAAAAAGAAATAATACAAAAATTTGGAATGCAGAGAGGAAGTGGGAGGATTATAAACCTGCTGAATCCTCTTTCTTGACAGCAGAGAATCAACAATAAACATCTGATTTTTATCAAGAAAATTTTTAAAAAGCAAGATTATAGTCAAAGTTACGGTTTTTCCAATAGTCATGTACAGATGTGAAAGTTGGACCATAAAGAAGGCTGAGTGCCGAAGAATTGATGCTTTCAAATTGTGGTGCTGGGGAAGACTTTTGAGAGTCGCTCAGAGAGCAGGGAGATCAAAACAGACAATACTAAAGGAAATATTCACTGGAAAGACTGATGCTGAAGATAAAGCTCCAATACTTTGGCCACCTGATGAGAAGAGCTGACTCACTGGAAAAGACCCTGAAGCTGGCAAAGATTGAGGGCAAGAGGAGAAGGGGGCGACAGAGGATGAGACAGTTGAACGGCACTACTGACTCAATTAACATGAGTCTGAGCAAACTCTGGGAGATAGTGAAGGACAGGGAAGCCTGGTGTGCTGAAGTTCATGGGGTCACAAAGAGTTGGACATGACTTAAGTGACTGAACAAGAGCAACAATCATGATATTTAGAATAAGGGAGGCAACTACCGTAAAACTACAGAAATATCAGAAGTGGATCTTTCTAGGATGTGAGAACTGCGGAATGGGGGTGAGTGGACTTTTGATTATAAACCCTTAGCTACTGTATTGTTAACCAGTTATATTACAGATTATTAATATGGTAAAAATAAAAAGATAAATCCTTGAAACAGGGTGAAAACAAGATGAGAAGTCAAAGAGGTAGAAAACTTGACACTTGGCTGTAGTGGACTTTTAATTCCTGAATTCAATGGTGAAGCGAAGTGAAGTGAAGTGAATTCGCTCAGTCGTGTCCGACTCTTTGCAACCCCTTGGACTGTAGCCCACCAGGCTCCTCCGTCCATGGGATTTTCCAGGCAAGAATACTGGAGTGGGGTGCCATTTCCTTCTCCAGGGGATCTTCCCCACCCAGGGTCTGGAACCCGGGTCTCCTGCATTGTAGGCAGACGCTTTACCGTCTGAGCCACAAGGGAATTCAATGGTACTTACCCATTATCTTCTATGGTTTTATTCCTCTTCTCTTTTACCTTATCACCATTTCTCTTTTCTCTCTCTGTAATTTCTCCCTGATACACAGTGTCTCCAATAAGCCTGAAACATAAGAGACAGCTGTGTTGACTTAAGAGAATGAACTTACGGATGTCGGGGGGAGAGATGGGAGGAGGAGGAGGTTAGGGAGTTTGGAGGGGACATGTACATGCTGCTGTATTAAAACTGGATAACCAACAAGGACCTAGTGTATAGCACCGGGGACTCTGCTCAACGTTATGTTGCAGCCTGGATGCGAGGAAAGCTTGGGGGAGAATGGATACATGCATATGTATGGCTGAGTCCCTTCACTGTTCTCCTGAAACTATCACAGCATTGTTAACCAGCTATACCACAATACAAAATAAAATCTTTAATTGAAAAGAAAAAAAGAGAGACAGCTGTGCTGCCAGCTAGCCAAGACAAACTCAAGCATGGATCTCATAACCATGACAACCCTAGAAAATATTTTTGTTTGCCTCTTGGATATGCACTGGGAATGCATTCCAGACTAGGGCACTACCCTTGCATCACTCATTTCGTTCTGGGGCAAATTTCAACAGGTCCACGTGTTAAGAGCCAACCCATGGTGTCTCTGATTCTCCAGGAGGAACACAAAAGACCTGCTCAAACAAACTTCCAAGAAGATGCACCAACTGGAATCCTGCCCAGACCTAACATTAAACCCACACACCTATTTTGCATCTCTTTACCTCTTAGTTCAGGTGAAAAGAAGAAATATATGGTATCTAGTTATCAAAGGCTTATCATGCTGGCTGGTCCTTCAGATGTCAGCTTCAACACTGACTCCCCTGAGCCACCTCCCCAACTCCCCGACCTAAAAGAGCCCCTCAATCCTACTTGTCGTCTCTATGGCACTCACTACCGTTTGAAGGCAATCTCATTATTCATCTGTTTGCTTATTTGTTTCTCCCCAGAGGAATTTCTAGAGCAAAGCAACACTCATCTTTTTCAAAGAAGTAGACCAATCATCTTGAAGTGTGCCTGGCCCGGGGTGGGGAGCCATCTGTTGGAGGGAAAGAAAGAGGAAATGAAGGGAAGGAAAGGAGAGAGGAATGGGGTGAAAGAAGAGACAATAAAAAGGAGGAAAGGGGAAATGGGGGTGCAAAGAAGAAGGCAGAGGGGAGGGAATCAACCTTCTTTCCCATGGACAGTCCTTTGGGTTGAGAATGTATATATTCTCAGGGTCAAAGGCTGTGGTCCTCACAGCATCTCAGGCTCCCCCTGACCACTCTACAGAGAAATCGTCATTCCAGGGTTCACCTACACAGTGAAGTTGGTGATGAAAGCTGCAGCTGGAATCTGCATCTGAAACGTGACTTCCTGGTCCCCAGACCCTCTGTTGAGCATCCTGCACGCAACTGTGGTGAAGGCGTAACGGGAGATGATGGTAGACTTCACCGAGAACTCCGTCATCAAGGGTTTGGCTTTCTGTTGGAATCAAAACACACAGTATGCTGTGCACTGGAAACTATCACAACACTGTAATCAACCATACTTTCAATTTTTAAAAAACACAGTATTTTCCACACACATAGCCCACAAAAGCATGATTCAACCATTTGGGGTTAGGGGTGGTCTTTATTTTCTGTAAGAGAAAATCATCTTCAATTTGGGAGTCCTTGAACTTGTGATTGTTTTCTTTCTTTGTCTTGTTCTGAGTTCCTGTGATCTTCCCCTTCACTTGTAAGAAAACCACAGCTGAACAAGTACATGACAGAGAAACAACCTGCTTAGCCCAGCTTTAAGAAATGAACCCAGCAGGGACGGATAAATTAGAGACTGGGATTAACACGTACATGAAAATGAAAGTGAAAGGCGCTCAGCCGTGTCCGACTCTTTGTGACCCCATGGACGATACAGTCCATGAAACTCTCCAGGACAGAATACTGAAGTGGGTAGCCTTTCCCTTCTCCAGGGGGACCTTCCCAAGCCACGGATCGAATCCAGGTCTCCTGCTTTGTAGGCAGATTCTTCACCAGCTGAGCGAAACCCAACACATACACACTATTCTGTATAAAATAGGGATTCCCAGATGGCACTAGTGGTAAAAACCTGCCTGCCAATGCAGGAGACCTGGGTTTGATCCCGGGGTCGGGAAGATTCTCTTGGAGGAGGGCATGCAACCCACTCCGGTATTTTTGCCTAGAGAATCCCATGGACAGAGGAGCCTGCAGGGCTACAGTCCATGGGGTCACCAAGAGTCGGACACGACTGAGCGACTTAGCACACACACACACACGTATAAAAGAGATAGTCAACAAGGACCTACTGTAGAGTACAGGGAACTCTACTCAATACCCTCTAATAATCTATATGGGAAAAGAATCTGAGAAAGAATGGATATATGCATGGATATACCTGAATCACTTTGCTGTACACCTGTAACTAACACAACATTGTAAATCTACTTCAAAAAAATTTTTTTAACTGTAAAAGAAAAAAACCAGACACATGCAAGTTTTCCAATTTAACAGAGTTAATTTTGCTTAAAGAATTTAATAAATTATTGGGATGTTATAAGTATGTGAAGCACATAACACTTTTATAAATTTTTAGATCACATTTCTAGGATCACTCAATTGATCACAAGATCAGAGCATGCCTAAAGAAATTCTCATACTTCCAAATTAATTTCAATATCCACTTAGAGAAACTATACTGTGGGGTTTTTCCATCCAGATGACAATCCCACTATTATCCAATGAGAATCAACACTGAGCTCAAGAAAGTATTTGGGGAATTAGAACCCCCAAAAAGGAAAGTGTATGCTGATTACATTCATCCCTAAAGCTTCTGATACAGGGCAGTAGCTAGAAAGTGCAAATTTAAAAGCTGGTTAAAACTATTCACTGTTCTCTGTGCATCCATAATATGTGTATATGCTTCTATCTCATTGTATTATAATTTCAGCAAAGTGTCTTCATCACAAGCATTGAGCCAAGCCAGAGTAGGGGCGGAGTTGAAGGCAGAGTTTTGGAGACTATTCATCCGGTGGCTGAACTTCAAGTAGAAAAAAAAAAAAAAAATCTAACTGCATTTGGAAGATTTTCACCTAAAAAGAAAAGAAGTTCTCTCATTTGGTCTGAGAAGGAATTATTTCAAAACAATGGTTCTCAAGATGTGGTCCACAGATCAGCAACAACAGTACCACTCAGAAACTTTTGTTAAAAATGCAGAAACTTTAACACATATACGTGGAATCTATAAAAACGGTACTGATGATCTATCTGCAGGGCAGGAACGGAGACATAGACACAGAGAAGGGACTTGTAGACACAGTGGGTAAAGAGGAAGGTGGGACGAATTGAGAGATTAGCATTGACCTATATACTGTACCGGGCTTCCCTGGTGTCTCAGCTGTCAAGAATCCGCCTGCCAGTGCAGGAGACCCAGGAGAAGCAAGTTTGATCCCTGGGTTGGGAAGATCCCTTGGAGGAGGAAATGGCAGTCGACTCCAGTATTCTTGCCTGGAAAATCTCCATGGACAGAAGAGCCTGGTGGGCTACAGTCCACAGGGTCCCAAAGAGTCGGACACGACTGAAGTGACTTAGCCTGCACATATACACTGCCAGGCATGAAACAGACAGCGAGTGGGAAGCAGCTGAATAGCGCAGGATGCTCAGTTTGGTACTCTGTGATGACTAGAGGGGTGGGAGGGGAGGGTGGGAGGGAGTCTCAAGAGGGAGGGGATATATGTATACATACAGCTGATTCACGTTCTTGTACAACAGAAACTAACACTGTAAAGCAATTATCCTCTGATTAAAATATAAAATATTTTAGAAGAAATGTAGTTTTTCGGACTCCATCCCAAACTCACAGAGCAAGAATCTCAGGGGGCCAGGCCAGCAATCTATGTTTCAACATGCCCTCTAAGGGACTCTGATGTTTGAGAAACACTTTTAAAAATTTATATCACTAGATGACAGTTCATGTATTTCTGCTATAGCCCTATAATATCCAGAGAAGGCAATGGCACCCCACTCCAGTACTCTTGCCTGGAAAATCTCATGGATGGAGGAGCCTGGAAGGCTGCAGTCCATGGGGTCGCTGAGGGTCGGACACGACTGAGCGACTTCACTCACTTTATAATATCTCTAAATTGAGAGGGCTTCCCAGGTTGCTCCGTAGTAAAGAAACTGCCTGTCAAGAATGAGACACAGGTTTGACCACTGGGTCGGGAAGATCCCCTGGAGAAGGAAATGGTGACCCACTCCAGTATTCTTGCCTGGGAAATCCCATGGACGGAGAAGCCTGGTGGGCTATATATAGTCCATGGGGTTGCAAAGAGTTAGACATGACCTAGCAACTAAATAGCAATATAAATAGAGAGGGCTTGAATAAATCACCAAAGTTATGTCTTCTTTTGAGATCCAAGAATATAAAGCAAAGCCAAAAGTAGGGAATAAAGCTTTGGATTTTAGGAAATTATTCCTGAAATCAGGAATAACTGACGACAAAATATTCTTTATGTACATCTGGTCTCTTTAGGACAAAATCTGTTGCACGACGCTACGGTGTCTGGAGAGAATTTGACACAACAGTAAAAACTGCACACCCTCTTTGTCTCTTTAGATGTTTGAGTTTACAACCCTGTTTCATTGGGAGTTGCCCTTGAGCTGCATTTAGATATTGGGTTAATTATTCCAAACTCTATGCTCTGTCTGATCATGACACATTTTACTGGTTTTGTTTTGGGAACTAGACTTCTGCATATTAGAAACACTCCTGAAATGAAGAAGTTTTAGTGTAAGCTGCAAAGACAAACATGAAGAAAAAGAAACTCAAGCTCAATCCCGTCACTTAACCAATGTAAGATCAGGATAAGTTACTTGCCTCCAGTCACACAGGGGGAGCTAAGAAATCCAGAGTAAAAAGAAATGAGCTATCAAGCCATAATAAGACATGGAAGAACCATACAATGCATATTCCTAAATGAAAGAAGTCCATATGAAAAGGCTACATACTGTATGACTCCACCCCTACAACGTTCTGGAAAGGGCAAAAGTATGACTGTTGCAGGGAGGGGCAGTCAGGGAGGGGCAGTCTGTGAACCGTCGAGCCCAGGATTTCTAGGGCAGTGAAAATACTCAGTTTTGTTGCTGTTGTTTAGTTGCTGAGTCATGTGCCAACTCTTTGTGACCCCGTGGATTATAGCCCACCAGTCTCCTCTGTCCATGGAACTCTCCAGGCAGGAATACTGGAATGGGGAGCCACTCCCTTCTCCAGGGAATCTTCCCAAGCCAGGGATCGAACCCTGGTCTCCTTCATTGCAGGTGGATTCTTTACCATCTGAGCCACCAGGGAATATCAAATTCATGTCCATGAGTCAGCGATGCTATCTAACCATCTCATCCTCTGCCGCCCCCTTCTCCTTTGATATGATAATGACGGATGCATGCCAAGTCGTTTCAGTCCTGTCCGACTCTGTTCGACCCTATCGACTGTAGACCGCCAGGCTCCTCTGTCCATGGGATACTCCAGACAAGAATACCAGAGTGGGTTGCCATGCCCTCCTCCAGGGGATCCTCCCACCCCAGGGATTGAACCTCCATGTCCCTCGTCTCCTGCATGGGCAGGTGGGTTCTTTACCACTAGTGCCAGTTGGGAAGCTCCGATAACGATGGATACATGTCATTAAACACTTGTTCAATCCCATAGAATGTACACCACCAAGAGTGAACCCTAAGGTAAACGATAAACTTTGAGTGATTATGATGGGCCAATACAGGTTCATCTTTGGATAAAATGGCCCATTCTAGAGAATGATGTTGCCAATAGCAGAGGCGATGCCTGCATCAGGGTAGGAGTATATAGGAAATCTGCACTTTTCTCTCAACTTCGGTTTAAACCTGAAGCTGCTCTAAAAAATAAAGTCAGAGTCTTAACGATACTTTAAACAAGACCCAGCGTAAGAATCGGGAGTCCCTAACTTCCAATCCTGCCTCTTCTGTTAAAGGATTGCAGAAGCGGGCTGGTCAAGGCTTTCACAGCGATCACTGTTAGACAGCCAGTAAAATACAAAGCTGCCAAAACATCCTAAGTACAACGCTGATTTAAAAGTTACCTGTGAACCTCAGAGTTATCACCCCATCAAATCACGAACACTCCAGACAAAGCAGGGAGCTGAATGCTTTCTACACTGGTGTCATCTTCTGACATTTCCCCCCAGTTTTTTTCTTATCAATTTAACACTTCTTTACACAAAAGTTGAGTACTAACATAGAAAAAAATCTTGTTAAGTTTACGTCTTTGATAAACAGAGAGGACAGTTCTAGCATTCTGAACAAAGCTGAGCTTCTTTTGTAGAGGGTCTCTGCCCTGTACTGTTTCTGATGTAATGAAAGATGGGCTACACTTGAGACTATCTTTGATGTCACTCTGATTTGGTCTCATTTATGAGATAATGATCAGTTAGAATTTCACTGCGACTAAAATGTGGCAACGCACAGTACATGGCTCATGGCCCCAAGAGATGGGCTGAGAAAAGTTTCAAGAAACTATTTTAGTGTTACTGCGCCTGCCTTGTTACTGGTTTCCCACAGGAGGCTGTGTTATTGACACGAACACCCCTTGTCTGGCCGTGATGGCACTGTCTGCTGAAAATCTATTAACATCAATTATGCACTCCTGTATCTCCATCCCCAAAAGCTTTCCCTCCCTTCCCATGCCCCTCTTGGACTGCAAACACGTGGAAAAGAGGGCTCGTGACTTTTTTTTTTTTTTCATGCACAGCTCTCAGCATGGAGTCAAAATCAAAACCAATTATAAAACTGAGTTTTCTGAATCTCGACCAATTAAAGAAAAATATATATCCTCCCCAACAGGAAATGGCAATAAGTAGTATTGAGTGTTAAGCGCAACTCCACATTCTAGGATGGATTGGGAAGAAACATTAACATACAATCTGTTCTCTCAAGGTGCGGTGGGAAGAAAGTGCAAAAAAAGAGAGAGAAAACACAGGCAGATACAAGGAGGCATATGTATTTATTTATCGGTTAGAAGACTTTCCACAGTCCAGAAGGAAGAGAAAAACAGCGAAGACCGTAGGAGTAAGAAAAAGCTTTTTAAAGAGATAGAATTTGTATGGAGTGAAAGAGAACAAAACAAAATTCTAGAAACATAAGAGACACAGAAACAAGAATAAACCAGAGCCCATTCCTGGCATGAGAACAGAGCAGTTTAGTTAGAGGAGGGCGCGTGGGGTGAAGAATATTGGCCGGGGACATAAAATCGTGAGGAGATGAACCACCCCAAGGATGAGCACAGAACCTGGAATGGCAGAAGCTGACAAACATGTGTCGTAGAAGGATATAAAACGGTGGCCTCAACCTCTGCCAGAGCACAGTGCTGAAAAATCCAACATGCTTTCCATATTTGTATTCGACTCAGTATTTTGTTTAGGGATGTGGGGAGAAACCAAGCCTTCCTGCGACATAATTATTTCTTCATTATTTTTCCCTACAAAAGCTAAACAGATGGGAAAGTGTTTTGAGGCAGGGAGGGTCTTAATTAGTCAGGGATCAGAGGTTTCCGTGTGACTCATGTGAGCCGTTCAAGATCAAGCCACACAGAAGACATCCCGAATCACCCACGATGCCAACTGGAAAGGTGACCGGGAGTGTCTGCCACGGGCAG
Source organism: Capricornis sumatraensis (assembly GCF_032405125.1). Classification (NCBI taxonomy): domain Eukaryota; kingdom Metazoa; phylum Chordata; class Mammalia; order Artiodactyla; family Bovidae; genus Capricornis; species Capricornis sumatraensis. The sequence goes on from NC_091083.1 coordinate 15,813,601, forward strand.
TGCCAGAAGCCAGGCCACTTCCCAGAGGATTATCCTCCTGCTGTTTTATTCTGGGCTAACAATTGTTCCTCAGCCACTAGAATAAATCATCTCAGAGGTGGAAGAGAACCTCAGAAACCACCTCATCCGCTCCCCCACTCGATGGAGCTTGGCAGTTGGCTGGCTCCAAGTCCAGAGAGGAAACTGAGGTTGCTCAGCTGTTTTTGACTCTTTTCGACCCCATGGACTGTAGCCCATCAGGCTTCTCTGTTCATGGAATTCTGCAGGCAAGAATACTGGAGTGGGTTGCCATCTCCTTCTCCAGGGGATCTTCCCAGCCCAGGGATTGAATCTGGGTCTCCAGCACTGCAGGCAGACGCTTTACCATCTGAGCCACCGGGGAAGCCTCAAGTCCAGAGATCTTAAGTATTAATAAACCTCAATGCTGCTTCTTCTTTTTTTAATGCTTCTTCTTATCTAGAAAAAGTTCATGCTGCTATTACATGAAGCAGAAGCCCTCCAGATACGGCACCTCCCTGAGGACTGTATTTACCACCTTGGGGAAATAATTGCCCCTCTGTAGACAGAGGGTGTCATCAGCTCTGAATTGCCTATTTACAGTAATACATTTTATGGCGTGATATTTCATTTTGTTTAGAGAGGAAACACAGCAGGCAATTATCACCTATATTCAGAAAAAGAAAATCCTATTATCTCTTAAGATAAACCATGATGGAACTCTCCTGGTGGTCTGGTGGTTAAGACTCTGAGCTTCCAGTGCAGGGGATGTGGGTTCAGTCCCTGATCGGGGGACTAAGATCCTGCATGCCCACGTAAGTCGTTTAAAAACAGAGAGGACTCACTCACTTTTCTGTGGCCAAAAAAATAAAAATAAAAATTTAAAGATGAACCAAGATGTTGGGAGTAGGGAGATACATACATTACTAGCTCTCAGTGAAGTAACAGTGCCAGCCCCATGCTACCTGCTGAACTGACTGTATTTTTTCTTTTCTATATCCCTTTTTCTTAGCATCAAGAAAAATAGTAATGTTTTAATACTTAGAAATACTACAGAAAAATTAAATTACTGAAAACTGGGATTGTAGTCAGCATACAAATATTAATATATAGGTCATTTTTATAGATTATAAAGTGCTTGTTACTACATTTTATTAGCTGTGTATACTGACAGAGTTGCTGTTGTTTAGTCACTAAGTTGTGTCTGACTATTTGCGACCCCACTGACTATAGCCCACTAGGCTCCTCTGTCCATGGGATTCTCCAGGCAAGAATATTGGAGTGGGTTGCCATCTCCTTCTCCAGGGGATCTTGCTGGCCCAGGGATCAAACTCACATCGCCTGTACTGCAGGCAGATTCTTACCACTTAGCCATCAGGGAAGCCCTATATTGACATTACCTTCTAAAGAAAAAAAGTGAATGTTCAGGCTGAGTGTAATTTTAAAGATTAATAAGACAGGGACTTCCCCGGTGGTCCAGTGGTTAAGAATCCACCTTCCAGCGCAGGGGATGTGGGTTCAGTCCCTGGTCAGGGAACCAAGATCCCACATGCCAAGGGGCAACTGAGCCTGGTGCACTGCAGTGAAAAATCCCAGGTGCCAATACAGCCAAATAAATAAATGTTTTTTTTTAGAAACGTAATACAGTAGAAGAGGTAGGTTTCTGCTGAGTATGTTATTGAGTTATGCTGGTGGCAGTAGGGGTGGGGTGGGTCCTTTGTATGTCCTTTCCATTTGTCTTCTGGGGTAGGAGTAGGGATTGTGTGCCTAATTCACAGGACATCAACTTTACGTTGTTATATTATGTTCTATATTCTTGATGCTCTGGCATCTGGGGATTTGACCTTGGAGAGGTTGCTTTTCAAAAGGTAAACACTGTTGGTATCTGTGATAGCAGAGCGCTTCCTTAAAAGGGTATCTAATTAATTCAGAATAAAATCAAAGCATGTCCCAGGGGGTCCATGAGCTGGGAGTGATAGGAAGATCTCAGCTGTTGCCACCACATCCTCTTCATTAATCAGAGTAGACAATGTTCAGATTAGTGTGGTACAGCTAGAACGTGAAATACAAGGAAACTTTAGGTAAACTAAGGCTACAGAGGCAGGCAGGAGCCAGATCACGGAGCGGGTGTGGGGTGGGGGGTGGGCTTAGACATCCTCAGAGTTAATCTGACAGGTGATACAAAGTCACTGATTTTTTCTTTCATTTTAGTTGGACACTAAGTTGTGTCCAACTGTTTTGCAAGCCCATAGCCTGTAGCCTGCCAGGCTCCTCCGTCCATGGAATTTTCCAGGCAGGAATACTGGAGTGGGTTGTCATTTCCTCTTCCAGGGGATGTTCCTGACCCAGGGGATGAAACCCAAGTCTCCTGCATTGGCAGGCAGCTTCTTTACCACTGAGCCAAACCAGGGAAGCCACAAAGCCTCTGAAGACATTTGTAAAAGAGAGTAATGCACCAGACCCATGCTGGAAAGATCATTCTGGTACTGTCTGGATGGGTAAATGAAGTCAACATTAACAAATTTATATAATACTTGTTAAAGAGAGGCTTTCAACATTCCTAGATTTCTAGAAAAAAATCTGAGATTATTTCATAAACAAAGTTAATAGACAAATGACAGATTTAGGGAGGAACTCTTCCAATTCAGAATACAGAGTATCCAAAACACACAGAGATCTCCCACATACTGATAAGTGCGTGCGTGCATTCTAAGTCATTTCAGTCATGTCCGACTCTTTGCGACTCTATGGACTGTAGCCTGCTAGGCTCCTTCCTCTGTCCATAGGATTTCTCAGGCAAGAATATTGGAATGGGTTGCCATGTCCTCCTTCAGGGAATCTTCCCGACCCGGAATCGAACCTATTTCTCTTTGTCTCCTGCATTGGCAGATGGGTTCTTTACCACTAACGCCACTTGGGAAGCCCATATTGACAATCAAGAGATAGAAATCACAAAAGAGGGCTTCTCTGGTGGGTTAGCCATAAAGAATCCACCTACCAATGCAGGAGACATGGGTTTTATTCCTGGGCGAGAAGATCCCTTGGAGAAGAAAATGGCAACCCATTCCAGTATTCTTATCTAGGAAATCCCATGGACAGAGGAGCCTGGTGGGCTACAGTGCATGTGGTCGCAGAGAATTGGACATGACTAAGCAACAAGAAAAATCTGAAAAGAAATCACAATTGAAAAATGGCTGCAGGACCTGAAAAACAATTCATGGAGGAACGCCTCTGTATGAAGAAAAGTCCAAACTCAGAAGTCAGGGGAATACACACTGAAGGACTGATATCACTGTATATTTCAGAGACTGACAAAGCAAAGAGAGTAATTTCACTGTTGCTGGCACAAATGTACATCGTCATCGTTGCGGATAGAACGGAATTAAGACAGAAAGGACTAGGAGTATTCAAAAACTAGTCTGACTACATCTATCACATTTTTAAAAAATGTATGTGCACTTTGATCCAGCAACCCTCCTGCTGAAAGTAAAAGCATCCACTTACTAGAAAAAGCAAAAAGGTTTTTGCAGCAGCGTTTACAGAGGCCAAAAAATTGAAACCATACTAAAGGCTCAATAGTAGAATGCTTGATAAACTATGGTGTGCCAACGACATGGTATATTTATAATCACCTAGAAGAAGGGACAGATTTAGGCCAGCTGAGGCACTGTTGAGTGAAAATAATAAGAAAGAAATACATTCAGGTGAGAAGGCAGTTGGGTGTAGTAGTGATGAGCACAAACTCAGGAGCCAGGCTGTTGGGACTCAAAACCCTTATTCGATCACCTCTTATGGAAAGTGTAATCCTGGATAAGTGACTGTTTTCTTGTCTGTAAAATGTGTCTGTATTTGGCTGAGCTAGAACACAAGAGATACTCAGGACAACACCTGGCCTGTGGTCAGCATGCAGGGAACAGCAGCTGTATTTACATAGTCCCACTGTCTGACAGCAAATACGAAAAATCTCAAAATCTCAAAATGTATACAAGGGTCCCCACCTTCCTCTGCTGTTTTTTTCTTTTTTTCCCTCAGTGGTACTTATCTTCTCCATTCCTAACACATTTAACCATTTATTTATAGACTTTGCCTATCTCTGCCCCTCTTTAGAATTCAAGCTCTATGAAAGATAGTGTCTTTGCCTGTTTGTCCATTGCTGGATTCCCAATGTCTTGAACAGTGCTGGGCAGACAGTGAGGACTGAACAAAATCCTTGAATGAATGAATATGTGCATCTATGTCTTGCTGGGAGCAAGGGCTCCTCCCTTTTTTATGAATTTTTACTGAAGAATTGATGCTTTGAACTGTGGTGTTGGAGAAGACTCTTGAGAGTCCCTTGGACTGCAAGGAGATCCAACCAGTCAATCCTAAAGGAAATGAGTCCTGAATATTCATTGGAAGAACTGATGCTGAAGCTCCAATACTTTGGCCACCTGATGTGAAGAGCTGACTCATTTGAAAAGACCCTGATGCTGGGAAAGATCGAAGGCAGGAGGAGAAGGGGACGACAGAGGATAAGATGGTTGGATGGCATCATCGACTTGATGAACATGAGTTTGAGCAAGTTCCAGGAGTTGGTGATGGACAGGGAAGCCTGGGGTGCTGCAGTCCATGGGGTCGCAGAGTCAGACACGACTGAGCGACTGAACTGAACTGAAGTATGGTTGGTTCACAATGAAGTGCTAGTTTCTGCTGTTATACACATACATATATCCACTCCTTTTCAGATTCTATTCCCATATAGGTCATTACAGAGTACTGAGTAGAGTTCCCTGCACTATACCGCAGCAGTCTTCAACCTTTAAGGCACCAGGAACCCGTTTCATGGCAGACAGTTCTTCCATGGACCAGGAGGCTGAGGGATGGTTTCAGGATGACTCAAGTGCGTTATATTTATTGTGCAGTTTATTTCTATTATTATTATATCAGCTCCACCTCAGATCATCAGACATTAGATCCTAGAGGTTGGTGACCCCCTCAGTATTCAGTACCCCTCTTGTGGCCAAACCAACCAGGTACCAGGTGTGTAGGTGTCACGGCCCCCCCGCCCCCATTTATGTTCACATATTGAAGGAGTCTTTGGGCCTAGAAAAGAAAACAACAGTCTCAAAGCCCTTTGAATCATCTAACTTTGGAGAAAGCAAAACCGAACTTTAGGTCCTGCCCTGATGCTCCAGGCCAGTTGCATCTATCTGGGACTTATCACCCTCTGCTCAGAAACCTCCCACCCCCTACACCTGCCCAGAAGACTTATCACCCCTGCCCAACTACAAATGCCATCTCAGCTAAGTGAAAGTGAAAGTGAAGTTGCTCAGTCGTGTCCAACTCTTTGTGACCCCACGGACTGTAGCCTACCAGTCTCCTCTGTCCATGGGATTCTCCAGGCAAGAGTACTGGAGTGGGTTGCTATTTCCTTCTCCAGGAGATCTTTCCAACCCAGGGATCGAACCCGGGTCTCCCGCATTGCAGGCAGATGCTTTACCATCTGAGCACCAACACCCAAAACATCCCGCCTGATTAACGTTTCCATTATTGCTTCCACAAACCTCCATATAAATATGGAGCCTCCCTGATCCCTCTGGGCGCTCAGCCTGGTCGTTAGGATGACTGTCGCCCCTCCTTGCCTGAATAAAGGTAACCTACTTCCGCTGAGGTCGTCTCTCCTTCTTTTCTGCCTCGGCCCGAACTATACCTTAAGCATATGTCTGTCTATGATTATGTGAATATGCAGAAAAACAGAAAAAGACTGAGGGTAATACATTTGGGGCGGCAGGATTGGGAGGATGGGGGTGGACGGGGAGGAGGAAGCCATGCAGAAAATGAGGAGAACACAAAGTCCCGGTCCAAAAAAAGGTGGGAATGATTGTGACCTTGGTCATAAGCAATTCAGCAGGAATTCAGATACCAGCCAGGAGCAGGGGGTAAACGGCTTGGGCTTATGGCTTATCCCTGAGGGTGTGCAGAGGATTCCGTAGCCTCAGAGCCTGAAGGCGTGTCCACACACTTGGATACATCACTGTACACATCGTGGGAAGGAAGTACTGAGATCATTTCAAATAAACACTTAGAATCCTGAACGTCTTCCCAAGTTCCATCTGGGAGCTTGCAGCATACACCGAGAGCCTGGCCCAACTTCTATCACACGAAGCTTCAGTCTACAAGTGGGAATCCTCTGCTTGCTTTCACTGTTTGCTTCCTAACACCATCTTTATTTCTTGTGTAAGAACGTTATTAAAAAAAGGAAAGGTTCACTTAGGTGTTAGCTTTTTTCTAAGAAGGTCTTTGAAAATTTCACACTTCGTCCTTATACTTTTACTGGAATAATCAGGTCTCTTTTCAGAAAAACATCTACTTAAAGAAAAAGTTTATCAAAGAAAGGTTTATAAAACCTATGCTGGGGACTTCGTGGTGGTCGACTGGATAAGACTCCATGCTTCCAATGCAAGGGGTGAGGGTTTGATCCCTGGTTGGAGAACTAAGATCCCCCATGTTGTGAAGCCAAAAAAAAAAAGAGAACATGACAATATCATCATAATAAACATTTTTTAAAAGCTAGCCTGTTTCACGTTCAATTTCTTCTACATGCAACTGTAAGGTTTGGAGTAGCTGCGAGCATAGCTGTTACTTGGTTCCAAATACACAGACTCGTGAAGGGTACAGACTTTTAAGAGAATTTATGTGAATATACGTACCAGCCTTTGCAACAGCCTGACTTGCCTTGGGATCCTGAGTCCAACCTAGAAGGAAGAAAGAGACATGAAATACGATTGTGAGATCATTCTTATGTGAGTTAGTTACACGAAGAGGGTTAAGGCCCATGAAGACACACAAAGGGTTATCTACCACCTGAAAAGCAGTTTTGACTTTGAATCAGGAAGCACTCAGAACAAGATTAGAATTCATGCTTCTCAGACCTGGCTGGCTGCTTAACCCACAATATCACACCACCTCCTCATCTGAGGGGTCTTACATCTATTAAGGGAGCAGATGAAATGACCAGAACAGAGTTCACTAGAATATCTGTATTCAGGGACTTCCCCGGCCATCCAGTGGGCAAGACTTCACCTTCCAATGCAGGGAGCTGGGGTTCAATCCCGGGTCGGGGAGCTGGGTTCCACATGCCTTGCAGCCAAAAAAGCAAAACATAAATCAGAAACAATACTGTAACAAATTCAACAAAGGCCTGAAAAATGGTCCACATCAAAAGAAAAATCTATTTAAAAAAAAAAGTACTTGTATTTGGTTTCCATTTATTTTTGGTCTGAAAATCAACTCTTCGCTGTTGTGTCTGTTACAATGAGTAAACATGTCCGCTTGCCTCTGATGGGTTCATTCATTCCGGTCAAAACCCCAGGAAGTTCTGAAGGCAAAACTGAACTTGCCTTGAACTTTCTTACTGCGTTTTTTCTGGATGATTTGCTATACTTTCCCACCGGCAGAGGAGGGACACGGGGAAGTGATAGCATCCTTAGTTTTTAAAATCATCTAATAATTAACCAGCCCCTCCGGACTCATGCAGAAATCCTAGCTGGTTGCCAACCGTTTCTCAAGATAAATCACTGTTTAAAGAACAGAAGTGTGGACTCCACTGCTGTGAGTAATAAGTTGGCCTCCCTGGAGGGCAGTATGACAATGTCGATCAAAACCTTGGAAAATATGCTTAGACTTTGCATAAACCTTTTTTAACAGCTTTGTAAGATATAACTTACAAACAATAAAATTCGCTCTTTTAACGTGCACAATTCAATTTTTTATAATATATTCACAGAGCTGGGCAAACCATCACCACAATCAATTTAGAACATTTTTATCCCCAAAGAAACCTTGCTTTACCTGTCACTTCCAAACTCCAGCTTTTCCCTGGCCCTCAGTTCAGTTCAGTTCAGTTCAGTCGCTCAGTCGTGTCCGACTCTTTGTGACCCCATGAATTGCAGCACGCCAGGCCTCCCTGTCCATCACCATCTCTTTAAGTTTACTCAAACTTATGTCCATCGAGTCAGTGATGCCATCCAGCCATCTCATCCTCTGTCGTCCCCTTCTCCTCCTGCCCCCAATCACTCCCAGCATCAGAGTCCCCTCAAATGAGTCAATTCTTCGCATGAGGTGGCCAAAGTCCTGGAGCTTCAGCTTCAGCATCATTCCTTCCAAAGAACACCCAGGGTTGATCTCCTTCAGAATGGACTGGTTGGATCTCCTTGCAGTCCAAGGGACTCTCAAGAGTCTTCTCCAACACCACAGTTCAAAAGCATCAAGTCTTCGGTGCTCAGCCTTCTTCACAGTCCAACTCTCACATCCATACATGACCACAGGAAAAACCATAGCCTTGACTAGACAGATGTTTGTAGGCAATGTAATGTCTCTACTTTTCAATATGCTATCTAGGTTGGTCATAACTTTTCTTCCAAGGAGTAAGTGTCTTTTAATTTCATGGCTGCAATCACCATCTGCAGTGATTTTGGAGCCCCAAAAAATAAAGTCTGATACTGTTTCCACTGTTTCCCCATCTATTTCCCACGAAGTAATGGGACCAGATGCCATGATCTTCGTTTTCTGAATGTTGAGCTTTAAGCCAACCTTTTCACTCTCCTCTTTCACTTTCATCAAGAGGCTTTTTAGTTCCTCTTCACTTTCTGCCAGAAAGGTGGTATCATCTGCATATCTGAGGTTATTGATATTTCTCCCGGCAATCTTGATTCCAGCTTGTGTTTCTTCCAGTCCGGCGTTTCTCATGATGTACTCTGCATATAAGTTAAATAAGGCCCTAGGCACCCGTTAATCTACTTTGTCTCTATGGATTTACTCATCCTGGGGATTTCGAATAAATAGAATCATACTATTGTACTATTGTGGTCATTTTTTACTGGCCCTTTCCACTTAGCACAATCTTGTGTATTTATTAGCACTTCATTCTTTTTTACGTCTGAATAATAGTCTATCGTGTGGATACATCACATTGTGTTTATCCACTCCCCAGTTGTCGGACTCTAACGTTATTTCCACCTTTTGGCTATTATTTATACTGTGGAACTTGCATGGATATTCACATAGATGTCTCTGTGTTTATTACCTTTATAAGTGGAATTCCTGGGTCATATGGTAAATTTAACTTTTGAGAAATAGATACACCAGTTTGCAAAGTAGCTGTAACATTTTACATTCCCACCAGTATGCATGTCTTTTAATTTAGAAATCATACTTTCAGAAATGTATTAACTTGGGGGGGGGGGAAATGTCAATACAAAAAAAATGAAAGCAGGAAAAGACTTCTTTGCAACTTTTGAAACAATTGTTGATCGTTGGAAATAGCCTAACATATTATTTAAACGTGGTTTGGTTAAATATATTATGATATAGTGATTAATCAGAATACGGCTATTAAAAATAATGGTATGGGCCTATATTTATTTACATCAAATGTTAGTTTTACCAGACTTCTGAGCTGTTCACTAAATATTTCTCTAGCTGTCTGCTGGAAGGATTGCATTTCCTGGCCCTTGGTGGGAAGACAGCCACATGACTGGTTCTGGCCAATAACTTATGAATGTAAGTGGCCTTGTCACTTCTCCACCAAGGACTCAATGGAAGGTATGAGATTCTCCAGAACTGCCTTTTCTCACCTGCACGGTAAGTAGTAACATTTGAGAGGTTGCTGCTCCATCAAGCCTAAGGTCTCACTTGCTCCACTGACACCCCAAGATGGACGTCATACAAGCAAGAAAGAAACGTTCATCTAATTTATGGTTGCCAGGTAGTGGGGAGAAGGATGCAGGGAAGGGATGGTTAGGGCCTTTGGGATGGACATATACACACTGCTGTATTTAAAATGGAGAACCAGCAAGGACCTACTGTATAGCACAGGGGACTCTGCTCAACGTCATGTGGCAGCCTGGACGGGAGGGGGTTCTTGGGGAGGATAGATACATGTATATGTATGGCTGAGTCCCTTTGCTGTCCACCTGAAACTATTACAACATTGTTCATTGGCTATGCTGCTGCTGCTGCTGCTGCTAAGTCATTTCAGTGGTGTCCAACTCTGTGCGACCCCATAGACAGTAGCCCACCAGGCTTCCCCGTCCCTGGGATTCTCCAGGTGAGAACACAGTGGGTTGCCATTTCCTTCTCCAATGCATGAAAGTGAAAAGTGAAAGTGAAGTCGCTCAGTCGTGTCTGACTCTTCGTGACCCCATGGACTGCAGCCTACCAGGCTCCTCCATCCATGGGATTTTCCAGGCAAGAGTATTGGAGTGGGGTGGCATTGCCTTCCCTGTAATCGGCTATACCCCAATATAAAACAAAAAGTTTTTTAAAAAAGAAATGTTTGTCATTTAAATTATTGCAGTTTGGGGGTTCTTACCCCAGTTTCTGCCTGGCCTGTCCTCACTGATACAGTCAGACACACTTTGAACGATTAAATCAGGTAACAAAATGCTATCTTTACTGATCTCATTTTTTAAGTATAAGTGTCTGTATGTGCAGAATGCACCCAAAATTTTAATGGCAATTACCTCTGGATGTCTGAATTTTTTTTCTTTAAACTCTTCTGTAGTACCTTAGTTTTGTATCACTTGCAAACAGAAAAAAACAATAAAGATATTTCCATTCTGTAAACTAAAAAACTGGTTTAATCATAATCCTCTTCTGATCCCTTCTGAAAATAGATATGTGCTACTGTAAACTACAATTGTAAGCCATCGTAGAGTCTCCTATTCTACAGAACATGGAATAGGAAGAATTAGTATAGGATTTCAGTTGACATATGCTCTGACACCAAATGAGAACCAGTCACTAGGAGGCTGCTGCTTTCTACTTCTAAAATGAGGTGGAATGATTTGAACGGTCTGAAGGAAACCAGAATCAGTGTGCTGGGCAAGGTGTCTACCAGTTCTGAAGGTTCGTCTCAGGCCTCTCCCTTCCTAAAATTGTGGAATCGGCTGGGGGCCACTTAAAATAACTAATCATGGTCAGAAGGGAAGCCTGGCCCTGCTCAGGTATTATGTTCTCTGGTTGATCTAAAGTATTCTCTTTGAAGTCTCCTCCTTTGAAGAATAGGTTTTCCAAGAAAATAAACAAGTATTCAGGAGAACAAGAGAAGTTGGTTTTTCATTTTTGAGGTGGCTATCTGATATCTCAGGGGATCACCATGGCAACACTGGAGTCCAGATTTAGACACAGACTAAACCAGAATCAAAACTTCCTGGTGCACAGAGATTCCTGGTGCCAGCTAGGATTAGAAGTGGAAATGACACTAATGTCATCTTCATTGTTTTTAGTTAGGAATTCCTGACCCCTTTTATTGTTTGAGAGCTTTCCTGTTCCCCTATAAGAACCTGGAAGTGGGGGTTAAGGACAGGTAACCGAATCCAGCTTAAAGGCAAGGAGTGTTCTGAATAATAAATAACCTCAGAGCATGGGCCCCAAATCACAGATTTATGAGATGGCTCAGATAGGAATTTCTACTCCTTCCAAGCTGAGCTTACTTCTCCAGCGCCAGAACAGATGTGCAGACCACAGTATTTAATAAGAAGTATCAGTCACAATCTTTGCCATGAAGGACCGACCATACTACCTAACGTCAAAGAAAATACACTCAGTAAAACTTACCAGATGAGGTAATTCTTATAAGTTACAAAGAAAATGGGAAAAAAAGAAGAGTTCACTACACTCTCAAGTGACCACGAGAGGCTCTACAATGGAGGGATGGCTTGAAGTCGGTGTGTAGGATGTTGGTTGGAGTGGAATAACTGGGGAAGACTAATTTAAAAAGAGAATCAGGTTCAACATGAGAACCATGCAAGAAATCACTCATTATCTGCCTCTTCAACTCACATGGACCAAGCAGCATTTACCACCAGAATGAGCATGGGTGGCTGAAGACTGCCTTTGCACCAAGAATGTAGCAATAACCCCATCAGAGCTGGGGGACTGGAATCCCCATCTATCCCATCATCAGACGGTCCAACTGCAGGTGAAAAACAGCTTAATGTTCATCATCTGGATAAAAGAGATGGTATTTTCCCCCCAGGATCAATCACAGGGTTGGATCAGGACCAGGAGGGAAGAGAAAGCATTCCAGAAAGTCCACAGATGGGGAAGAGCGTGGGAAGGGAGGAGAGGAGTGAGGGGTATTCGAAATACACACCGTATACACATTCCCTTTAGGGATGGGTGCTTTCATGACCTGGGTCCACTGAACGAGAGACAGAAAGGCCGGATTCAAGCCCTCATTCCTTCCGAGCTCTGCCACCAGCTCTGTCGCCCTAGGTTCCATCACAGAGCCAGGAGTGTCTGCATTGAGGCCAGTCTCAGCCACACATCAACAAATGGCTGAAGACATGAGCTCCTTATCTACCCATTGGCCTGCATCTCCCAAAGACATTCTGAAGCCAAGACCAGGAACTCAGCTGCCTCAGAGACCTGGCCAGGACCTGACACCAACCCCAGGGTGACAGGCTGGACGGCACGGGAGATGCCACCCATCACCTGGGCTGAGGACACTCAGTCTTTGAAGAGCCTCATTCTGGGAATTCTCTATCACTGGCACAAAAGTTTTCTTTCTGAGAAATGGGGCTGCACCTTGTTCAGCTACGTGCCACATGCCATGTGAGCTACCCATAACCTCAGCAATGGGAGAAGAAACTTTATCTGGGGTTGGGTGGGGGGTTGGGTGGGTTGAAATTTCAAACAATTTCCAGGCAGCTGGGAAAACAGTAACAAAACCCAAACCAACCAGCCTTAGGTGAATCACCCTGTTGCTTTCAATCTGTGAGAAACAAGGGACGTGGACCTGGCTTGTGGGAAGATAATGAAGAGGTCGGGGACCCTCCCAGCAGGAAACAAAGAAAAGCTCAGGTCTCCATCCGATGGCTCCATCTTCCAAAACCGACCATCTGTTCCTTAGATACTGAAAGCTTGCAGGGGACTTCCCTGGTGGTCCAGGAGTTAAGACCTCCAATGCAGGAGGTGTGGGTTCAATCCCTGGTTGGGGAGCTGAGATCCCACGTGCCTCGTGGACAAAAAACCAAAACATAAAACAGAAGCAATATGGTGATAAAGTCAATAAAAAATTAAAAAGAGAAAGCTTGCAGGACTTCCAGCTGGACCTCTGACAGCATGTGGGCAGGGCTCCTTTACCTTAGAGCATCCAGGACTTTGGGGGAGTGTGTGTTAGAAACACAAGGTCACACAGGACTCATCACTCAGCTCTTAGGACTCCCCCCTCTTCTCCTCAATCCCACCCCCAGAGAAACCAGACATGGCTAGTTCAGAAGTGAGCCAATCTCTGGAATCTCTCCCACAATATCCTTCTTCCCCATCCAGCCTTACAACTCCACTGAAACAATCACAGCCGTGCACATAAAGGAGATATGATTGAGTGGTCTGGGGCTCACAAGATCTTGCGTTGACTTTATTTTTCGAAGAATTTTTAAAAATTGTCTTGATTTTCTGTTTTCCCAAATGCAAAGTGGTAGATTACAAAAGTTAAAAGGGCAGAAATGCTCAGTTCAGGGACTTACAAACTGATCACCACAATGAATGTGTTACTGGAAGCAGAGGCTCAACACTATCTGTGTGCCAGGAGATAAAAGTTAAAGTCATCCTTAAACAGACCACATCAAGTTGTAAATATGAAAGTGGTGCAGTCTTTGGAGGAGTCACTGAAAGCACAGCTTGGCAGTCAGGGCACTTGGGTTCTAATTCAGGCTCTGAAATATCCCCTTGGGCGCATCACTGCCCCTGGGGGGATTTCCAAGGTTCTTCTCCTTGGAGAGGAAGCTTGCTGAGGCTTTCCTTGCAGTGGTAGGGACTCAACCAGGCTGTTCATAAATAATAAAAATGGCTCATGAGACCTGAGTCTTACTATATGTAAGTGCTTTACCTGACAGAGTGGGTTGATTATTTTTTATTTAATAGTTTATTATTACTTAGAAGCTGATGAAAGGTAAGCATCAGGATCCCCCACTTGGCACAGTCCCTTAACAATGATGATACTGGGTTTCCTTAGTGGCTCAGTAGTAAAGAATCCGCCTGCCAGTGCAGGAGACATGGGATCAAACCCTGGTCCAGGAAAATCCCACATGCCACAGGGCAGCTAAGCCGGTTCGCCACTGCTACTGAGCCTGTTCTCTGGGGCCCGTGCTCTGCAAGAGAAGCCGCCACAATGAGAAGCCCTCGCACTAAGCTAGGGAAAAGCCTGAGCAGCAGTGAAGACCTGGAGGAGCCGAAAATAAATAAATAAATTGCAAAAAAAAGGTCTGAGAAAAAACAGTTATTCTAAAAGTATGTTGCTTGTCAGTCTGTCAAAATGTGTCGTTTGTTGTGATTTATCATTCTACATAACGGTTCAAGGGCACTCCAAGCCAGTGTACTGGGACAACCCTGACGGATGGGATGGGGAGGGATGTGGGAGGGGGTTCAGGATGGGGGACACATGTACACCCATGGCTGCTTCATGTCAGTGGACGGCAAAAACCACTGCAATACTGTAAAGTAATTAGCCTCCAATTAAAACAAATTAATTAATTTTTAAAAATAAATAAATAACTGTTCATTTTAGCACAGAATTTTGTCAAGAAGGCTTTGCCAATTATGTAAACTTGATTCCCCTCTCAAAAATTTAGATCCACCCCTGCCTATGAGGTAGGAACCATTAACAGTGCTAGCTTCCAGATGATGAAAGAGACCCAGAGACGTTAAGTTACTTGCCCAAGTACACACAGCCAGTAGGCAGTGGGATCCAGATTTGAACCCAGGCAGCCTAGTTCCACTTGGAATGTTGTTAACTATATACTTTATTACTTCCTATAATTTTTATATAGAGCTCCTAGAAAACTCCCCGTGAAACTCAATACCTGGTAGCTACTATTACTCTGTAAATTAAAAACTGTTTTTGCAATAATGGGGATGCAGTTCCATCCTTATTTAAAGAAAGCATATCAATTTGAAAGCACACTGATTTTATATAAGACATTTGCTTTTTTAAAAAATGCAGTTACTTTTATTTTAAAAAATTATTTATTTATGGTTGCGCCAGGTCTTCATTGCTGCACAAGCTTCCTCCTCTAGTTTCAGCAAGCGGGACGACTCTAGTTGCGGTACGCAGGCTTCTCATTGTGTCGGCTTCCCTTGTGGTAGAGCACGGGCTCTAGCGAGTGTGGGCTTCACTAGTTTCAGAACATGGGCTCAGTAGTTGTAACTTTCGGGCTGTGGAGCACAGGCTCAGTAGTTGTGGCCCAAAGCACGTGGGATCTTCCCGGATCAGGGGTGGAACCCTCATCTCCAGCATCAGCAGGTGGATCCTTTACCACTGAGTCACCAGGGAAGACCAAGACTTGCTTTTTAATATTAATTTCCTGAAAGATGCTTTCAAAGCTGTATCAGTCTCAATGCGGTCCATGCATTGCCCACATCAGGACCATCGGGGTCCCATCCAAACCTAGTGGATGGAAATTGATGGGAGTAAGGCTCAGGAATCTGAATTCTTAAAGAGCCCCTGAGTGTCTTTCTGCAAGATGAAGTTTGAAAACCACTGCAGATAGTGGGTTTATTACACTACGGGTAATACTGTTTATAGATGAGGTGTGGGGGAAGAAGCATCTTGAATCTAGCATATATTAGTAATATTTTCAGTTAAAGACAAGTAATAGGAATTACAATGCAGGCTAACAGGCAAATTCAGGTACATTAAAATTCACAAGTTCACTGACATCTAAAAATTGTTTGTGCTCAGTTGCTCAGTCATGTCTGACTCTGCAGTCCCATGGACTGTAGCTCAACAGGCTCTTCTGTCCATGGGATTCTCCAGGCAAGAATACTGGAATGGGTTGCCATTCCTACCATTTCCTACTCTAGGGGACCTTCCCAATTCAGGGATCGAACCCGAGTCTCCTGCATCTCCTACTTTGGCAGGCAGATTCTTTACCATCAAGCCACCTGGAAAGCTCTGAAAGCTGTTCACCAAATACCACATGTGGAATTAAAATATGACAAATGAACCTGTCTATATGAAACACCAACAGAGTCAGGGACATAGAGAATAGACTGATGGTTGTCAAGGAGGAGGGGGGTGGGAGAGGGTTGGATTGGGAGTTTGGGGTTAGCAGATGCCAACTATTAGCTACAGAATGGATACACAACGGGTCTTACCGTATAGCACAGGGAACTATATTCAACACCCTGTGACAAACCATAATGGAAAAGAATACGGAAGAAGAATACGGGACTTCCTTGGGAGTCCCGAGGTTAAGACTGTGTTGCCAATGCAGGGGGTGTGGGTTTGATCCCCTGGTTGGGGAGCTAAGATCCTTGTGGTGTGGCCAAAAGATTAAAAAAAAAAAAAAAAAGTAAAACACAAATAAGTCACAGTACAGTGACCCAATCAAATTATATAATAAAAAAGAATGTACATATATATAACTGAATCACTTTGCTATACAGCAGAAACTAATACAACTACAACTGTATTGTAATTCAACTACAATTCAATAAAAGCAAATTGTAAAAAATGGTACACACATAATTTTGAAGGCCATAATTATTGAGACCACAGCATTAACTGCATTGCCAGGCATTGTTCAAAGTATATTAATTAATCTTCAGAATCCTTTAATTAAGTAATCTAGTCAACCCCATCCTCGAGATGGGTAAATAGAGGCTTGTAGATGTGAATTAGGGCTTCCCAGGTGGCGTTAGTGATAAAGAAACTGCCTGACAATGCAGGAGACACAGGTTTGATCCCTGGGTCGGAGGGCATGGCAACTCACTCCACTATGCAAACCTGAAGAGTCCCATGGACTGAGAAGCCTGGTGGTCTATGGTGCATAGGGTCACAGAGACAGACATGACTGAAGCGACTTAGCACTCACACAGATGTGAACTAACTCTCCAATAAGCGCAGAGACAGGATTTGAATCCAGAAGTCTCGTTCTAGAGGCTGTGCTCTCAATTCCACATCTTATACACACAAAATTTTATTTTAAGAGGATAGGGATAAAAAGGTAAAATCACAAATTTCCACAAAACTTTATATTCAGAGTTTTTTTCCTGATTTAGTCATTTTCTGAAGAATAAACTGTGCCTTGGGCTGACGACAGCAAGAAATCACTAACATGGGCCAAACCCGTGTTCTTACAAGCAGGGAAGTTCAGTGTTAAGCCTACTTGGACTTGCAGATGTCAGAGCTTTAATCCCTCCTCTTAGCTCATAAACAGAATCTTTGTTTCAGTGCTTCCCATATCTTCTCCCTCCACCCTCTAAAAAGTTTTTGGATCTTTACCCTAAATTCCTTCCCTCAGCACTTCAGTGGCGCCAACATCAAGTGCTGACCATCCCCAGCACTTTTAGATGTATTACCTACCCAACCCTCACTACTCCGTTCTTTCCCACTTTGTACAAAATTGGAGATTGAAGCACTCAGGACTGTGCTCAGCATCACAGAGCTGAAAAGCGCCTGAATCTGGAATTGAGCCCCGGTAGCGGGCATCAAGCCCCCGTCCTTAACTAAAACATTTGCCATTTCATATACCACAGTATACGAGGTCCTTTACACGAACTAGCAGCTGGATCCTTACAAGTATGCTCAAGAGTAGGTGTGTGCCCTGCTGTGAGGGACAGGAAAGGGAGGCACAGAGAGGTATAGGGGAGCTCGTCCAGGCCATACAGTAGTAAAGGGCAAAGGAGAGACCAGCCTCACTCTCTGGATGCCAAGCTTGCACATTCCTCCTCCACCACACAGCCTCCTGGAATTTTTATGGGTTATTCCTCATGGCAGTCCTACAAGAGAAGAATCGTTCCATTTTGTAGATAAGCACATCCTTAAGGCAGAGTTGACGTGAAAGTAACTATGGGATGTTTAGGCAGATTCTGTTTTCCAGATCTGCCTTCAAACCAAGGCTCTGGGAAAGGGGTCAGAAAGTATACCTGCTTATCTCTTCCTCTCATCCTGCAAAAGCATGCTTTCGGCTAAACAATTTAAATACATGTGAGCAAACAGCACCGGAGATGCAGAAATGCACCGCCTTCGTTAATCAGGACAGAGCCCTTTCTCCCGAAAAGGTCTGTGCATTGATATCTGTGGGAACCTGTTTGATATTCTTTCAAGAGCCTTCCTATCCATAAGACATTGTATTGAGAGTTCATATTTGCAGGTTTCATTCACTTGTGAGGTTAAGCCATTTAAAAAATCCTGACAGATACACAGAGTATTAACCAGGGGAACTGAGACCCTTTGGTTCTTCCTCCTCCGCCCATCATTTGGCCACCTTTAAGCTGCTAAAGCAATAAGAGATGAAAACTCTGTTCTCCGGGTTTTCAGACGAGAAAAGCGGAGGCTTCCACGAGTTTAGAACATTTCCTAGACGTGCTCTCTCTCTAGAACAACTGGAAGCCAACAGCAACCTGCCAAGACTACCCCACAGGCGCATCTGAAAGAACCTTGCAGTTAGCTTAGGGTTCTGGCTCAGAAATGAACAAAACCAGCAGAAACCCGCGCAGGTAACAGGAGCCGAAAAGGTTTGGTTCCGCAGGACTTTGAAGTGCAGACACAATTCTGCAAGAAACTTTGTCAGCCAGACTTTCTCCTCGAGGGAACAGTAGATGGGGAAGCTCCCAAGCAGAACACTGGGGACGGAGAGGTGAAGGGGGGACGATGTGCCAGGACATGGGGGTGATCCCACCCTCCCTCGCGTCCAGTAGCCTGTCCCGCAGCCACGCGCCCGAAGGCGGCGGTGGTAAGAGACTGCAGCCGGCGCCCGGGGCCCGCCCGGGGCCCCCTAGAACTCCACTTACTTGATCCGATGTGTCTCCCCAGCTCCTCGCCTCTTCCAGCAACCCGGCGCAGAGCGGCAGCGCAAAGTACAGCCCGAGCAGCGGGAGCATGGTGAGGCCGGGCGGCTGCACCAAGACACTGCAGGACGCGCGGATACAGCGCAGGACTCAGGGAAGCGCTCGGGACTGCAGACTCGCGCGGCCCTGCCTCTCGCTCCGCCCCGCCCTTGCCTCGCGCTCCGCCCCGCCCCCTGAGCCCTTCGACCCCACCCCTTAGCCCCTCCGGCCCCGCCCCCACGCGTACTCGGGTCCCGCCCCCCGCTGCTTCCGGCCCCGCCCCCGCGCCGCGCCCCGCCCCCTGAACCCTCCGGCCGCCCCTTAGCCTCTTCTGTCCCATCCCCACGCCTATTCGGTCCCGCCCCCCGCTCCTTCCGGCCCCGCCCCCTAGCCCCTTCGGCCCCGCCCCCTGCGCCCCTCCGCCCCCTGCGCCCCTCCGCCCCCTGCGCCCCTCCGCCCCCTGCGCCCCTCCGCCCCCTGCGCCCCTCCGCCCCCTGCGCCCCTCCGCCCCCTGCGCCCCTCCGCCCCCTGCGCCCCTCCGCCCCCTGCGCCCCTCCGCCCCCTGCGCCCCTCCGGCCCCTGCCCGCGGCGCCCCGCCGCGGCTCCTCACCCCTCGCTGGTTCAGACTCCTCACTCCCGCGAGGCCCGCCCCCGGTCCGCTGCATCCACAACGGGTGCCCCCAGCCCAGAGCGCACGGTTCGCGCCCCATCGCTCGCCGCCTTCCCGCCAGTAGCTTCAGCAACCCCCCTCCTGCCCCGCCCCTCCCTCGCCTTCTCCACCCTGCGCCGAGGGCACCTGCTACCACCTGCATGCCCCTCTCCTGCTCCTTCGTGAACTCGCGCCATTCCTGTCTCAGGAGGACACTGTAAGGGCCAACCTGACCCTCCATATACAGTCCGCCCCCTTCACCTGCTATACAGACCTCGCTCCCGCGCTGCATGTATACCGCCCGCCCACTTCCAATACATACCACCTCCCACCCGGTATATACCACCACCATTCCCACACCTGCCGCCTGAAGGCATCAGGAGACCTTCTTCTGGGAAAATAGTGCGTTCCCCTTGACATCCAGCACTGATGCCTACAAGCCCAGTTGAGGGAATGCTAAGTGGTCTAACGCGGAAAGTACCAGCAACGTGGTCCCCTTTTATATGGCTCTGGCATAAGGGAACGGAAAGGAGGAAGCTAGAGTTGGCACCACGCCGTAGTACTTCCGATTTTTTTGGTTATTAATCAAAATGAATGTCACTGTTATCATAGTTACAGACTGTTGGTCATATTTCTGTCCTGTCATAGGAAGAACTATTAATAATCTGCCAACCATCCACCCACCCACCTTTTAGAGTCTGGGCTCCATCTTTGTACCTGGCAGACGCACAGTGATCTGGAGCTGCTTGTTTCCAAAAGGCAATCACCTCAAAGACACTTAAAAATGTTTTTTGTCGTGATACTGCTGCTGCAAAGTTGCTTCAGTCGTGTCCTACTCTGTGCGACCCCATAGACGGCAGCCCACCAGGCTCCCCCATCCCTGGGATTCTCCAGGCAAGAACCCTGGAGTGGGTTGCCATTTCCTCCAATGCATGAAAGTGAAAAGTGAAAGTGAAGTCGCTCAGTCATGTCTGACTCTTCCAGACTCCATGGACTGCAGCCTACCAGACTCCTTGGTCTATGGGATTTTCCAGGCAAGAGTACTGGAGTGGGTTGCCATTGCCTTCTCCTTGTCGTGATAAAAATCACATAAAATTAAAAGTACTATTTTAACCCTATTTACCTGTACAATTTGGTGACACTAAGTACGTTCACATTATCATGCAACTGTTATCATCATGCATCTCCTGAATTTTTCACCTGAAGACATTTTTTTATGCCTCTGTAAAAATTCCCTCTAAATTAATACACTGAGTAATAAGTTGGCATCTATCTCAGTGGCCAAAAACAGGGAAATGGTTAACTCAAAAGACAGAACATCCATCCTGTGGAATATTATGCAGCTGTTAAAAAACAACCATAAAGTGCATGGAAACAGAAAAAATGTTTACAGCATAATTTAAAGGAAAAATCAGATCACATAAACATATCAAAAGTATGAGTTTAATTGGGTAAAAATACATATGAGTGGACATCAGAACTAGGGAAGAATGAGAACAGTGGGTGTGTTAGCTTACTGCAGTATCTCTTTTTAAATATTTTGTTTCCTCTTGTTGAAATGTTGATTGTTAAAGACATTAAGGGGCGAGGGGAGTGTTGTTTTGGTGAAATAAATGGAAGGAAAATCATTGTCATTAGCAATTAAACGTGTAATAGCCTTTCCACGGGCTAATTAAAAAAACATGCCTCCACCATGGAGTGACAGTAGCTGGTCCAACAAGGTTTCCGCAATAAAAGCACCGATAAAGGAGAGCTTTGAAGTAAGTCAGAGGGTTTTTATTCTTGGTTCTTTACTAACCGTGAGTTACAGATGCATCCTGGGCACACTTAGAAACTTAGCAGCATGCAAAGTATGTGCAGTCCCCTCCTCATTTTAAAACTAAGGGGGAGAAAAATACTAGAATAAAATAAAAAGGAGGAGAGCCCCAAATCTTCTAGAATGTTGGCCCCACCACCTCCTTGCCTCCAAAAGGAAACGCCTGCTTAAAAACTGAAAGTTGAATTTGGACAAAACTGGTTTATTTGAAAGTAAACAATAACAGCTACTGTTATTTCAATCTGTCAATTCTCCAGCAACACTGGGGACCTTGTCTTGGTCTTTCTCTTCTCCCCTCTCCTACTCAACTCTTGTTTTGTTGGTTTTTTGTTGTTGTTTTTTTTTTTTTTGACCTTATATCTGCCCTTTGTCCCATTGTGTCCCAACTGGTTTCTGCAGAGGCCAAGTCGTCGGGAAATGAGTTTTCTTTTCTCCATCTGCTAGGACTCTCCACCTACTCTAGGTGGTGGTGCTGGTTCATTGTTACATTTGTTTTATGGCACCTTTGACCTAAGGGATCAGAACTTCCTTGAGGACCCCAAGTTTTCTTCCACAAATTGTAACATTGTGCTCAATGTGTGCCTAGCCTTTAAGGAGCATTTGATGAATGGAATTAGGGGACAGGAGGCCTGGTGGGGCAGGGAGCTAGCTGTGCTGGAGGAAGACTGCTGGGCTGTATTCTGAACTTGGTCCCTTTCTAGCTATGCAACTTGAGAGTTTCTGAACTTCCCAGTATTTACCGAACTTCCTAAGCTTCTGAGTGACATCAGAGAGTTTGTGTGACCAGATGGTCTTTAAACCTAGGCAGGTGTCATACAAATAAAACCCAGTGAAAGGTTTCCAAAAATCTCTGTAAGCATAGGCGATTATTTCTATTAGCCTTATCAATCAGGATGAATAAATTGATGATCCCCCTTCAAAGGAGCCGAGGTATCCCCACACATATGTCCTTTGATGCCAGGCGTTACTGGTTTTACTGTGTGAAACCACTGAGCTCAGAGAACCTCAAAGCTGGAAAAGACCTAAAACCCAGTCCCGATTTTTCTGATGAGACCTGTAAGGGGTTTGTAGGGCCCATTCTCCAGTTAGACACAGAGCTCCAGTCAGGACCCGTGTGTTCACAGACAGGGTCTGTGTGCAGGGCTCAGTAACAAGGGTGTCTTAGTACAGCAGTGAAGAGGCTCTGCTGGTCAGGGAGGCCCCTGTGCCGGCTCTTGCCAGGAAGTAGCTCCCGTGTGTGACTGAAGGATGGGGCAAGGGATCCAGGATTTTAGAATTAGGCTCATTGGAGTTAGGGGCTTTCCCCTGGTCCCCCATGTGAGACCACCAGTGGATAGGCCTGGCCAGCGAGGTAGGGCAGAGAGACTGAAGGCAGGCTCTGCCGCTGGTTTCTTTTCCTCTCCCTCGAATTTACCCTTGGTCGCCTTCTGGTCCCTCTATCTAGCTGCTCTGATATTCAAGCTCCTCCTCCACGCCTCCCCCCAGAGGCCCCCCTTACCCAAGCTTCCTTCTGAACGTCTGCAAGGCCGTTGTTCTATTCCGGGCCAGCTCTTTCCCCCCTCCTCTGCCTCACCTTTTGATCTGCTTATATGACCTTGTGTCTCTCCTGAACCCTTGACAACTTTGCGTACTCACGACAGTTTCTTTTTCCTAGTGACTTTTTTTTCTTTTTAATCAAAAAGATAGGAGGAGAAAATGGATTCCTTTTGGCTTTGCCTCTACGATTTCTCAGTGGCCCTTGGTATCTTGGGAGTCATGTGGTTGTTCTTCAATTGCTAAGTCTTGTCTGATTCTTTGCAACCCCATGGACTGCAGCCCTCCAGGCTTCTCTGTCCTTCCCTATCTCCCAGAGTTGGTTAAAGTCAATTTTCACCTAGTTTACAGATGGTGACTTTTACCCAGAGAGACTTATGAGAGAGGAAGAAGAGAATACAGTTTTCCTATTTCTTTTGATTGATGATCTGCTAAATATGTCAACACTCACGAAGTGTAGCACAGCATACTCAATTTGAATTTTCTGCTTACACATTTGAGACCCTAGACTTGATTTGCTCGTGGGCAAGGATTGTCCAAAGCTCATTTTTATATCCCCTGGAATATAAAAATATCCCCTGGAATCTCTATTCCAGTATGCCTGGAATAGAGTCGACATGCAGTGTGTTTGATGGATTGGAAGAATGTGTATCTGTGTCATGAACCCCTGTGCTAGCTGTATGCCATGATATAACAGGAGTTTTTGACATGATCCTGGAAGAATTTAACCATTTAGATATGAAGCTGGAACTAACAGTGTAGTTTGAGCTCAAGGGTGAGATGCTAAGTGGAGAGGAGGGTGAGATTGTGACTGTGGTCTAGGATAATTAGAGAAGGCTTCCGGGAGGAAGAAAAAATTATTCTTTTCATGAATCAGACTTGAAAGCCAGATGGAGAAGACGGGGTATTCAGGAGACAGAAGAAGGAGAGGGTGCAAGTGTGGAAAAGGCTTTAGACATCGTGGAAAATTCACGAAATGCTGAGGGAAAGGTCCAAGTTTGGGGAGTTACCTGTAGAATGTTCTTGAACGAGTAGTCTCTAAGTGCAAATCTGCTAACTTTTCCCATCGAGCTAACTGTTTAAAAGAAGTCCTTTCCTTCAAGGTTTTTGTCACTCCCATCAGTGATGGTGTCTCTCTGGGTCCTTGAGGGGAAGGGTGAGAAGCGTATGTTCCCGGGGGGCCATGTATATATTGGGAGAATGAGGTCAGTGGAGGAGGTGGTGAACTAGAGCCTCAGGAAGGTGTGGAGAGGAAAACATGCCCAGTTGATTCCAAAATTCTGCCTATACCCCCCACAAACGTGGTACCGTTATGTCTAGCGGTATAAAAATTACTACTATTTCAGTGACCCATACTTACTGCTGTTCTTAATACTATAGAGTAGTTAAATATGCTTTTTTGAACAAGTCTTTCCCATTAATAAAACTTTGAAAAGTAATTTTTGCTTGATAAATGTAAGTGATCTAACCAAATATAAGCAAAGAGTACAGCTGCAAATCGAATAAACTTGAAACGTCAATGCAGCCATGTAAACGTGAGCAAGCAGTGATAAAGCAAGTACGTTGTCCTTAATAAACCACTAGACTTAAATGAAGGGGCTTGTTGCCAGATGCCGTCTTGATCGGTTGGTTACCTTGTTTAGGATTCTGATGGAAGTGTTTACACAGCCACGAAATTCTCAGTGTAAATTGGGCTCAATGAACATTTCATGTGATGCACGCACGCATTTGAGAAGAACACGTATACTTTTAAAACTTTCATTTTATTGAAGTCTAGTTAATTTACAGTGTGTTAGTTCCTATTACACAGCAAGGTGAGTCAGTCAGTTGTGTTCTTTTTCATGTCCTTTTCCGTTTTGGTTTGTTACAGGATATTGACCGTAGTTCCTGGCGCTGTAGAGTGAGATCAGTTCATTTTTAACTTAGTGCTCTCAAGGTGTGTGTGATGGGGAAGGAGAACTACCAGCTCAGTGTCTTCTAAAACTCAGACTGGGGGTCAGCAGTGGCTGAGTTTCATCTCATCTACTCACCTTCATTTTTCTGAGTTGTGTTCTCTTTAAAAAAAATTTTTTTATTGGCATATAGTTGATTTACAATGTTGTGTTAGTTTCTGCTGAGTGATTCAGTTATACGTATATTCTTTTTTTAGATTATTTTCCCATATCAGTCATTACAGAGTATTGAGTAGAATTCCCTGTGCTATACAGTAGGTCTCTGTTGGTTATCTATTTGATGTATAGTAGTGTATGGGTGTTCAAGCTGGTTTTAGGAAAGGTGGAGGAACCAGAGATCAAACTGCCAACATCTGCTGGATCAGGGAAAAGCAGGAGAGTTCCAGAAAAACATCTATTTCTGCTTTATTGACTATGCCAAAGCCTTTGATTGTGTGGATAACAATAAACTGTGGAAAATTCTGAAAGAGACGGGAATACCAGACCACCTGACCTGCCTCTTGAGAAACCTATATGCAGGTCAGGAAGCAACAGTTAGAACTGGACATGGAACAACAGACTGGTTCCAAATAGGAAAAGGAGTACGTCAAGGCTGTATATTGTCCCCCTGCTTATTTAACTTCTATGCAGAGTACATCATGACAGATGCTGGGCTGGAAGAAGCACAAGCTGGAATCAAGATTGCTGAGAGAAATATCAATAACCTCAGATATGCAGATGACACCACCCTTATGGCAGAAAGTGAAGAGGAACGAAAAAGCTTCTTGATGAAAGTGAAAGAGGAGAGTGAAAAAGTTGGCTTAAAGCTCAACATTCAGAAAAC
This sequence comes from Capricornis sumatraensis, assembly GCF_032405125.1. Taxonomy (NCBI): domain Eukaryota; kingdom Metazoa; phylum Chordata; class Mammalia; order Artiodactyla; family Bovidae; genus Capricornis; species Capricornis sumatraensis. The sequence goes on from NC_091083.1 coordinate 15,839,187, forward strand.
AAAAATCATGGCATCTGGTCCCATCACTTCATGGGAAGTAGATGGAGAAACAGTGGAAACAGTGTCAGACTTTATTTTGGGGGGCTCCAACATCACTGCAGATGGTGACTGCAGCCATGAAATTAAAAGACGCTTACTCCTTGGAAGAAAAGTTATGACCAACCTAGATTGCATATTGAAAAGCAGAGACATTACTTTGCCGACTAAGGTGAGTCTAGTCAAGGCTATGGTTTTTCCTGTGGTCATGTATGGATGTGAGAGTTGGACTGTGAAGAAAGCTGAGCGCCGAAGAATTGATGCTTTTGAACTGTGGTGTTGGAGAAGATTCTTGAGAGTCCCTTGGACTGCAAGGAGATCCAACCAGTCCATCCTAAAGGAAATCAGTCCTGGGTGTTCATTGGAAGGACTGATGCTGGGGCTGAAACTCTGATACTTTGGTCACCTCATGCGAAGAGTTGACTCATTGGAAAAGACCCTGATGCTGGGAGGGATTGGGGACAGGAGGAAAAGGGGATGACAGAGGATGAGATGGCTGGATGGCATCACCGACTTGATGCACATGAGTTTGGGTGAACTCCAGGAGTTGGTGATGGACAGGGAGGCCTGGCGTGCTGCGATTCATGGGGTCGCAGAGAGTTGGACACGACTGAGCGACTGAACTGAACTGAACTGAAGTGTATGGGTATCTTAATTCCAAACTTCTAGTTTATCCCTGTTGATAACCGTAACTTTGTTTTCCCAAAATCTGTGAATCTTTTTCTGTTTTGTAAATAAATTCATTTATATCATTTTTTAACCTTTGGAAAATGTTAAGGATTATAGGTAGTCATATTTTTTTTTAATATTCCTGAGTCATTCAGAGGCACAGTGAGCATGAGTTTTGCCTTATTTCCTGAAATGCACACACACACACACAAAATCAAAGCCAGCTTCTCACTCTTCAGCATTAGCTGTAGATGCTGTCTTTCCTTTCCTGCGTTTGCATTAATGAGTATATCAAAGCCATGCAAATGGTTCTGCAGAAATATTTGTTGGTTGAGCAATGCTCTGTACCTGTAGAAGTGTTCACTAAACATTGAACAAGCTCAGTGAAAACTTAGGAATTTCTCTTATCTTTTGGAAAAGACCTGGATGCTAGGAAAGATTGAGGGCAGGAGGAGAAGGGGGCGACAGAGGATGAGATGGTTGGATGGCATCACCGACTCAAATGGACATGAGTTTGAGCAAACTCTGGAAGATAGTGAAGGACAGGGAAGCCTGGCCTGCTGCAGTCCTTGGGATCTCAAAAAGTCAGACACGACTGAGAGACTGAACAACAACAACTTGTCTTTTGGAAGGACACCTAGAACCGCAGGAGGTGTCCTGCTGTTCTGGGGTTTAGCCTGACCACAGAAGGTTTGCAACAGCACAGAGGCTTTGCTGATGCTGTGACAGGGATGAGGGGTCACCCTGCCTTGGTGCCCAACTGGGAGGGCCCCGCCTGGCTTTTTCTTTGTCTTGAGGCATGGAGGCTGGAGAAGCCCACAAAGCTTGGAGTTCATCCACAGCGTGTGCTTTCTCCCTGACAACCTGCCAGATCCCTTCCAGACAGAGCTTGGGAGGTGTCCAGCAACCTTCACTGAAAGCTGCTGGTGTCTCTTTGGAAGGGTTTTGACTCAAGCTAAACAGTGTTGGTTTCGCGGTTGATGCCGAGAGATCGATCACGCTCCCCGAAATCAAGGCTTAACACCAGAGCTGTCATCGCGCTTTCTCCGCGGCTCACAGGCTCGCTGCCTGGCTGGCGAGGGAGAAACTTTCTCGTCTGTGTAACACGTGCCACAGGTATGACTCTCCCAGGTGCACACTTGCTGATTCAGATATGCAATCCTGTCCGCCGTATCTCAGGGGTACCTCCATACTGAGTTCCCATTCCCCTGTGTAGCATGGACTTCACTCTTGCCCGTTCATGAGAAACCATGCATTGCTGTTGTTTAGACACTAAGTTGTGTCCGACTCTTTTGTGACCCCCTTGGACGGTAGCCCACCAGGCTCCTCTGTCCATGGGATTTCCCAGGCACAAATACTGGAGTTGGTTGCCATTTCCTTCTCCAGGGGATCTTCCCCGCCCAGAGATCAAACCCACATCTCCCACATTGGCAGGTGGATTTTTTTTTACCACAGAGCCACCTGGGAGACCCCCCAAACCATACATATGGATCTTTAAAATTACCGTTGTTTTCTTAGTCAATTTAGGCTTTTTTGCCTTTCTTCCTCTCTGTTGGCTGGGTCCTAAGTTACATAAAGTCATTAGGGAGTAGACAGGGAGGAGCCACTGGTCCTCAGTCATCACCTGTGTTAAGGACTGAATGTTTGCATCCACCTAAAATTCACACGTTGGAGTCCTAACCCCCGGTGACATGGTATTGGGAGCTGGGGCCTTTGGGAGGTGATCAGTGCTAGATGAGGTCACCAGGGCGGGGCTTCCATAATGGGATTAGTGCCCTTATAAGAGGAGGAGACGCCAGAACCATCTCTCCACCTTTTGAGGATACAGTGAGAAGTGACTGTCTTCATTCCAGGAAGAGAACCTGTAACCTGGAACCGAAACAGCTGGCACCTTGATCTTGGACTTCCAGGCTCTAGGATCTGAGAATTAACTTCTGTGGTTTAAGCCCCCCATCTGTGGAGTTTTGTTACAGCAACCTGAGCTGACTGATGCATCTGTTCATGTTGGCACTTGCATCATCCCATCTGGTTGCCAGGGTTTAGGGATGCAGGGAGGGACTGAGGGATGGAGGGACGGAACGGGTAACTATACAGGCTAACAATTCCAGGGATGCAATTTTGGGGCGATGGATCTGTCCTGTATTGACTGTGGTGGTGGTCACACAAGTCTACATGTGTGATAAAATTGCATAGAATTAACTACACACACACACACACACACACACACACACACATGCATAGAAAACTGGTGAAATCTGAACAAGTCTATGGGTTGGACCAATGACAGCTTCCCTGATTTTGACCTTATGCTATAATTAAGTGAGATGTTACCAACGGAGAAGTCAAGTGGAAGGTACATGGACCTGATGCATTATTTTTACAACTTCCTGTGAATCCATAACCATCTCAAAACAAAAGCTGAAAAAAGAAAGTTTACTGCACCCTGCGTCTTTGGGACCCTAGGTGGAGGAAGAGGTAGGGAGAGAAGGGAAGTTTTTTCCTGCCGTTCTTCTGTGTGTGTGTGTGGGGGGGTCATTTTGCACCTCCTTTTACTGTTGAAAATGAAACTCCCTCAGTCATGTCTGACTCTTTACGGCCCCACAAACTGTAGCCCGCCAGGCTCCTCTGTCCATGGGCTTCTCCAAGTAAGAATACTGGAGTGGGTACCCATTTCCTTCTCCAGGGGGTCTTCCCGACCAGAGGAAAGGTCTGCTGCATTGCAGGTAGATTCTTTACCTCTGAGCCACCAGAGACGCCCACCTCTGACCGTAGTCACCACCTTTATTTTTGATCTTCCTTATCAAAAATGAACAAAATCATTCTTTCTTGGCTTTCTCTTATCAATAAGGCATGACGTCATATCTAATAGAGAACACTGTTGGCCAATGGAGTCCTACTATACGGGGTCATTTCTCAGCTCTGCCACTGATTATGTCATTTATCTTTCTAGTGGAGTATCTTAAAAATATATATAGATATATATAGTCACGCTTTCACCATCATTTAAATGAAATGCCAGTGTCATGCTAAGACTCATGATTCTATCCTGAGTCTTGCTAAGATAACTTTGTAACCGAATACAAGAGGTACAGCCAGCTTGCCTCACTTAATGCAACCACTTGCCAGGTGATGCTGAGTGTTGTACACGCCATGGCTTCCTTCTTCCTCAGGGCAGTCTCTAACACACCGATAAAAAGGTGACTTCAGCATGGCCAGGTCCTTTGCCAGGTGACAGAGTTGGAAATGGTGGCGCTAAGAAGTCATAAATCCATGACTATCTGACCCTCAGAACAGCTCCATAGCTGGTATTTCCTCACAAGGCTTCTGTGCTCTTGTTGACTATTCCACCTTTGAAGTGAAAGTGAAAGTTGGTCAGCTGTGTCCTACTCTTTGCAACCCCATGGACTACACAGCCCGTGGAATTCGCCAGGCCAGAATACTGGTATGGGCAGCCGTTCCCTTCTCCAGGGGATCTTCCCAACCCAGGGATTGAAGCCAGGTCTCCCAAATTGCAGGCATATTCTTAACCAGCTGAGCCACAAGGGAAACCATCTTTGCTACACTCTAAAATTTTACAGTCATGAAATACATCATTGAAAATGCCACCAATTATGTAGTCTGATCTTGGAATGGACTCTCCTTTTTATTTTTATACTGCCATGATTTTACCATTTTTTCAATAGGAATACCATTGTATCCCCCTTGTACCAAGACTCCTGTTGAGATAATGTCATCACAACAGGGAAGTATCATTTGCTATGACATATTTGTATTACTGGAGAAGGAAACGGCAATCCACTCCAGTATTCTGGCCTTGAGAATCCTATGGACAGAGGGGTTCATGGGGTCACAAAAAGTTGGACACGACTGAGTGACTAACGCAGACATTTATATTACACATCGATGATATTTATCCCTGACGGATGCTCCGTGAACATCTGGACTGGTTTCCTGTGGCTGCTGTGACAGACGACCACAAACTTAGTGGCTTTAACGACGCAAATGCAGTCTCTTAAAGCTCCGAGAGTCTGAAGTCTAAAAATGGGTGGACAGGGCTGTGTTTCTCCTGGGGCTGCGGGGGATAATTTTTCTTTGTCTTCTCCAGATTCCGAGGGTGCATGGGGCTGCCTTGGCTCACAGGCCCACATCCCTCCAGCTTCTGCTCCCAGCCTCACGCCTCCTCTCTGACCCTGACCTGTCGTCCTCCACTTTGTCTTACAGGGATCCCAGGGATCACCTTGGGTCCACCCACATAACCTGGGATAATGTCCTCATCTCGAGATCACTTAATCTCGTCTGCAAAATCCCTCTTGCCAGGTAAGTTATACATTCGCAGGTCCTGGGGATTCAGATCTGAAGATCTCTGGGGCTCTTATTTATCCTACCACACCGTCAGAAGGCTTCCTTGGCATCCTCCCTGGCGGCTCAGCAGTAAAGAATCCATCTGCCAATGCAGGCGACAGAGAATCGACCCCTGGGTCAGAAGATCCCCTGGAGAAGGGAATGGCAGCCCACTCAGTATTCTTGTCTAGAGAATCTCATGGACAGACGACTGGCGAGCTCCAGTCCATGGGATCACAAAGAGCCAGACACAGCTGAGTGACTGAACAACAACAACCACCCAAAGCTTGTGTTTTCACCTCCAAGGAGAGAGGAAAGGCTCTTTCTGCAGACACCCCAAGATCAAGAATAAGACGGCACATAGTACCACGCTGCAAAATGTGTGCTGCCCCCAGGCGGGTCTTAGGGAGATGCGTCCCCACCCCACTTCTGTGCCCCCTCAGCCATCACCTCCTCCAGGGCCGATGCTGGAAAGACTGAGGTCAGGGACCTCTTTGGGGAAGGTTGCTGGGGGGGCCCTGGCACCTCCCCACCCCAAGAGGCTGGCTGAAGCCATCTATGAGGGGAGAGGGCAGACTGAGGGGTCAGCTATATGTGGCCCATGCACGTGGGCACATTCTCAGGAGTAGATGGGCGTCCCTTGGAGGCAGCTGGCCTGGGGTCACTTGCTTTCCATGCACGGAAAGATACTCAACAGGATCCAGCGGAGGGACCACAAGGCAGGGGGCCAGCAGTTGAGCCAGCCACTGGGCATCTTCAGGCAGACAGGCCTCTGCCAAGGCACTTGCACCTGGAGGTGACCCCAGCGGAGTGCACGCTGAGTCACTCCAGCACTCTTGACTCTTTGCGACCTCATGGACTGGAGCCCTCCAGGCTACCCTGTCCTTGGGCTTCTCCAGGCAAGAGGAGACTGGAGTGGGTAGCCATTTACATTCCAGGGGATCTTCCCGACCCGGGGATTAAACCACAGTCTCTTACATCTCCTGCTTTGGCAGGCAGGTTCTTTACCATTAGCGCCACCTGGGAAGCCCCGGGAAAGCATGCCAGCAGCCTGTTCAGAAGGGAAACCAAACTAGCCCCTCCCAGGGTTCGCCCCCCACCCCCGCCTCAGTCAGGATACTGGTGTATAGACGGTATTTTTGTGAACGCCGCTTGCTCGACTGGCTGATTATAGTACGTACTTATCCACTGCTTCCGTTTCGTAAGTGCAGCTTCTGAGTAAGACTTAGAAATGAATCTGTCTTCTGTATTCATGAGTTGTATGCGTTGTATGTCGGAATCCGTAGTTTTAATGTGTGGTGAAGCCAGTGTTTTTGAAGGGAACGCTGCATAGTTGACTCTGGTGATATTAGGTGTGTGCCTATGCAATGCCACTAAAGTAGAGCTTCTGTGATTATTCTAGAAGGACACCGGAGTTCCTGTCTACCTACCACCTGGTCAAGGTTTTGCTTTAAACTTCTTGGTCCCTTATTTTGCACAAGGACCGTTTTGTCGTTGTCCTTTAGTCGCTAGGTCACGTCTGACTCTTTTTTGACCCATGGACAGGGGCCCACCAGGCTTTTCTGTCCATGGGATTTCCCAGGCAAGAATACGGGAAGGGTTGCCATTTCCTTCTCCAGGGGATCTTCCTGGGGATCGAGCTTGTGTCTCTTGCATTGCAGGCAGATTCCTTACCGCTGGGCCAGCAAGGAAACCCACAAGGACCATTGCTGTTGTTCAGTCACTCAGTCGTGTTTGACTCACCTCACATAACTCTTCACCATCTCCCAGAGCTTGATCAAACTCATGTGCGCTGAGTCGGTGATGCCATCCAACCATCCTGTCCTCTGTCATCCTCTTCTCTTCCTGCCTTCAATCTTCCCCAGCATCAATTCAGTTTCAGTCACTTTCAATTCTTTGTGATCCCATGGACTGCAGCACACCAGGCTTCCCTGTCCATCACCAACTCCTGAAGCTTGTTCAAACTCATGTCCATCGAGTCGGTGATGCCATCCAGCCATCTCATCTTCTGTCGTCTCCTTCTCCTCTCACCTTCAATCTTTCCCAGCATCAAGGTCTTTTCCAATGAGTCAGTTCTTCACATCAGGTGGCCAAATTATTGGAGTTTCAGCCAAAGTACTGGAATTTCAGCCAATGCCAAAGAATGTTCAAATTACCACACAATTGCACACATCTAACACACTAGCAAAGTGATGCTCAAAATTCTCCAAGCAAGGCTTCAACAGTCTGTGAACCATGAACTTCCAGATGCTCAAGCTGGATTTAGAAAAGGCAGAGGAACCAGAGATCAAATTGCCAACATCCGCTGGATCATGAAAAAAGCAAGAGAGTTCCAGAAAAACATCTGCTTTTGCTTTATTGACTACACCAAAGCCTTTGACTGTGTGGATCACAACAAACTGTGGAAAATTCTTAAAGAGATGGAAATACCAGACCACCTTACCTGCCTCCTGAGAAATCTGTATGCAGGTCAAGAAGCAACAGTTAGAACTGGACATGAAACAACAGACTGATTCCAAATGGGGAAAGGAGAACGTCAAGGCTGTATATTGTCACCCTGCTTATTTAACTTATATGCAGAGTATATCATGTGAAATGCTGGGCTGGATGAAGCACAAGCTGGAATCAAGATTGCCAGGAGAAATATTAATAACCTCAGATAGGCAGATGACACCACCCTTATGGCAGAAAGTGAAGAACTAAAGAGCCTCTTGATGAAAGTGAAAAAGTTGGCTTAAAGCTCAACATTCAGAAAACTAAGATCTTGGCAACCGGTCCCATCACTTCATGGCAAATAGATGGGAAACAATGGAAACAGTGAGAGACTTTATTTTGGGAGGCTCCAAAATCACAGCAGATGGCAACTGCAGCCATGAAATTAAAAGACACTTGCTCCTTGGAAGTAAAGCTATGACCAACCTATACAGCATATTAAAAAGCAGAGATTATTGCTTTGCCAACAAAGGTCCGTCTAGTCGAAGTTATGGTTTTTCCAGTGGTCATGTATGGATGTGAGAGTTGGACTATAAAGAAAGCTGAATGCTGAAGAATTGATGCTTTTGAACTGTGGTGTTGAAGAAGACTCTTGAGAGTCCCTTGAACTGCAAGGAGATCCATCCAGTCCATTCTAAAGGAGATCAGTCCTGAATATTCGTTGGAAGGACTGATGCTAAAGCTGAAACTCCTAGCATCAGGGTCTTTTCTTATAAGTCAGCACTTCACGTCAGGTGGCCAAAGTATTGGAGCTTCAGCTTCAGCATCAGTCCTTCCGATGAATATTCAGGATCGATTTCCTTTAGGATTGACTGGTTTGATCTCCTTGCAGTCCAAGGGACTCTCAAGAGTCTTCTCCAAGGATGGGTGTATCAGCTTAAAATAGGTGAGCACCTTGCGCCATCTAGTGGAGTTACACAAAAAACATTTCCAGTGATTTGTTCAATCGTTTAGCGGCGTCTGACTCCTTAGGACTCCATGGACTGCAGCATTCCAGCTTTCCCTGTCCTCCACTGTCTCCTGGAGTTTGATCAAATTCATGGCCATCGAGTCGGTGATGCTCTCTAACCATCTAATCCTCTGCCACTCCCTTCTCCTTTTGCCTTCAATCTTTCCCAGCAGCAGGGGATTTTCCAGTGATTTACTGACCTGGAATTGCAGACCCACACCATCTAAAAGCCACTTTGGATAGAGTTAGGAGTTACAGTAAAGGCAGAAACTTTGAATAAAACCAGAATCTTTCCCCCTCTAAGCAACAGCTCTAAAGTCATTCTTTCAGACTCTCCCAGCCCTGTGCCCCCCCTTTCTTGATTCTGCACAGCAGCTTTGTATTGAAAATACTGCGCCCCCACCACGTGTCCTGGAAGAGACCACCCTACTTACAGGATCTCAGAGATCTCCTTCCTTCACTGTGTGATGCAGCGGCTTCTGGCAAAGTCAGCAGTGCTGCTGGGTGCCTAAGAGCAGCTGCAGGGCATGATGGAAAATGCAGGCTCCTGATGCCCGCTCACCTCTTGTCAGCTGCACACCTTTGCTGTTGATGTAAATGCTGTTTGAATGTGCTGTTCCATGCATGGTACAAGGGCCTCCCCAAATTTCTGCAAATTCTATGTCTTATTCTATGGCAGCGTCTACTTTTCATCTTGCTGAACCCCCAGTCTCGGTTCTACCTTTCCTCTGCTGGTGTTTTGGTACCAAAACACAGCTTCCTCCTACTTCCTGGCATAGAAAGTGAAAGTGAAAGTATCAGTCACTCAGTGGTGCCCAGATCTCTGTGACTCTATGGACTGGGGCCCACTAATCTCCTCTGTCCGTGGAATTTTCCAGGCAAGAATACTGGAGTGGGTAGCCATTCCCTTCTCCAGGGGATCTCCCCAACCCAGGGACTGAACCCAGATCCCCTGCACTGCAGGCAGACTCTTCACCATCTGCGCCCTGAGAAAGACTGCCTTTCCCAGCCCCGCTGAAATGAAGCCTGGCTGTGTTGCCTTCCTCTGGCCAGTGAACTGTGGACGGAAATGACATATGTCATTTCCAGACATAAACATCTAAACAATGTACTCTTCCTCACTTTTCCAGTCTCTCCACCACAGCCTCCCAGCAGGGTTGGTCTTGTTCATTTTCCTGCCACGGAGATGGGCTGCCTGCCCGGCTCCATCCAGCTTACATATTCTTTGCCTGGCTTCTGAATTTTCCCTCTGTTCTGCTTTGGTATCTACATAGAACTGTAACCCCATAATGAACCTGGCCAGGGGGCTTCAAACTTGGATGCTGTCATATACCCATTCCATCTTCTCATTTCTGTGCAGCTCTTTTCCTAAATTATGTATAGCATTATGACCCAGTTTTCAAATCTTTAACAATCCTGACTACCGTCTAGTGGTTTATCTCTAATTTCTTAGAGTCCCTCATGCTATTTTGTTCAGAATTGAAGGCAATTTTCTGTAGAGTCCACACTGGAGAATGCCCTGACCCTTTACTGCAATTGACTTTTGCCTATCAAGATGTCTTTGAATTCTCAACCTGTCTTCCAAATATTAGTCACCCTTTCCAACAACTTATTGTCTGAAATTTTGTCCAGCATTTCATTCAAGTCTACTTCAGGCATATATTTGTTTGTTTCATTTTTTCAATCAGCATTATTACTGAGGTATAGCGTATATACAGGAGAAGGAAATGGCAACCCACTCAGTGTTCTTGCCTGGGAACTCTCATGGATGAAGGAGCCTGTTGGGCTACAGTCCATGGGGTCGCAAAGAGTCGGAAATGACTGAGAGAATAAAGAACAACAATGTGTATACGATACAATTCACCAATTTTAAGTGTGTAGTTGGATAAATTTTGACAAATATATAGAGTTGTATAATCATGCCACGGTCATGATATAGTCATGATATTTCCATTATGTCGTAAAGTTAGCACCCCCTTTGCTGCTAATCAAGTTTCTTTTATTTGAACAGGCTCCATAAGTTTTACAATTCTTTTTTCTCACCACAAAATCTATTCCTTCATGTTAACATGTATCTACTCATCAGAGCTTTTCTGCTTGGATTTGTTCAAACAACAGGTTCCGTAATGAAGGCTTGGAAAGTTCATTCGTTTTCATTTTCCACCTTGTCCATGATAAGCATGTTAGAATCCATTTGTGCTTATAAGAACTCTGGGTCTCCAGTGTAGAAACATTAGGATAAAAAGAACTGAAGTTAGTTTGATCAAGCATAGTATAATCAGCGATCCTTTAGGCAGGGCAGGAAATGGCCTTTTGCCTTCCCCAAACTCACAAATCAAGGGGGAGAGTTAGGCTATGATACATGATTGTGTTAATGGATTGTGTGCGTGTTACCAGCCCCTGGCTCTGGTGACAGGTGAGATGGCCCTTCAGTGCCTGGCCAGGCTTGGGCCCTTGCCTCTGGTTTGGCCGTCAGCCAACGCCAGCACTCCCCTGAGGGTGGCTTGGTCCCTCCTGCTTCCTGACCCTTGAGAAGGTCTTTCAGTTCAGTTCAGTTCAGTCGCTCAGTCGTGTCCGACTCTTTGTGATCCCATGAATCGCAGAACGCCAGGCCTCCCTGTTCATCACCATCTCCCGAAGTTCACTCAAACTCACGTCCATCGAGTCGGTGATGCCATCCAGCCATCTCATCCTGGGTCGTCCCCTTCTCCTCCTGCCCCCAATCCCTCCCAGCATCAGAGTCTTTTCCAATGAGTCAACTCTTCTCATGAGGTGCCCAAAGTACTGGTCTTTACAGCACTCATAACCTCCCGTGGTCTTCAGATCCCCCTTCTGCCTCCTGTGCACCCACCTTCTAGGTCTTCGGACCTCAGGCTGGCCTGCTTTGCTTTCTCTCGTCCATTCACCCCCTGAATCCCATTCTGATTCATTACCCTGTGTGCCTCTCACCCTATTCTTGTCCTGCAGAATCTAGGGAGCCTTAGTCATCAAACCCTTTCCACACACATAGAACCTTGTCAGACTGCTCCCTTTTCTAGTTATTAAACCCTCTTTTGAATGGTTTCATTCACTCAGGCTTTTTTTTTTTTTTAATTTTTTTAAAATAAAATCAACCTCAAGGGGCTTCCCTGGTGGTCCAGTGGTTGAGACTTCATCTTCCAATCCTGGGGCTGCAGTTTCGATCCCTGGCCAGGGAACTAAGATCCCACATACCTCAAAAGATCAAAACATAAAACAGAAAGAGTATTGTAACAAATTCAGTAAAGACATTGAAAATGGTCCACATTGAAAAAAACTTTAATAAAATAAATAACTAAAAATAAAATCAACCTCAACTCCGAAACCTATAAAGCATAACATCTAAATGTCTTCTTTATTGGAAATGGAGGGAACCCAGTGGGAATCATATACAAGCTGTTTCTCTGAAACTTCTTTTGGTTCCCTTGGCCCTTAGTGTGGGCCAAGACATGGTCAATTTAAATTAGTGCAGTGCAGGCTTATTACCACCACATTCCTCCTGGGTTTATTTCGCTCTTAACCCATTGCTCATGCTCCTCCTTCTTGTTGATGGTCCCATTATAAGGAAAAGCCAAAGTAAATAAACTCCTAGTTGACATTATCCTGCTTTCCCTGGCTACAGGCCTAGTATTCTTCATTTTTTCCCATGTGCTTCAGACATAGTTTTATTTTTATTTCATTTTATTTTTTAAACAAAGACTAATTTTTAGGGGAGTGGTGGGGGGAGTGCAGCCTGTGGGATCTTAGTTCAGTAACCAGGGATTGAACCCAAGCCTCCTGCATCAGAGGCACAGAGTCTTAACCAGTGAACCACTAGCGAAGTCCCTCAGACATAGTTTTAAAGGTGCATTTTGGTGTTGGGATCTCTTGATTTATTCCTACTGTATAGCACAGGGAACTCTACTCAGTACTCTGTAATAACTTTATGGGAAAAGAATCTGAAAAAGAATCAGATAACTGAATCATTCTGCTGTGTACCTCCAACTAACACAACATCATTGTGTGAGAGTTGTACCATAAAGAAGGTTGAGCACCGAAGAACTTATGCTTTAGAACTGTGGTGTTGGAGAAGACTCTTGAGAAATCCTTGGCCTGCAAGGAGATCAAACCAGTCCATCCTAAAGGAAATCAACTCTGAATGTTCATTGGAAGGACTTATGCTGAAGTTGAAGCTCCAATACTTTGGCCACCTGATGCCAAACTGGCTCATTGGAAAAGACCCTGATGCTGAGAAAGACTGAAGGCAGGAGGAGAAGGGGATGACGGAGGATGAGATGGTTGGATGGCATCACTGACTCAATGGACGTGAGTTTGAGCAAACTCCAGGAGATGGTGAAGGACAGGGAAGCCTGGCATGCTGCAGTCTATGGGGTTGCAAAGAGTTGGACATGACTGAGCAACTGAACAACACAACACTGTAAATCAACTATACTCCAATATAAAATTGAAAAAATTTTTTGAAGTATGATGCATCACACACTCTAACTTTGTATTTTTGGCTCATGCAAGCTCAATCCAATTTCTGATATTTTTCTTCTGAAATTTATGTAATTTACAGTAACCCACACTCATGCTTGTTGTTGTTCAGTTGCTCAGTCATGTATGACTATTTGCGACCCCAGGGACTGCAGCAATCCTGATTCCATCTTCTGCTTCATTCAGCCTGGCATTTCGCATGATGTATTCTTCATATAAGTTAAATAAGCAGGGTGACAGTATTCAGCCTTGACATACTCCTTTCTCAATTTAGAACCAGTCTGTTATTCCAAGTCCAGTTCTAACTGTTGCTTCTTGACCTGGATACAGGTTTCTCAGGAGGCAGGTAAGGAGGTCTGGTATTCCCATCTCTTTAAGAATTTTTCACAGTTGTTGTGATCCACACAGTCAAAGGCTTTAGCATAGTCAATAAAGAAGCAATAGATGTTCTTCTGGAACTCTCTTGCTTTTTCTATGATCCAGTGGATGTTGGCAATTTGATCTCTGGTTCCTTTGCCTTTTCTAAATCCTGGTTGAACATCCAAAAGTTCTTAGTTCCCATACTGTTGAAGCCTTGCTTGGAGAATTTTGAGCATTATTTTCCTAGTGTGTGAGATGAGTGCAATTGTGTGGTAGTTTGAACATTCTATGGCATTGCCTTTCCTTTGGGATTGGAATGGAAACTGACCTTTTCCAGTCCTGTGACCACTGCTGAGTTTTCCAAATTTGCTGGCATATTGAGTGCAGCACTTTCCAAGCATCATCTTTTAGGATTTGAAAAGCTCAACTGGAATTCCATCACCTCCACTAGCTTTGTTATGCTTAGTGATGCTTCTTAAGGCCGACCTGACTTCGCACTCCAGGATGTCTGGCTCTAGGTGAGTGTTCACACCATAGTGGTTATCCGGGCCATTAAATCTTTTTTGTATAGTTCTTCTGTGTATTCTTGCCACCTCTTCTTAATATCTTCTGCTTCTGCCCTTTATTGTGCCCATCGTTGCATAAAACGTTCCCTTGGTATCTCTAATTTTCTTGAAGAGACCTCTAGGCTTTCCCATTCTATTGTTTTCCTCTATTTCTTTGCATTATTCACTTAGGAAGGCTTTCTTATCTCTCCTTGCTGTTCTTTGAACTGTGCATTCAGATGGGTGTATCTTTTGAGAAAAAAAAAGACATGACAGAATGATAGGGTAGCATCTTGAGAAATTAAAAAAAAAAAATCCTTGAAGAACCTAATGCAAAATATCTTAACCTGAGTATGATAAAGAAGGCATCTAAGTTCAAATCCGTGTGGAAAGCAGGCCTGGTCCATATCACACCCCATCTGAACAAGCAGGTAAGGGTCAGATACAGCTATTTGTAAGTTATATCACCTTTTGACTTTAGACTTTTAAAAGTCTTCCCTTTCACAACGGTAGAACTAAAACTGGATTTTGTGATTGTGTGATAATTATCGCGACACCGTTATCTAAGCCGCCAAAACTCACACTCAGAGCCACAAACCCAAGTGTATCGTTATTCCTGAGAATTCTCATTGGGCAATAAATGAGTTATTCTTTTATTTAAACATTATGAAATGTACTGAAATTTTTTTCTCTTAGATTTCCTACCGATTCTCACATCTATGGAAGTGAATATTCCTGCAGCATTTGTGGTAGTGATTTCCATGCTATAAATCCAGACCGTGTAAATACCAATGGAAGGTCATTCACCAGTGACAGCCACCCAGCCCCAAGGCTAGTGAAAGGAGCCCAGGTGCAGGACCCCATGACCTGCGTACACACTTGCCGTGGTAGGGAACCTGGCACTTCTGGATGGCAAGAGAGATCAGACGTGGTGGGTTTTTTTTTCATGACCTTGGAATTTGGAGATAGGTCATCAGCATAAAAACAGAAGCCTGGCTCAGGCTGGTCTTAGCTTGACTTGTCCTAAGGTCATTCCAAATACCAGATTACAGTCATCAAGAGGAACTGATCAATGGAAGGGGCCAGAATTTTGGAACTCATACTTATGTTTGCAAAACATGCAGTAAGGTCTGAACAGTCATTATCTCGATGGAGGATGCAAAGCTGTGATGGCACTTTCCGTGAGGGCCGGGTTGAGGCACCCACTTGGCTGGGAGCTCCCCCAGCCCAGCCTGCACACAAGGGAGGGAAGGAGTGGTTTTCTCACTTCCAGCGTCCAGAAGATACATCTTCCCAGGAAGTATAGCACCGTGCAATTTCTAAGGCCGAAGGGAAAACCTGGGCAGAAAAACACAGGCAACTCTCAGTAACATGCTCTGGGATTGTATTCTACGTTCCAGGCGGGTTTTCTTTTGCTGTTTAGAACAGTAGCAGTAGTGACGCAAGCACAGGACAGCCGCTCGCTCTGTGCCAGCAGCTAACCTCGTCCTCTTGGTGCACTCTCCCTCCCTGCTGCACTGACATGACGGTATAGCCCCGTTTTACCAGTGAAGAAACTGATTTACAGAGAGAGGAAATCTCCTGCTACAGTCACTAACCTAGTAAGAGACAGACTCTAGATTTTGAAGATGGTGTCATGTCCCACTGGGGCTTCCCACGTGGCTCAGCTTAAGAATCTGCCTGCTAATGCAGGAGACTTGGGTTTGAGACCTGAGTCAGGAAAAATCCCCTCGAGGAGGAAATGGCAACCCACTCCAGTATTCCTGCCTGGGAAATCTCATGGACAGAGGAGCCTGGTGGGCTACAGTCCTTGGTGTCACCAAGAGTCGGACACAACTGAGCACATCATGTTCCATTACTGGAAACTAAATAGCTTGATGCAAGAATATTTTGAAAAGGGCAACGTATGAAAGGAAAGAGTTATTACTTTTGGGGCAGATCACCTTCCAAGAGTGGTTCAAGTCAGTGTTGATACTTTAGGGTCAGTTATGTTCAAAGGCACTGTGGTGACTGTTGTATACAGTGCCAGGCACATAGTAGGCTATCTATAAAGACTGGGTTTTTTAGTTTAGTTTATTGAAATATAGTTGATTTACCGTGTTGGGTTAGTTTCCGCTGTATATCAGGGTGATTCAGTTATACATATATATATATATATATATATATATTCTTTTTCCTATTCTTCTCCATTATGACTTATCACAGGGTATTGAATATAGCTCCCTGTGCTCTACATGGGACCTTGATGTTTATCCATTCCATTGGCAATAGTTTGCATCTGCTGATCCCAAGCTCCCAGCCCATCCCACCCCCTCCTTTTCCCCTTGGTAACCACAGGTCTGTTTTCTACGTCTCTGAGTCAGTTCCTGCTTTGTAGACAAGTTCATTTGCGTCACAGTTTAGATTCCACATATAAGGGATATCGTATGGTATTTGTCTTTCTCCGTAAAGAGCAGTGGATGAAGGTGTGTGTGCTCTCTGCGCTTGAGGACATGTGGCAGGGCATGGAGATGTGTGCCGCAGATATGCCCCAATGACACGAGTGATGGATGTCAGCCAGAGGAATCATGTTGGAGACAGAAGCCGCAGTGAAGATGACCTTTGAAAGGGGATGTGATGCTGATAGATGGACATTGGAGGAGAAGCTGGGAATTGCGGGCAAGGGAGCTGTGTTGGGGAAGCCCTTGGATGAACAGTTTGGAGCTGAGCAAATCATCTGGCTTTGGTGGCTGTAGGGCTTCCCTGGTAGTTCAGCTGGTAAAGAATCCGCCTGCAGTGCAGGAGACCCCAGTTCGATTCCTGGGTCAGGAATATCTGCTGGAGAAGGGTTAGGCTATCCACGCCAGTATTCCCGGCTTCCCTTGCGGCTCAGCTGGTAAAGAATCTGCCTGCACTGCTGGAGATCTGGGTTCAGTCCCTGGGTTGGGGAAATCCCCTGGAGAAGGGAACAGCTACCCACTCCAGTATTCTGGCCCAGAGAATTCCATGGGCTATATAGTCCATGGGGTCGAAAAGCGTCGAACACGACTGAGTGACTTTCACTTTGTGGTGTGTAGGTCACCTGGAGATCAGGCTGAAGGTAGTGGGTTCACCACTGTGAAATCACTCTTGGCTGGATCTTCTATAGGAAGAGAGTGGAGACTCTGGAGCAGGGAGTAACTGCTTCAGAGCGGCACCTGGGTGCTGCGTTCAGCCATGGTGTGAGGGTGATGGATTCAGAAACTGTAGCCAAGACATCCTCTAGAAAACACTGCTAGCATTCCAGAAACTTAATGAATATAATGACAGTGGGAATGGAGAGGAAGTGGAATCCAGACCAACTGGTATGTTCCCAGAAATGCTTACCGCATTCACTCTTAGCTGAGACCAAGCATTTGGGGGGGTGGGGGAGCGGGGTGTATGTGTAAATTCACTACCGAAGTCATGCAGTACACGCTTAACAAAACCAAATCAGTACTATCCGGGGTCCGACCCCACGTCATCTTCACTCATTGCAAACGCTGCTCTGTCTTCAACTAATAGATTTATCTGGTTAGCTTAGACCTCTATTTTACTTAAACAAAATTAGGCGGTGTGCAAAACAAGTGATTTTCTTTGTTCTGCCAAGGTTACCTGTATTCCTTGCTGAAAATATTTTTAACTGATTTGGAATCAGTTTTCTTTGCTCTTTAAATTGTTTTTTAAATGTTTAATTGTGAAATATTACAGAGGAAAATTTAAAACATACTTGTTTAATGGAAGCAAGCCAAGTGTTCATGGCAGGATGAATGGATAAAGAAAATGTGATATACACATACAGTAGATGATTATATTCAGCCTTTTTTTATGTGGACCAATTTTTTAAATGTCTTTATTGAATTTGTTACAATATTGCTTCTGTTTGATGTTTTGTCTTTTTTTTGGATCTTAGCTCCCTGACCAGGGATCGAACCCACTTTGGAAGGCAAAGTCTTAACCACTTGGACTGCCAGGGATGTCTGATAAATAAAGAAGGAAATCCTGACATAAATGACAACATGAATACATCTTGAGGACGTTATGCTAAGTTAAATAAGCCAGTCACAAAAGGACAAATATTGGATGATTCCACTTACACGAGGTATGTAAGGTAATCGTACTCACAGAAAAAACAAGTCGAATGGTGGTTGCCAGGAGCTGGGGGGAGGCGGAATGGAGAATTATTGTTTACTGGGGACAGGGTTTTAGTTTTGCTAGATGAACAATTTCTAGAGAG
This sequence comes from Capricornis sumatraensis, assembly GCF_032405125.1. Taxonomy (NCBI): domain Eukaryota; kingdom Metazoa; phylum Chordata; class Mammalia; order Artiodactyla; family Bovidae; genus Capricornis; species Capricornis sumatraensis. The sequence goes on from NC_091083.1 coordinate 15,857,308, forward strand.
AGGCACTTCACAACGATGTGCACAGTTACTAATCTTAGATTTAATTCTCCTCTTTCTTTTATTATTATTTGCTATAACGTCTGTCTTAACCCGATACCATCTTTGTAACCCCCATTTTCAAGTATTTAGAAAAAATAAGATAGATTTTAATGCAATCTCAACTTTCAGTCTGCATTTGTCCCTTGGAGATAAAATGTAAATCTTAGAGACAGCATAAAGTTGAACATTTAAAAAAAATCAGTAACCCTTCATAATCTTACAGATAAATGTAATCCATTTGCATTTATAGTACATTTGAAGCAACACTCCCAGTTATTTTGGGCATGTGCTTGGATTTCACAAATTTGTAGTTTTTTAAAGGTCATCTTGCGTTATTTGAATGTCAATTTATCTTCTTTGGCATGGTTATTTTCTCTTTCCACTTGCCTTGTTTTTGAAATAAACTTTAAGCCATGTCCCTTTAAAATAAACCAGAAGACAATCTCAGAAAAGTGATCTGTTTGTCCTGGGTTCACTGCAATCCACAAGGTGAGTGTCAGGTCCGTGGAAAGCAGCCGAGTCTGGTCGGTACCGATCTAGTAGAAACAGCCCTACATCGCAGGTCACACGGGTCATCACAGACTTCCTGTTTTCATGGGGTGCAAGTTCCCTTGTGTTAGTGAACTTTTAGAGAAATTATTTCAGCAGCAGCTCTCTGACCAGGTGCTGGATCAAACAACTTTGGACAGAAAGGCAGTAGTTCCATCCTGGTAAAGGAAACTGCCAGAAAAGACATGGGAGCTGGGCAGACTGACGTCCACAGCCTGGCTGTGTGAAAGCAGATGTCTGGAGTAGAGGCTCAAGAAAAAGTTTCATCAAATAGACTGGTCACCCAACTTGGGGACCACAGGTAAATTTTAGTCTAAATTCACACCCGGAACCCCGATCCCAGGGAGGGAACCCAGGGTGCCTCTCCTGGGACCTACTGAACTTTGATTCTCAACCTTGAATCAAGTCCCCACTTGCTGACTGTGAGATGGGGAATCAATTACCGAATCTTCTTTGCCTCCATTGTGAATGGAGATAAATGTAGTACACACCTGATATGGCTCTTTCATAGCTGAAAAGTAAAGGGCTAAAGTTAATGCAAGTAAAAGAGACCGATACCACAGAGAACTTCATGAATCCTAGTCATCAATGTTACTAGGATTCCTGACTGTGAGCAGGAAGGGATTCCAGGCTGGGCTGTCCCTGGTTCTGGGACTAGGGGGAGCTGATTTTCCACCGACCTGAGTGAGGCTGACCGGAACCAGTGGGAACAGACCCTGTTCTCTTCATCAAAGATGTTCCCGAAGCTTCCTCGCAGCAGGGCGTGCCTCCCACACTGCTTCTCACCCAGTTCTTTCAAGAAATAGGTTCTCGGTAATCAAAGGGAGAGGGAAAAAAGCACTGCTCATGAATGCTTTGCTCAGAAACTCTGGGGTTTCTTCTTCTCCTTTCCCTAAATTCCTCCTGCTTGCACTTAAACCAAAGGATTTTGTTTCCAGAAACTTTTTAACTTTAGGTTTTTCCCATCTGACTGTTTCTCGGGAAAGTTCCTCACCTGGTCTTTCAAAGAGGATGACACTGACCTTTAGATCTCTTTGATTTTAAGATGAACAGAAATCAGCAGAAAGGGAAAAAAAAAATACCACACATTCATCTGACCCTGACATACTCTCACAGCCCAGGGACTGCCTCTGGCTTAGCTGTTTGAATAACCTCTGGGCATCTGATCCACCCCTAGAGCTTAAGTTTGAACTCCAGAACAAATATTTGTCCTGTTTGGAGCAAAGTTTGAGAGCTCTCTTCTCTTTTCTTCTTTTTAAAGCCCAACTGTACTGCTCTGCTGTCCCTGTCTGATCGTGGTTCAGGGGACACTGGGCTCCTCCCCAGAGCCCCCGCCTGAGAGCTGGGCAGAGGCACCCGGCGCGATGAAGGGGCTCACGTGCTTTTTCCTCTGCTTCCTCCTTTCTGAATCGAGAGGCTTTGAAATCCCCACCAACGGACTTTCAGAAGTAAGTACTTCCAGAAGACTCCTTGCTGTAGGCCCCCTGTGGTAGTTTGGTAAATAGAGTGTCACTCAGTCGTGTCTGACTCTTTGTGACCCCATGGACCATGGCCCACCAGCCTCCTGTGTCCATGGGATTCTCCAGGCAAGAATCCTGGAGTGGGTAGCCATTTCCTTCTCCAGGGGATTTTCCCGACCCAGGGATTGAACCTGGGTCTCCTGCATTGCAGGTGAATTCTTTACCATCTGAGCCACCAGCGAAGCCTGTTACCTGTTGCTGTTCAAGGACTGTGTCCTGCGAGGGTTAGAAATTTATGATAAAGTTCATCTGAGTAGAAGTGTTCGCTGTTGAAATTACTCAAATGTGTATTTACCCTTTAAAGCATTAATGGGCTTTTCATGAGAATTGAGTTCATGAGCTGGCCCCATAGTGTAGCATTTATGGAGTACAGCTGCCCCTCCCTATCTCAGAAACTGGGGATATGAATTGATCCAATCCAAAGGATGGTTATAAGGTTTAAGTGACATTTGTAAACTACCCAGCACAGTGCAAACCTGAGCAAGAACTTGATAATTATTAGCTCTCGTAACTATTATTATAAAATACCATTGTTATCCTTTTATGTAAGAGTATAAGAAAAGTCATTTTCAAAGCACTCTGGTTGAGGGACTTCCCCCACTCACTGGAAAAGAGCCTGATGCTGGGAAAGATTGAAGGCAAAAGGAGAGAGGGGCAGCAGAGGTTGAGATGGTTGGATGGCACGACTGACTCAATGGCCATAAATCTGAGCAAACTCCAGGAGATAGTAAAAGACAGGGAAGCCTGGTGTGCTGCAGTCCATGTAGTTGCAGAGTCGGACATGACTTAGTGACTGGACAACACCAAACAGCTGATGACCCAGTGGCTGGGATTCCAAGCTCCCAACGCACGGGCCCTGGGTTCAATCCCTGGTCAGGGAACTAGATCTTGCACGCTGCAACTAAGACCCAGAACAGCCAACTGTTGTTTGTCATACCTAAGTGAACAGTGATTTCCAAGTTAAGGGCATTTAATGTTCCTGTTAAAGGGGAAGACGGATGATGCAGCAGGCAGAGTATAGGAATTATTTCCAAGGAGCTTAAGGTTTTCCCTTCAGACCCTTGATCATCCTCAGCATGATGAAAGTCTTGGACTGAAAGGCATAGAAGAGCTATTCTGATACTAGAAAAGCCACATGTATTCTGGGAATATCCTGGAAGATGCAGCAGCTTGTGATACTTACAGGGTGGATTATGTACACAAATGCCAAAGAACAAGATGGCATATGTGCAAGAAAAAAAAAATCACTGTCTGCCTAGAAATTATCATATTTTCCAACACTTTAGAAACCACCAGAGTGTGTTGGAAGCCTCACTGATGGAGCCAGGAATTGGAGGCAAGATTTCCAAAGGTGCTTGTGCTTTTTCAGTCACTTACTGGTATTCCTTTCATATCGACATTTCTAACATCTTATTAGACACTTCTGGCTACGCAACTCTTCCCCCAGGTACCTCCCTGTCATCTTCAGGCAAAGCCGAAAATGAATTCCTGGATCCACCAAGCTTGGAGATGTTAACTCCTAGTTACTCACCTCCGAGATATAACCAGCAAACAAACAGATTAAAGAAATCATTGTACCAGACAGAGAAAACAACTTTTGGTTACCAAAGGGAAAAGGGGAGAGGGATAAATTAGGGGTTGGGGATTAACAGATACACACTATGTATAAAATACACGACAAGGACCTACTGTATAGCATAAGAACTATATTCAATACATTGTAATATTCAACCTATAATTGGAGAAGGCAATGGCACCCCACTCCAGTACTCTTGCCCAGAAGATCCCATGGATGGAGGAGCCTGGTAGGCTGCAGTCCATGGGATCGCGAAGAGTCGGACACGACTGAGCGACTTCACGTTCACTTTTCACTTTCATGCATTGGAGAAGGAAATGGCAACCCTCTCCAGTGTTCTTGCCTGGAGAATCCCAGGGACGGGGGAGCCTGGTGGGCTGCCGTCTATGGGGTTGCACAGAGTCGGACATGACTGAACCAACTTAGCAGCAGCGGAAACTTATAATGGAAAAGAATCTGAAAAAGAGTAGATATATGTGTGGATATATAACTGAATCACTGTTACACACCGGAAACATTGCAAATCAGCTATTAATTTTTTAAAAAAAGACATATAAAAAATGAGATTGCACAGAAACATAGAAAACAAGAAAAAATAATATATTAAATACTTTTTGCCTGTCACCAGCTGCCTTTTTTTCACTGATGGAAATACACATCCTGATTTAAGTTTGCAGGCTATGGAGATCTTGCGGAGTCGGCTCCAGGCAAATTCCAGTTTGTGCCAGAGCATCGGAGGTATCAGGTACAGTAGACCTCAGTTCCGAAAGGGAAAATAAGTGCAAGAGATCATGAATGAAAAAATAGGAAAAGGACTGAGACGCTTTTTGCTACATTTTCTCAGGAGCTTGTTTTTCTTAGCAGCAAAGAGTCCAGTATTATTATACTCGGGAGAAACACAGTTCAGCTGAAATTAAGGGAAACCTCCACACGACTGTCCATCTCTGAATGCAGTGGTCATGTTGTTCGCTTAAACTATACGTGGCTACGTGTTTTCTTCAAAGCTTAAGATTATGGGATGGTTTTACTGTCATATATGGAAGGATTTCCTCCTAGGAGGACATTTTTTGTGGCCTCCTCGTGGGGCCACACATGCTACCCCACTGGTCATGGTCACTACTGTCTTGGGGAGCCGCTCAGAGAGCACAGGTAACCTAGCCACTCTGAAGGCCGTCTCCAGTTGTTAAGATTGCACCTTCCAGCGCAGGGAGCGTGGGCTCAATCCCTGGTCCAGGAGCTAAGACCCCACATGGCTTGTGGCCAAAAAACCAAAACATAATACAGAAGAATATTATAACAAATTCAATAAAGACTTTAAAAGTGCTCCACATCAAAAAGATTTAAGAGGAAAAAAAAAGAAACCCCATAGGTAAATCCTCATGTCAGGGTCTTCATCTAAAAGACAAAACTTAAAGAGCTGTTGAGAATTGCGTTCAAAGATCTGAAAAAGACCCATGGACATAGAAAACAAACTCATAGTTACCAAAGAGAAAAGGGGGAGAGGGATAAGTTAGGAGGTTGGGATTGACAGATACACACTACTGTATAGAAAATAGATGGCCAGGAATTCCCTGGATGTCTGCTGGTTAGCACTCTGTTCTTCCACTGCAGAGGGCACAGGTTCAATCCCTTGTTGGGGAACTAAGATCCTGGAAGCCGAGCAGCATGGCCAAAAAAGAAAATAGATAACCAGCAAAGACTTATATAGCACAGAGAAATATACTCAGTGTTTTGTAATAACCTATAAGGGAAAATAATCTGACAAAAAATAGATACGTAGAAATAACTGAATCACTTTGCTGTACATCTGAAACTAACACAACACTGTAAATCAACCTTGCTTCAATTAAAAAAACAAAGTCTAAAAGAAGGCAACCGTTGGCCTTACTATGTCATATAACACTCCTGAAAATTTCAGCTCACCCCAAAGCAGGCAAGCTAAGCTCTACTAACCCACATCTGAATTATTACTTTAAAATCCATCTGACATTAAATGCTCACCCATCACTCTAAAGCCAGCCCGCTTTCCATGCCACAGGATAGTCATTCATGTGGATAAATCTGTAGCACGGCAGTTAGAATACAGGATTTTCCATCTGCCAATTACCATGTTTAACTCAGGGGCTACGCCAAGGAGAAGACGCATGCATTTCAGCTCCCGTGTTGCTGCGTCTAATGGAAGAGACAGACACGCTTTCCCACTATCTGGGTTTGAAGGAAGGAATTTTGCTGCTATGAAAACACTCAGACAAACAGATGTTTTTATTTGAATTAATGAGGTGGTTTTTACAGGATAAAGGTGATCTGTGCTACTCAGCATGAGCTCAGTTGAATATTTTCATTTAAAAACGTTGGTTTTAACATTGTATCAGAGAATGATGGGCATGCCACCAAAAGACAGCCGAGACACTGAGACACTTATGGTAGCACCCCAGGGGGAAACTAGCATTTAAGAATATTTGATAGTTATGTCTCGGTTCCAGTGAATCAATCAGAGTTCAGTATGGAAGGAGAAAATATTTCTTGACTGAGAGAAAACAGTTTTTGCCGTCAAGGTAGTAAGCAACACGCTTCTGAAGAATGATTTTATCCAACTTCCTTTCACAGAGAAGTATTTCTGGAGAATCTGGAGAAAGGATGGTAAGTGTACCTTGATTTTGTTAAAAATTGATGTCTGAATGACTTTTCTGTTACCTATTATCGAGAAATCAATACGGCTGCCTTTTTTCTTCTGCACCAAGAGCGTTTACCTGACTTTCGAAATACCTGTTTGCCCAATTCTGTTTGGAAGTGTGTCTAAAATTCAGTATGAGAGGGTGGAGTGTGTAAGCAACCAGGAGAGATGTCCCCCGGAGCTGAAAATGTCCCTTCTCTTTACTTTGGCAAGTTTTTCCCACAGCCCAGGTTTTTGGGGTTTTTTTTTGGAATATAAACTGTATATTGATTCCAATATAATGGCTTTGATTTAAAATAGGACACCTAACAGCTTTAGTGAGTGTGGAAAAGGCACTCTTAAACATGAAATGGCCCGATTCCCTGAGCCGTTTGGTGTATTGTAAGTCCCCTACATACAAACAAGTCCCATTCCAAGAGTGAGTCTGTACGTCCAACAAAGTTAACCTAAGTACACAACCAACACAATCAGCTATATGTGGCTGTACTGTCGTAGGTTTAGAATACCTTCCATACAAAGAATACATAAAAAAAAAAACTGACACAAAAACATAAAGACCATTTTTAATCAGACAGTACAGTACCTTGAGAAGTACAGTCGTCCAGTGCGACTGCTGGCATACAGGGACTGGCATGGAGTGAACAGGACAGAGGAATTACTGATGGAGGAGGGAGGGGGGGTGGCAGACGGTGGGGCTGAAGGGCCGTCAGCAGTAAGAGACAGAGGGCAAGCTGCGGTTTCACTCCTGTCTGATGTTGATGGCGCACGCTCCAGTTCCTTGCTGGAACCAGATGCTCGTTCGCATCTTTGAAAATTTGCAGCTGCACCTCGAAGGTCCGTATGTATGTAGGGGCTTACTGTAGCTCCTCCTGTGGCAGGAAGACATCAAAAGGAAAGTTGTTTCCTTGGCTTCATGGTCTGAACGGACAGCAGCTGTGAGAAGCTCTGGGTTAAGGGGGAGGAAGGACAAACAGCTTAGCCTGGGTTTTATCTTTGCTTGAAGTGAGCTGGATGTTAACAAGTTGAAAGATTTAATCTTGGATGACGAAGTTTGGGGAAAATGACACCTAGTATGGGCTTCCCTGGTGGTGCAGAGGTTAAAGCGTCTGCCTGCAATGTAGGAGACCTGGGTTCGATCCCTGGGTCGGGAAGATCCGCTGGAGAAGGAAATGGCAACCCACTCCAGTATTCTTGTCTGGAGAATCCCATGGACAGAGGAGCTTGGTGGGCCACAGTCCATAGGTCGCAAAGAGTCGGACACAACTGAGTGACTTCACTTCATTGAAATAAGTAAAACGCTTTGAAAAACAAAGCAGAAACCAGTGGGTCCCATCACTGCCACAATCCTGGCAGTTTAGAAGCACCTCTTAAAAGATGCATGTTTTCAGTGCTTTATCTTTGAGCATATGGATACTGGAACTGCCTTAAATCAATAGAGAAGGGTTGGGAACCAGGTCCAGAGTGCTGGACCAGTCACCGCATCAAAATGCTCCTTGCAAGATGTTCTGTTCTTCACTCATACCCATCAGCATTCTCCTGCGTGCGTGCTAAGTTGCTTCAGTTGTGTCCAACTCTTTGTGACCCCATGGACTGTAGCCCATCAGGCTCCCCTGTTCACAGGATTCTCCAGGCAAGAATACTGGAGTGGGTAGCCATTCTCTTCTCCAGGAGATTTTCCCGATCCAGATTGAACCCGAGTCTCCGACATTGCAGGCAGGTTCTTTACCGTCTGAGCCACCAGGGAAGCCTAGCTCTCCTGTTCAAACTATATCTCATAGTTTGTTTTGATTGGGGAAACAACAGGAGGACTGGGAAAAGGTGAAATTGCAATAGATGAGGTTCAAGAAGGTAGGTAGCAGTGTGGGGCTTTGGGGACCACCTGTGTGTTCCACCCCACTGTACCCCAGGAAGAGCCTGGGTCCCCTTTCTACACTGCACACCCACATCCTTTCCTGCCCTCTGGCCCTGTATTCAGAGTTATTTCCTGCACTTTCATAATCCAATCTTGCTTCCCCACAACCATTTCCTCCTCATAGTCTAACTTTCAGAATCAGTGTTAATAGACTCACAGCGCTGGAGAGGCATCTCAAGATTTCTTAAAACAAGAGTGAGCTTCTGCCGGCAGGATATCCCAAGAATTTAGGAGAACGCTTAGTAAAAGCTGAGTTATATACTTAATGATGCCTTAGAATTTTTTGCACTGTTATCATCAAATATGTACTGACGTTCTGTCATTTTTCTCCGAGTACAGTTGTCTTTTCTTGCCGATTTCAGGAAGATGTTGATCAAGTGACTCTTTATAGTTATAAAGTCCAGTCTACTATTACTTCTCGAGTGGCCAACACTGTTATCCAGACCAAAGTGGTGAACCACTCTCCACAGCCTCAAAATGTTGTGTTTGACGTGCAGATTCCCAAAGGAGCCTTCATCTCCAACTTCTCCATGTGAGTAACTCCCACTCAGAACTGGAAACTGGATATGCTCTGCTCTCAGGGTCAAACCCCTCTCAGAGTGGACCTTTAGTGCCTCAACTCTTCATGGCTCTGTACCCAGCATCTTTGTTGTTGTTGTTTAATTGCTAAGTTTTATCTGACTCTCTGCTACCCTGTGGACTGTAGCCTACCAGGCTTCTTTGTCCATGGGATTTCCCAGGCAAGAATACAGGAACAGGTCTGCCATCTCCTCCTCCAGGGGATTTTCCTGAACTAAGGACTGAACTTGAGTCTCCTGCATTGGCAGGTGAATTCTTTACCACGTAAATCACCAGGGAAGCCCAGAGTGGACCCTGGTGGTCAGCAATTCCAGGAGTTCTCGCTTTCAGAGTTGTGGACCCACTGGACATTGAGTCATCTTGGGGTGGGACCCAATAATTTGCTTCTGTTCAGAGTAACAAAATTTGCAAAGGATTTGTTTTTCTTTTCTAATGAGTGAAAACATCCTTAAGCCTGTCTCTATGGCAGTAATCTCCCACTTCCTTAGGGAGAGGCCATATGTTCTATTTTGCTTCAAAAACTCTAATCAGACTGTTCTGACTAATCATTGTTCGGACAGATTAGGTGACAGCAAGCGAAGAGGAAGGTAGGTAGAGACAGAGATGACAAGAGAGGACAGAGTTCCCCCCGGGAGATGTTAGAAAGAGAAACACAAACTTGGCAGGGATCGAGCAGCACTTTTCTCCATCTTTCTTTGCTCTTTTCCACCCTTGAAGGGTGGAAGGATCTTGAAGGATCCTTAATACATGGAAGAATGATCCTATAAACCACATGTCAGCCAGATAGCTGGTTTACCAGTCACAGCCCTAGGCACATTTGTCATTCCAAAGTGACGCACAGGAGAACAACCCTTAATCCAAAGGGTGAACCTGGAAAATGAAGAAACATTTTTTGGAATTTTGCCTTGGAGTATAGTTGACCCACGATGTTGTGTTAGTTTCAGGTGTACAGCAAAGTGATCCAGTTATACAGCTGTATATGTCCATCCTTTTGGGGATCCTTTCCCCATGTAGGTTATTACAGAATATTGAGTAAAGTTCCCTGTGCTATACAGTAGCTCACTGTTACTTATTTTATACATAGTGGTGTGTGTGTGTTAATCCCAAACTCCTAATTTATCACTTCCCCTTCACATTTCCCCTTTGGTAACCATATGTTTGTTTTCAAAGTTTGTTTCTGTTTTGTAAATAAGTTCGTTTGTATCAGTTTTGGGGGGCATTCCACATCTAAGTAATATTATGTGATGTTTGTGTTTCTCTGACTAACTTCACTTAGTCTGATGATTTCTGAGTCCATCCATATTACTGCAAATGACATTATTTCATTCTTTTTTATGGCTGAGCACTATTCCAGTGTGTATCTGTACCGCATCTTTATCCAGTCCTCTGCTGGTGGACACTTAGGTTGCTTCCATGTCTTGGTTGTTGTAAATAGTGCTGCTTTGAATGCTGGGGAAGAAGCATCTTAAACACAAGTAACAACATGGGAGAGAAAGCTTCTAGTACAGGAGCCTACCTCATCTATCTTAAATCACACTACCGGATAAAGAAACTCCTTTTATGAAACCTGCCAATGTCTCTCTACTTGAAGTTTCCTTCCAGGTGCAAAATGATAAATAATTCATTAAGTCCACCCAGTTGGGTTGTTGGCTTGTTTGTTCATTGTGCTTCTATTCAGACCAACTGTGGGCCTTCTGTCATTTTTTAGGACTGTGGATGGCACAACTTTTACTAGTTCTATTAAGGAGAAAACCGTGGGCCGAGCCCTCTACGCACAGGCGAGAGCGAAAGGCAAGACGGCAGGGCTGGTGAGGTAAGGGCAGGGTCCCCATCCATTGCTGCTTGTGCTCAAGCCCATTCCCTGCACGGCAAGCCAGCCCCCAGGAAGGCAGAGAAGCTCGTCCTCTGCTAGGTTGCTTCTTTGTGGTACTTCCCTGCTCCCACACGATCCGATTGCCCACAATCTCACCTTGCTTGTTTACCATTTAAAATTTTTTTTTAATTGCTGACTGTTTCTCCTAAGGCTCAAATCACCCTCATTTGACAACTCTGCTGTTTTCTCTTTAAAACCATAAACACTTCAAGATGAGTGATCACATTGGACTTGGTGCGTACGGGAGTAAATAAGGCATTAGTGCTGGAAATACATATTCAATTTGAAATAATAGATGTCTTCTTTATGAAGGCTTTTAAAAATGTAAAGAATCCCTAGAATGAGTCTCACCAGCAGTAGGGGAAAGGTGTGCTGTCCTTCGGACCATCTAAACTGGGATTGCGTTCCGACCCTACAACTGACTCGCATGTGATCTCAAGAGGGTTACTTACCCTTTATGAACATCATTTGTCATCACTTGCTAAATGAAGGTCTTGGTGTCCATCTTTTAGAGCGGCTATAATAGCAGTGATATGTGTCAAGTTCCTGGCAGGTAATAGGGGATCAATAACCAGTAGCTCTTTGCAGCTGACACTCAGATCTATAAGAAACTCTGCAAGAAAAAGATCAGGTAGGAGAGGGGAGGGGAATTCCAGGCTAGCAGAAGGAAATCGATCTAGATGTTGCCGTTATCTCTACTGGACCTACCGTTCGTTCTCCTAAGCAATGAGCAGGTGGCTAGCCCAGGGTGCCTGGACGCCCTCTGTGTAGATTCTACATGTGATGACTTATGGGGGCGGGCTCACATCTTTAGGAGCAGAGCTCTGGATATGGAGGACTTCAAAACCGAAGTGAGCATTGCCCCTGGAGCAAAGGTGCAGTTTGAACTTCATTATCAGGAAGTGAAGTGGAGGAAGCTGGGGTCCTACGAGCACAGAGTCCACCTGAAGCCAGGACGACTGGCCAAGCACCTGGAGGTGAGCCCTCCCTCCTTGAGCTGGGTCCCCATCTGTGCTTTCTGTTCATCTTCTCTTCGTGGTGTTCCACGCCACTTGACACTGCAGGACAGGATGGTGTATGGAAATTGACTCTGGGTTTGGAGGAAGGAAGTGCCGCTTCCTAACACATCTCAAGGCTAGCTCATCTCCTTATTTGCTGTGTCAATTTCCTGTGGCTGCTGTAGCAAATGATTGCACACAGGGGGCTTATGACAACAGAGATGTCTTCTTACACAGTTCTGGGGGTGCGGACTGAAGTCAAGGTGTTGGCAGGGCTCTTGGGGAGGGTCTGTCCCTTGCTGCTTCCGTGGTCTGGAAGCAGGTGGCATTCCTTGACTTGCGGCCTCGTGGCCCGTCATTCTGACCCATGTCTCCCTGACTATGTCACCTCCTCCTCTGAGTGTCTCAAATGTCCCTCAGCTCTCGTAAGAATATTTGTCATGGATTTCAGGCCCACCGGATAGTTAGGATGATCACATCTCAAGATCCGCAAAGATCTTTACTGTATCCGCAAAGATCCTTTTTCCAAATCAGGCGGCAGTTTCAGCTTCCAAAGATTTAATGTAGACATGCCTTTGGTGGGGGGTGGGGGTGGGGGGACCATTCAACCCTCTACACTGACCTTCCAACTAATGCTGATCCTCAACTTTCTCATCTGTGAAGAGTACCATCTTAGATTCCTTGGTTCTAAGTGCAATGAACTTCTGGAAATAGGTGGCTAATCACAGGAGGTCAGCGAAGGTTGAGTTTGTTGTCTTTGCTCCACGTTCCCCCCGTTGCACCCCAACTCTCATCACCTAGAGAGCAGTGCCTGTGCAGGGCCACTTGAACTCACTTCTGCTGTAGTCTTCACCTCTTGCCTTGAGAACTGAGCTGCTCTTTTCTTGGCTCTAAACTTGTTAACATCATGTGAGTGTGTGTGTAAGAGGCAGAGGAGGGCTGGCTGGAAGAAACCCAGGGAAGAACACAATTCACCTGGTCTCTGTTTGACACAGATGATGGTGAAGCAGACAGATTGAAAACTGTCCGTAGACAGAGAAGATTCAAAGGGATGAATGGATCATGTAAAATTTTCTTATAAATAAGAATGGGATGGAGTAGAAGAAGGAGAATTAAATTCCGGAGGAATGAAGCAATAGAAAGGGAGCACCGAGTTGCCCAGAGGGTCTTTCAGCCTCTGCCTGGTGAGATGCATCATATCACACAGGATTGAAAGAACTTGCAGAAGGGATGGTGGAGCCATGCTAGGTCATCTATGGGAGATCTGGAGAGGAAAAGGGCAGCAGAGGACTTAGAATTGATAATCATACGTCTTGCTCAAAAAGTCTTGAAAGATGTTTTAACGCTTTAAGTAACTTTCCCACTTCTAGGCAGATGTGTGGATTATTGAACCTCAAGGACTAAGATCTCTTCATGTTCTGGACACATTTGATGGGCATTTTGATGGCGTTCCCGTTATATCTAAAGGACACCAGAAGGTACCACAGGCAGTGACGTGACGGAGTCTGAGTGGCCACTGGTTTGCAGGTTTTCCTCTCCCTCTCTGCTCTAGGGGATGGAAGAGTTGTCAGGTGCTGAGCTCAGGGAACTTAGGAACTGTGATCCCTGAGCAAAGTCTTGGGCCTCCCACAGGACATACAGAACGAAACCAATTGTTTCATTGCATTGTGACCAGTGTGTGTCCATTTTGAAGCCCATCCCCCCAAGTCACCCACTGGACTGGTAGCTAAAAGACAGTCTTCACATAATATATAGAGAATTTTCCTTAATCACTGCGAGAGATACTCAGCTTAATTCTCTCTGCCTCAATGGCCAATAGTAACCACCTTTGGAGGGGTCAAAGTCCTCTAAGAACTTTTTGCCAACTCTTTCTAGAGCTGGTGGCCATTTCTTCCATGGGGTGGGGGTAAGGGGGAGGGAGGAATTCTTCGAATCTCTTATAAAGGACCGAAGCCTGGCCAACAGCACTGCAGGCTGCTAGATGCGCCTCTGATAGGACCACTGATGCTGCCTGGGTGCAGAGTGGCCCTGGACCTTCCCCTGTGTGCATGAAAAGATGTTCCCCCCAGACAGGGAGGGGGAAGAGACCGGGGTCTGACACCATTGCTCTTTCCAGGCACATGTTGCCTTCAAGCCCACGGTCCCACAACAGAGAAAATGCCTCAACTGCTCAGAGACGATGGTGGACGGTGAGCTGGTGGTGATGTATGATGTGAACAGAGAGGAGAAGGCTGGGGAACTTCAGGTGGGTACAAACAATTCTCAGAGGCCAGCACTGCCTGAGCCAAAGATCTGTTTCTTGTTGAATAATGCCCCAGGGAACTTCCCTGGGAGGTAAACTGCAGAGAGGCTGGGCCCTTTCAGGAAAGGACGGAGCGGGCACAGAAAGAAGGGAGAGATGGACGTAGCCAAGCTTCTGTTCTCTTCTTTACGACCATCATGCCTCCTGCCCCCCGTGGTCTCCTCTCCCCTCTCAGTCCCCAGACCCTTATCCTCCTCCATGCCAAACACTGGTAATGGTTTGGCTCACAAATAGGTCCTGTTTTTCAGGTATTTAATGGATATTTTGTCCACTTCTTTGCTCCTGAGAACATGGACCCAATTCCCAAAAACATCCTGTTTGTCATCGACGTTAGTGGCTCAATGTGGGGAATTAAAATGAAACAGGTGAGTAGCCCTGGGTTGCAGTGGTACCCAGGACTCCATGCCTTCTCTGATCCCCTCGTGATGGTGCAGGGGTTCGAGACCCCTTCCCCCTAGAGCTAGTCTTAGTTCAGGCTGCTCACAAAGGAACAGAGGCTGGGTGACTTCTGAACAGGAGAAATTTATCTCAAAACTCGCCTTTTTGAAAAATTTCGCCTGCATATAACCTCTTCTCACTCTGCTCAGGCTTCTGCTTCATATTCCTTTTGTTCTCCTGCATGACATTTTAGACGAACATCTCGCCACTGTGCATGAATAACTTTGAAAACGTTTAATGCAGTTTTTCTAATTATATTGTAATTCCTTTAGGGTGCTCATTCCGTCTCATGTCTTCCCAGTTTGGAGTTCCACATGGCCCCTTCAGTGTTAATGGTGTAGGTGCAGTTGCGAACAAGGACATTCCTAGTCCACCCATCCATCTAGTGTGAACCAACCAGTGAATCTCTGTTCATTCAACAATCACTTATGACCACCCGAGTGTTCACTACTGTTCTAGGATCCAAAAGACGGCAAAGACTTGGCCCCGCCTACCTCTATCACCAGGTTCTCAGCAGTGCACTTGTGACATTTGGGGCTGATGAACCCGTGTCGTGGGGACCACACTGTACGATGTAGGATGTTTAGCAACATCTATTCACTAGATGCCATGGAACTCACACTCCTGGTCATGACAGTCAAAGATGGCCACAGAGGGCTTCCCTGGTGGTCCAGTGGCTAAGAATGGCTAAGAATCGGCCTTGCAGTGCAGGAGACATGGGTTTGATCCCTGATCTGGGAAGATCCCACGTGCCGGGAGGCAACTAAGCCTGTGAACTGCAACTAGAGAAAGCCTGCGCACAAGCAACAAAGGCACAGCATGGCCAAAAATAAATAAATAAAATTCAAAGTTAAAAAAAAGAATGAGAAAGAAGGTGGTCTTCTCCCCCTCCACATTTACAAAAGTGTCTTCGGACATTGTCAAATGTCCCCTGGGGAGAAAATTATCATTTGACAACCACTGCCTTAATACAACAGTTTATTTCTTCCTTCCTTCCCTCATTTAAGAAGTATTTATTAAGCACCTGTCTTGTGTCAGGCACTTAGCTCATCACTCAAGTTTGAAATAACTGTTACACACCCAGTGGACATGAAACATCAAGCAGGCTATTGGCTCTCCAGGTCTGGTGTTCAGAAGTGAGGTATTGAGTGAGATATGCACTTAGGAGCCACCAGTGTGTAGAAGGTACTCATAACAATGAGACCAGGTGAGAACACCAAGGAGGAAGTCTAGATAAGAGAAGAAAACAGAGAGTGAACCTTACACTATCCCAGTAACTAGAATACTTTGGGGAGACGAGGAGGAATCAGCCAAGAAGACCACGCCAGCAACTCTCCTTGTGGCCCAGGGGCTCAGACTCCGTGCCCCCAGTGCAGGTGGCTGGGCTTCAATCTCTGGTTAGGGAACTATATCCTGCACGCTGCAACTGAAGATCCCACATGCCACAGCGAAGACCTAAGGTCCCATGTGGTGCAACTAATACTCAGTGCAGCCGAAATAAATACATACATTTAAAAAGAAAAGGAAAGGAAAAGCAGCCAATGAGAGGAGGAGAAAACCAAGAGCGGCTGAGGCTCTGGAAGAAGATGAGGAAGTTTTATGAGGACAGCGATGTGACCGGTTGGTCCAAACGCTGCTCAGATTGGGTCTGATGAGATGAGAAGAGTCCATTGGATTTAGCAACAGCCTTGATGAGCATAGTTTCAGTGGAGGGATGATGGTGAAAACCTGAACAGAGCAGGCTTCAGAGAGAACAGGAAAAGAAGATTTGGAGACAGTGTGCTTACAATTCTTTTGGGGAATTTTAATGCAAAGGGAAACTGAGAAACAGGGGAAACAGATACGTTCAAGGTTTCTAAAGGCATGAGAAATGACAGCGTTATTTTATGTATGGAGATGTTCCAATAGAGTGAAATGTATGATGCAGGAGAGGCAAGGACAGACGCCAGTAGCTGAGAGAAAGCCCAACCTAGGTCACCAGCGGATGGATTTGCATTAGGCAGAAATGCTTCTCCTAGCTCTGCATTACCAGGCATCAGGGAAAAGTGTATGGGCACAAATCCTGGCAGGGGGGAGGTTTATGGTAGCAGGGATTGTAGAAATCTTCTTCTGATGACTTCCATTTCTCAGTGAAGTAGGATTCCAGGTCATCAGCTGAGACAGGAAGAGGGAGGTGTTGGTGGTTTGAGGATGAGAAGCAGGAATTAATGCATGAGAGGGCTGAGTAGAGGGACTTGAGAAATACATTTGATTTTCAGGCACCACAAATGGGACATCTGAGGCTCAGGATTCTCAGTGTAAAGTCAGGTTGGTGAGACTGGTCATGCATGACAAAACAAGACAGTAAAACTTTCAGTATCAAAATGCAGACAATTCTGTCCATTTGGACGGAATAGGAGAGTGTTAGATCCTTGTCGACAGAGGTGGATTTATGAGGTTTGTGGGAGAACTATAGCTCGAGACAGTGCTTAAAATGATGAATGATTGAGCTTCCTCATTTCTTCTTAGGTTTAGAGAGTATGTAGTAAGACCCTTGTCCATTCTCTCTTGAAATAGACGGTGGAAGCAATGAAGACCATTTTGGATGACCTGAGAACTGAAGATCATTTCTCCGTGGTTGATTTCAACCACAATGTTCGAACCTGGAGAAACGATTTAGTCTCAGCTACTAAAACACAGGTTGTGGATGCCAAGAATTACATTGAGAAAATCCAGCCTAGCGGAGGTGAGTGGGTTTAGCCTAAAGCCCAGTGAGAAACTCCCACAGGATTCAGCAGAGTCCTGAGAAATATGAGAATCACTTGAGAAATATGATTCCTTACCCCAGTGGTCTTTGCCTTAATAATACATTTATTATTAAACAGTGCATACTAAGTTCGTGGTGAAAGCATAATCCATACCCCATCCACAGACATTTTTAACCATTCTGTCCTCAGAAAACGGTGTCAATAAGTGACACTAGCTTTCTTATGACTCACACAGTAGGAGAAAGACAAATACCATGTGATATCACTAAAATATGACATAAATGAACTTATCTACAAAACAGACTCAGACACAGAGAAGAGACTTGTGATTGCCAAGGGGAAGCGGGCGCGGGGGCGGGGGCAGGGATGGACTGAGAGTTTGGCATTAACAGATGCAAACTGTTATCTACAGAATGGATAAACAACAAGGCCTGCTGTATAGCACAGGGGACTATATTCAATATCCTGTGATAAGCCGTAATGGAAAAGAACACAAAAAAGAATGTATATTATATATATATATATATATATATATATATATATATATATATATAGCTGAATTACTTCGCTCTACAGCAGCAATTAACACAACATTGTATGTCAACTAAACTTCAATTTGAAAAAGGGGAAAAAACACATAGAATAACGCACAATTGTCTGCAGAACAGTATCCAAATATATCAGCAAGGCTGAATAGGCAACTTCAAGTTGGTGGTTAACAAAATGACTAGTGCTTTGAAAGGGTTACTTCATCTCTAAGGGAACTATTCACTATTAATACAAAGTGAATGTTTTACTCCACTGGGGGATCTGGACCAGCCTGGGTAAAATTTAGAAAACAGTCGAATAATTTGGATACTGAATGAACTACACGTGAGTCATCACCAGACAGATGAACCTGGGCTCAAGACGTGGTTGTTTCTATGGAAAATCAGAGTATATAACAGAACAGCATGTTCTCTGGCTTTCCCAGGCACAAATATCAACGAAGCCCTGCTGCGAGCCATCTTTATTTTGAATGAAGCCAATAACTTGGGAATGTTGGACCCCAACTCTGTCTCGCTGATCATCTTGGTGTCTGATGGGGATCCGACAGTAGGTAAGCACTCCTTCCATTTTTAGTGATACGTATTTTTCCTGTTGTTTCTTGCGAACGTGACTGGCTTAAAATGGGAATTTGAATGGCATTTGCTTGAGTGTCTAAACCAGCTTGGACTTCCCAAGCGGCACAGTGGTATAGAATTCGCCTGTCAATTCAGGAGATGCAAGAGACACAAGTTCAATCCCTGGGTAGGGAAGATCCCCTGGACCAGGAAATGGCAAACCCACTCTGCTATTCTTGCCTGGGAAATCCCATGGGCAGAGGAGGCTGGCGGGCTACAGTCTGGGGGCTTGCAAGGAGTCTGACGCAACTTAGCAACTGAGCATACAGACAGCACTACACCAGCTTAAACCCATGCTTCCTAAAAGAAGAGTTTGTTTGACCCCGAAACACTCACTGCACTTAAAACAGCCTCTAGATGTTTGGGAGGGGGATGCTGAATGCCTCAGCTCCACCTCCACAATTTGCGGAAGCTTGCATTTGCATTTGAGTCTGTGCTATGAGGACTGCTCATACATACTAGTGCAGTGTCTCCTCTCCTCAATGTAACTACGTTGACACATAAGTGCATTTTTAATTGGGACGAATTTTGCCAAAACACCTTCCAGATGTTCCCAAAACTTTGTGCCATTGCCTCCTCATTCCTTTCCTTCCTGGACATCAACTTTAGGTGAACTGAAATTGTCAAAAATCCAGAAGAATGTGAGGCAGAACATACGAGACAACATCTCCTTGTTCAGTTTGGGGATAGGATTTGATGTGGACTACGACTTTTTGAAGAGACTCTCCAATGACAACCGTGGGATTGCACAACGGATTTATGGAAACCAGGACACTTCTGTCCAACTCAAGGTGACTTTGTTTTCTGTGCCTTTTTTGGTCATTGTTCACTCGAAATCATTCAGCTAGCAATAACTGATGCCTAAAAGAAGATGGCTGAATTCCAGTAAAAATTGTCATTGTTTCAGCTCTGTTAAGTGTTCAGTCCCTTTCTCATGCACCCCACCCCCACTTGTATATCTGCAGTAACCGTGAGATGAGAGGCAGTAGTTGATGGGTACAAAGGTCCCTAGTCCCTGAACAGGTCTTGGGAAGCACCATCAAAGTTTCTTGAATCTCTCCAGTCCCACTACTTGTCATGGGAACTGTTCTTCCTTGAAAGTACATCGGCATTGGGACTTCCCTGGTAGTCCAGGGCTTAAGACTCTGTGCTTTCAATGAAAGGGGTGCAAGCAAGTTCAATCCCTAGTTGGGGAAATAACCTACATGCCAAGAAAAAAAAAATTTTTTTTAAAGGAAAAGCATATTGGCATTTTGAAAATTAAGTTTTTTTAATGCAACACAAAGCAGACTATGGCCTGTTCGTTTCCTTAAACATAAAGGATATGTATGCATCACTTGTTTGACTAAATGGACCAAGAAAAGATTAAGGAGAAGAAGAATATATTTTACCCCACCCTCTGTTGGTACCAAGTGCCATGTATCAATAGGAGCTACTGTAAATAAACCCGGGGACAGGTAAGAGACAGGTTCTAATTTAGGGATATCCACCCAGATGACTTATCTTACATGAGTGTCCACGAGCTTTTCATGCTCGTCATAACAGAAAGAAAAAGTGCTGGGCTCTTGAACTTGAGCTCTTGAACTCTTGCAATCTTCTTCACAAGCCCTGGTTGTCTCTATTTCAGTTCATGTAATAACTATTAGAATTTTCCATAGCTTTTCAGAGATCTTGAAAGAATACTAAGCACTTGAAGAATCTCAGAGAAAAATGCTTCGGATTTGTAATGTGGTATGAAAGTAATGATTTTTCTGTTTCTTTTTTTTTTTTTTTTAATGAATTGTAGAAATTCTACAACCAGGTCTCAACTCCCTTGCTCCGGAATGTTCAGTTTAACTATCCCCAAACGTCAGTCACAGACGTCACTCAAAACAGTTTCCATAACTATTTTGGAGGCTCAGAGATTGTGGTGGCTGGAAAAGTGGACCCTGAGAAACTGGGGCAGTTACAAAGCATTATCACTGCAACTTCGGTACTTTTGCTTTAATTCTAAAAATATTAATTGTCTCCTGGGTACATCTTGTATATTAACAGGCTGATAGCAGAATTCTGAGAATCACATAGGTAAAATAAAAGCAAAAAGTGAAAGGGAAGTTCCTGAGAACACCTGTGCCATCTTCCCAACTATGGTGTAAATCCTAATCTATTTCTTCAGAAACCCAAGCCCAGACCCCAGAGGTTGGCACTTACTTCCTCTTGTGTGTTCTTTTGGATTATTTTGCATCCCCCTGCAAGTTGCCTGCTACCCTGACTCACTCACAGTAGGTTCTTTAGAAAATGTGAACTGCTTAACTACAATTCCACTCCCTTGATGTCCTTCTATCATCCAGGCCAACGCAGAGCTAGTCTTGGAAACCCTGGCCGAGATGGATGGCTTGGAGGATTTTCTATCCAAGGACAAGCATGCAGACCCTGATTTCACCAAGAAATTGTGGGCCTATTTGACCATCAACCAACTTCTAGCTGAACGGTAAGAAGACCATATGCCACAGGGATTTGCAAAAGGTTTGCTGAGGTTACTTGATGTCACAAGAGTTTGGAACCAAGAAAGGCAGCAAATTATTTCAGGGTTTGGAGTATCCATTTCCACTGGTTTCAAGCACTTTTGGGTTTTCCCAGATGGTACTAGTGGTAAAGAACTCACGTGCAAATGCAGGAGACATAAGAGACGTGGGTTCGGTCTCTGGGTTGGCAGCCCACTCCAATATTTTTGCCTGGAGAATCCCATGGACAGAGGAGCCTGGCAGGCTACAGTCCACAGGGTCACAGAGTCGGACATGACTAAAGTAACTTGGCATGCGTGCGTGCGAGCACTTTTAACTAAAGCTGGGTTCACTCTCTTTTTTTTCTTGATGGATAACAAGCATACAGTAAAGTGCGTGATGTGCATGAATTTAAATGTACAGTTCAATGAATTTTAACTACGTCACCCATGTCGTCAGTACTGGATCCAGCTCCAGAGCACTCCTTTCATCTCTGAAGTCTCCTTCATTCCTCTTTACACTCAACACCTACCTCTTGCCTTGAGTAGAAATCACTCTTCTGGCATGTCACTATTGGTTGTCTATGACAAAATTTCTTATAATGAGACAAACTGTATTCTTTTGTTTCTGGCTTCTTGCACTCCATATGATGTCTGTGAGGTTCATCCATCTCATTGCAGTGGGTATCATGAATTCATTTGCATTCACTCCTGAAAATAGTTAATGTCCAAAGAGAAATTTAAGGTTATGCAATTCTGATATCAACTAAGGACTTCCTATAGATACTGTTTCATCTCTGTCTTCTCAGCTGACTGGTGTTTAAATGCCCAGTACAAAAACTATGTTTCTAGAGCAATATATGGTTCTTTGACCACCATCAGGATTATGGGGTGGCGGTGGGGCCGGTCTTTGGAGAGGAACGTGACTGCTCCTTAGTCCCCCCCACCTATTTGATCAGATTCTTGGGAAGGGGGAGCAGACTGGTCTGAATGGAGTTGGGAAAAATGAAACATAGTCGTATAACTATACTCAGAAAATCCGTGATGTCAGTAAGATTATAAAACAGACAAAAGATTGTAAGCTGTGGCTTTAGACTGAGTGAGCAATGTCTCCTCCCCTTTACAAAGGCAACTGGGTAATTTAAAGATATACAGAAAATTGGTGCTGAAGTTAAATATTGATTTTTTTAAAGAACAATCCCTTAAACAAATCAGTGGTTGTCAGCACGTGGAGAACAGGAAGGTTGCATGAGGGTTGGGAGGGTTAGGACAGTGAAAGTACTCTGCTTGACACTGTAATGATGGATACCTGTCGTTATACACTTGTCCAAACCCACAGAATGCACAGCACAAGCATGAACCCTAATGTCCACAGGGGACTTTGGGTGATGATGACGCGCAGATGTAGACGTATCAATCTGACACGTGGACCACTTCTAATGGGAGATGCTGAGAAGGCGGAGGCTGTCGGGTGGGGGAGGGGCAGGGAGTAAACATAGAATCTCTACGTTCCGCTCAATTCTACTGTGACTATAAAACTGCTCTGAAAAAGTCTGTTTGGATGTGTGGTTACCAAGGCGGGTTAGGGGGGACGGGGACGGAGGAGGAGTTTGGGAGGTGGGGGCTAGCAGATGTAACCTGTCCCATACAGAATGGATAAACAACAAGGCCCTACTGTATGGTGCAGAGAACTACATTCAAGATCCTATAATAAACCATCATGGGAAAGAATATTAAAAAAATAGATCTATACATATATATGTATATTTGTATGTATAACTGAATCACTTTGCTGTACAGCAGAAACTAACACAACATTGTAAAGCAATTATACACTGGTTAAAAACTACATTAAAAAAGAATAAGAGTAAATAATTTCCAGGAAACTAAAAAAAAAAAAAGACTGTCATAAGGACAAGTCTTGTTAATTAAAAAAAACATGTATTTTTGTTGTAATTGCTAATTTAATGAGGAACACTCTTAAAAATAAATTTGAGATCCATCAAACAAAAGAAATAACAATGTAAATCAACTGTACTTCAGTAAAAAATATAATAATAATCATAATCTGTTTAAAAATTCCAAGAGGCAGGCTCAAAAGGGAAGGGATATATATATATAAATATTATTATGACTCATTCTCATTGCTGTATGCAGCAACAAACACAGCATAGTAAAGCAATTTTTCACCAATTAAAAAATAAAAGAAGAAATAACAAGTAAAATTCCTTTAGGCTACATAACTAGGTAAAATACTAAGCTTCACGAAGGCAGCTCGTTCTGTTTTCCCTCGTGGCCCCCAGAGTCCTGGTTGACCCCAGAAGTGGCAGAGTTCGGTCTTGTGATGCTGTCCAATGTCTCTGTTTCCTGAACACAGGAGCCTGGCTCCTACAGCTGCCGAGAAAAGGAAAATTACAAAGACAATCCTGCAGATGTCTTTGGATCACCACATAGTGACCCCCCTCACGGCAATGGTGATTGAGAATGAGGCCGGGGACGAACGCATGCTGGCAGACTCCCCTCCGCAGGACCATTCCTGCTGTTCAGGTGAGTCTTCCTACCTGGAGAAGAAGTATTCCGGCCGGTTTTCTTATCCTGCAGCAAGGTCCTCCATCCCCTCCTCTCTCCATGGCTAGCCCGTCTCTTCTTCCCAGTCTTGTGTCCCCAGCTGAATTTCCTGCCAGTTGACTCGGCGACAGTTTATCACTGCCATCATCAAACATGTTTGCTCACTTGTCTTCCAAAGGAATTCTGAAAATCTGTGTACTCCCCTCACACATTGTTTAAATCAACATTAAAAAATTCTCACCTTCTTTAAATAGTTACAACAAATTTAATTCATGATGACACATGAGGCTGAAAGAGAGAGAACTGAGGAATAAAAATAATTCTAGGAAAACCTACCTGAGAACCACTGGCGTTGGTCTGCATAAACCCGATTCTTAAAATTATAAGCAGCTTCTATGGAAAAGTAAACCCAGAAACTAATGGATACAGTGTTCTCCATGCAGGCGCCCTGTATCACGGCAGCAAAGTGAGCCCAAGTTCAGTCCCATCCTGGGTCAACCCTTCGCCAACGCCAGTGCCCCCGCTGCCTGCTGTCGGTGCTCAGGTGCTTGAGTCAACCCCTCCTCCACATGTGATGAGAGGTAAGAGGATGAACCCTCTGGGATGGAAGAGACGCACCTCCCGTGTGGGGAGGACCGGCGGGTATCTGTGGAAAGGACATTCTCTTTGGAGATTGTTCACAACACTCACGTGAACGTGCATTACTTAACAGTCTGCGTTTCACTTCCTTTATTGTGAAAACAGGCATCATGATTCTATACATGACTGGGCTGTTGGTGAAATGTGAAACCATCTTTAAAGAGCTAGCATGTAATAGCCACTCAATAAGCAGGTATTATCAAAGATGAGAAGCTATCCATCTTAGGGATCAAAAATACTTGAATGTTATTTCCTGTAGAACTGCACTGTTGTTATTGTTTAGTGGCTAAATCATGTCCCACTGTTTGCAACCCCATGGAGTATAGCCCGCCAGGCCCCTCTGTCTATGGGAATCCCCAGGCAAGAATACTGGAGTGGGTTGCTTTTTCCTTCTCCAGGGGATCTTCTTGCCCGTGAGATGGAACCTGCATCTCCTGCCTCTCCTCCATTGGCAGGCACATTCTTTACCACTGAGCCACCTGTTCAGTTCAGTTCAGTCGCTCAGTCATGTCTGACTCTTTCTGACCCCATGGACCACAGCACGCCAGGCCTCCCTGTCCATCACCAACTCCCGGAGTTTACCCAAACTCATGTCCATCGAGTTGATGATGGCATCCAACCATCTCATCCTCTGTCGTCCCCTTCTCCTCCTGCCTTCAATCTTTCCCAGCATCAGAGTCTTTTCAAATGAGTCAGCTCTTCGCATCAGGTGGCCAAAGTATTGGAGTTTCAGCTTCACCATTCACATCCTTCCAGTGAATATTCATGACTGATCTCCTTTAGGATTGACTGGTTTGATCTTGCAGTCCAAGGGACTTGCAAGAGTCTTCTCCAACACCACAGTTCAAAAGCATCAATTCTTCCGTGCTCAGCTTTCTTTATGGTCCAACTCTCACATCCATACATGGCTACTGGAAGCCACCTGAGGAGCCTGTAAAACTACATTATCATCAGATTATTTGTAGGACTGTTTGTTAATTTGCTTGCTCGATTTTAAGTGTATTTGAAAATCCTAGTTTTGCTCAGTGTTTAAAAATCTAGAGCTAGGGACCTTGCTTCTGTGTTTTAATGATGCCCTCTTGTGCCCAGCTCCTACACAAAATAAATTCACCAAGTATTTACTGATGACAGAGCAAGGGCTTGATGGTGTGAGGAGTGCAGAGCAGGCCAAGACTCTGTGCTCTGCTTGAGTTGACCCTGCACGTCTTGCTCCCACACACACTCGAAGGAGCACATCAGGACGGCTGGGAGAATCAGTGTGTAATCTGACAGTGCAGCTTTAAGTCATAGCTGTGCCACTTACTAACTCTGTGATGTGACCTTGGGCAAGTCACTTGTCCTCTGCAGGACCACAGTGAGACTTAGTTAATATTTGCAGAGAGCTTTGTGACAGTATCTGGAAAACAGTGGCCTTTTGCTGGATGGTACCCTGCTCTTTCAATTTTATTCTGGAGAACACAAACAATGCTACTGCTGCTGCTGCTGTTGCTGCTGCTGCTGCTAAGTCGCTTCAGTCGTGTCCGACTCCGTGCCACCCCATAGATGGCAGCCCACCAGGTTCCCCCGTCCCTGGGATTCTCCAGGCAAGAGTACTGGAGTGGGTTGCCATTGCCTTCTCCGAACACAACCTCTGCAGCTCCTAATTCAGACCTTACTCCTCAATCCCTTCAGTTCTGAGGCTCAAAGCCTGACAGTGTGAAATTACTCCTTTCCACTCGATCACCAGACACTGTGGCTTCTACCAGATGTCTCTTGAATTTCTTCCCCCATCCCTCCCCAAACCAATTCACCACGTTAGTTCCTGCATTTAACATTTCTTGCTCGAATGACTGCTGTCTTAGCTAGTAAATGATCTTCCTGTGTGTACTTTCTGATACTTAATTCATACTGAGACCAGGAATTGTGATATTGGGTCGGCCAAAAAGTTCGTTTGGGTTTTCCTGTAATATCGTACAAAAAACCTGAATGAATGTTTTGGCCAACCCACTGAAATGGGGTCAAATCATATTACATTTATTCTCCAAAACCTTTAAAAGCTCCCCAGCAGAATAAAGGTCTGCTCTGTAGCACGGCGGTTCATGGTCTCTATGACCTACATTCTTGGTCTTATCGAAAACCCATTCTCCCGGTACCTAGAGTTACTATCCAAACAAACCATCAACTTCTCTCCCTTCGTACCTTTCCCCATTCTGTCCACTCAAGGATAAAATCTCTCTCTCTCTTGTGTCTTTTACCTACCTGTCTTCCCGTACCTTCAAGACTTAGCTCAAAAGCCACCTCTTTCAACTGTTTTCTCTTTTTGGCCACACCACGGCCAAAAAGAGGATCTTAGTACCAAATGCAGGATCCTGCCAAATGCAGGATCTTAGTACCCTCCGCCCCCTGCCACCAACCAGGGATCAAACCCACGCCCCCTGCAGTGGAAGCGCAGACTCTCAACCACTCACCCACCAGGGAAGTCTCCGCTCACCCTTTCATAAGGTCCTTCTCCACTTGCCTGAATGGAATTGATCATCCTTTCATCTTCATTCCCAGAGCGTTGTGCTTGGGTCATTTTTCTATCATTTACTTTATTCCATCTCATATGAGTGCTTGGTTCTGCCTTCATGAAAGGAAAACTGATATTCTGTTAAAGGAAAGATATTATGAATGACATTTGTGAAAGCACGGTAAGGAAGATTTTATTCAAGGGGATGTAGGTACCACTACACTGGGGTATTGCAGTGGGGTACGGAGATTTGACTCAACTCTGAACACACTGTGGGAAACTGGGCATTTATAGACAAAAACAGGCTAGGGTCAGAGGATGGAAGATTACTAAGAGGAAGCGTCAGTGGGAAAGGGGAGGTCTGGTTAAACTGACCTAACAGGGCTTCCCTGATAGCTCAGTTGGTAAAGAATCCGCCTGCAATGTGGAAGAAGCCGGTTCAATTTCCTGGGTCGGGAAGATCCATTGGAGAAGGGATAGGCTACCCACTCCAGTATTCTTGGGCTTCCCTTGTGGCTCAGCTGGTAAAGAATCTGCCTGCAATACGGGAGACCTGGGTTCGATCCCTGGGTTGGGAAGATACCCTGGAGAAGGGAAAGGCTACCCACTCCAGTATTCTGGCCTAGAGAATTCCATGGACTGTATAGTCCATGGGGTTGCAAAGAGTCGGACATGACTGAGCAACTTTCACTTCACTTCAACAGGATTCTTGCTGAAGGTAGGCCGAGTGATCGGACCTCACCTAGTTGGGGGACAGAGGAGGGGAGGAACCTGATTAAGATACAAAGGTGATCAGATTTGGAGGGTGGAGGATTCTAGCTAAACCTCCTTAGTAGGATTTTTGCTAAAACTGGACAATGCAGAGATGAACACAGAGGTCCAGAATTTGAGGTTGAACTTGAAGAGTTCAGGGAAACCTGAGTTTATTCAGAGAGAATCTTTGTCACACCATTAAATTGTCCCTCTCTTGAAGGTAGGGACCACGACTTTTATAGCTACACCAAACATTGCCTAATTCAAAGCTGTGCACATAATTTGTTTTTTTTCTCACTAAATATTTGTTGAGTGGTTAAACAAACAAACAAAAAAGATCAGCCAAAATAATGGTGTCTGGTAACAAAGGATTACTTTCTTGGAAATAGCTTGATCCTTGATTGCTCTTGGAATTGATCGACACTAATTTGTATGCCAACAGGTAATATGGCTTTTTTATTTTATGCACTGTGTGTTGCTGCTACTGATGCTAAGTCGCTTCAGTCGTGTCCGACTCTGTGTGACCTCATAGACGGCAGCCCACCAGGCTCCCCCGTCCCTGGGATTCTCCAGGCAAGAACACTGGGGTGGGTTACCATTTCCTTCTCCAATGCATGAAAATGAAAAGTGAAAGTGAAGTCGCTCAGTCGTGTCCTACTCTTAGCGACCCCATGGACTGGAGCCCACCAGGCTCCTTCATCCATGGGATTTTCCAGGCAAGAGTACTGGAGTGGGGTGCCATTACCTTCTCCGTATGCACTGTGTATAACTATTTAAAAATACAGGCACTTTAGCTATATAAACATTCACTCTATACACACATATGTTGCTCTTCAGTTGCTAAGTCATGTCCAACTCTTTGTGGTCCCATGGACTATAGCCTGCCAGGCTCCTCTGTCCTTCACTATCTCCTGGAGTTTGCTCAAATTCATGTCTGTTGAGTCTGTGATGCTATCTAACCATCTCATCCTCTGCTGCCTCCTCCTATGCATATGTATGTAGTATATATATAGTGTATATATAGTGTATATATGGTGTATGTGTGTGTGCTTGTGTTTCTTCTTCCTTATGTCTTTCTTTTTAAAATATTTTATTTATTATTTATTTGGCTGTACAGGGTCTCAGTTGCAGCATGTGGAATCTAGTTTCCTTACCAAGGATACAAACCGGGTCCCCTGCATTGGGAGGGCAGAGTCTTAGTCACTGGATCACCAGGAAAGTCCCCCTTATGTCTTTCTTATTCATTTTCCTCTCTAGCCAGAAACATATGGCGTGGCTA
Source organism: Capricornis sumatraensis (assembly GCF_032405125.1). Lineage (NCBI taxonomy): Eukaryota > Metazoa > Chordata > Mammalia > Artiodactyla > Bovidae > Capricornis > Capricornis sumatraensis. The sequence continues at coordinate 15,885,887 of NC_091083.1, forward strand.
CAGAATGAGCATCCACTCTGTACATAACCTAAAACTTGATGGCAGGTCCATGACAGTGCTTGGACCCTGGGTCCCTGGTGCCTGGGAGAGCACCTGGCATATAATAGGAGCCCAATACACATTTGTTCTTGTGAGATGTTCAGCAATAAAATACTGTCCAAAATAATCTTCTTTTCTATGATTTTGCTTAGTTTCATTTTCTTTGTATATTTTCCAGTTGAAAATGACCCACACTTCATCATCTACCTGCCAAAAAGCCAAAAGAATATTTGTTTCAATATCAACTCAGAACCTGGAAAAGTCCTCAACCTTGTTTCTGATCCAGAATTAGGTAAGATGAAAATATACTATATTTGAATTCGACTACTAGGTCACAGTCATTCTTCCCTATTGTTTTTATCTGGATTTCTTTCTTTCCCACCTTAATAAAAGTGTTTTATATTAGATATAGGACTTCCTAGGTGGTGCAGTGGTAAAGAACCCCCCTGCCAATGCAGGAGACTTGGGTTTGATCCCTGGGTCAGGGAGATCCCCTGGAGGAGGAAATGGCAACCCACTCCAGTATTCTTGCCTGGAAAATTCCATGGACAGAGGATCCTGGAGTGCTATAATCCATAGGGTTGCAGAGAGTTGGACATGACTGAGAACAACACAGCATATTTTTCAAGCTCTGATAGTAAGAAATTATATTATTTTTTGAACTATTATAGAGATAATACTCTGAGTATAAACTAGCAGAACTTGTGATATAATTCAAACCATAAAAAATTATAAAATGAAAATTACAAAGGAAAAAATGGTGTGTAAATCCTGAAGCAAAATAAAACAATAAGTTCCCATGTTGTCACGTTTTATAAGTTTGAGTTATTGTGTCCACGTGCCAAAAACAAAACAAAAAAATAGCACATGGGACAGAAAAACACTTGTTTCTTTTCCTGCAGGGATTTTGGTCAATGGACAGCTCATTGGTGCCAAGAAGCCCAAGAATAAAAAACTCAGCACCTACTTTGGGAAACTGGGATTTTATTTCCAACGTGAAGATGTGAAGGTAGAAATCAGCACGGAGACCATCTCCCTGAGCGGGGGCTCCCGAACATCTGTCTTATCCTGGTCTGACACGGTCCACGTGCTTAGTCAGAGGCAAGTACTTTTACATCCGGACCCAGATGTGACCTCGACCCATGATCCCATCAAAAAACCCAGACGTCCGTGATACAGAGAACTCAAAATCATCATTTTAAATGTGAGGAAGTCGAGGTTCAGAAAAAATTGTGTTCCTTCCTGCCCCTGCTCCTGGCAGCAGAGTCTGTGTGTTTTGGTCATGGTATGTCTCAGTACTAGCCTAGCATCTGGCACACAGTAAGGACTCAATAAGGACGTGTTGGACAAGTGAATGAAGCCATCAGCTGAAAGCCAGTCAGCCGTGTCAGAGCATGCTCAGAAACACTGGGACGTTGTCTTAGAGTACTATCTTCCCATGAGTATCTGTTCATTGTTGATACAGAAACGTATACACTGACAGAATTCCAGTGCTAGGAGATACAGCAACATTCTGTGATGAAAATGTTTTAAGGCTCTTAGAAAACTGTGGTGGGGTTGAGGGGGGTTGTACTGACAGAATGAAGTCATGGTAGGGGTGGGAGAGGAATGATTTGCTAAATGAGTCAGTTCTAGGGACTTCACACTCCCAACGCAGGGGGTGTGAGTTCGACCCCTGGTCTGGGAACTAGAGGCAATGCTGCAACTGAGAGATTCCACACACTGCAGTGGAGATCTCAGATCCTGCAAGCTGTAACTTAAGACCCAGTGCAGCCAAATAAATATTAAATTAGTGTTTTTTTTTTTAAAAAGCAAGTCAGTTCTAGAAACATTCATTCCTTTTTTAAAATTTTTGAGTGAAGTGAAAGTCGCTCAGTTGTGTCTGACTCTTTGTGACCGCATGGACTGTAGCCCACCAGGGTCCTCTGTCTATGGAATTCCCCAGGCAAGAATACTGGAGTGGGTGGCCATTTCCTTTTCCAGGGGATCATCCCGACCCAGGATGGAACCAGGGATTGGAGGATAATTGTTTTACAATGTTGTGTCATTAATTCTTTTCTGCCTTCCCACTAGGGTGCTCGTCTCTGTGAAGAAAGAGAAAACTGTGACTATCACCCTGGATAAAGAGATGTTCTTCTCTGTTTTACTTCATCGTGTTTGGAAGAAGCACCCGATCAATGTCGACTTTTTGGGAATCTACATCCCCCCTACAAACAAGTTTTCTCCTAATGTGCATGGGCTGATAGGTAAAGTGTCCTTGGACCGTCTGGCTGGTGTGGGACCGACCATCCTAGGTCTTAAGCAACTTTGCCTCAAGGTTAGAACGTTTGGGTAGAATGTGGAAAAGTGACAGGTGTGGAGTGGAGGCTTCAGGAGGACCCACACTCTGCACCTGGGTCTTAATTTATGAAGGTGCCTGAGCGACACAGAAAGAGTTCAGTGTCATTGAGATATGTTTGTCACTGTTCACAGTTTCCATAGAAACACGAAGTGGATCTTGCCATGCAGGGCCATGGGGAGAAAGCCAGGTTTGGGTCAGGAACCAGAAGCAGAAACAAGGTCTGGGCTAGGACCTTTACTCTGTGGCAGAGACAAGAGAGAGCAGGTGGTGTGGGGTTGGTTGGCTTGGTAATTGTAGCAGGCGTTAAGCTACAGGATATCTTTCCTTGCATGGTACCTTGCCCAGGAATCATTCCTCTGGGTCTCACAGGCCAGAGAGAAGAGGTCTGGCTCGGTTCATTTGAAGATTCCAGCTGGGCTCCTGGCTGAGTCCTTTGTTATCTTTCATAGCTGGCTTTCCCAGGGAGGGGTAGATGGAGTGTTTAAGATATCAAACATCATAAGATACAGAGAATGAAACACATGATTCCTCTAACAAAGCAGTGCAGGGCGACCGCTATGCAGTCATGCTATAGCCAGGACTGTTTGCTGCTCCAGACAAGGTTTTACCAGGGCTGGGCTTTCATCACCAACTGGGCAGATAAAGAGAACGGATGAACACACTTTAAATTTTATGCTGAAGATTTTTTTCTCACTAAAGAGAAGTGAACTGGCTTAGGAAGTCTGTGATAATGAACAGGGCGTCCAGGTAAACCTTCCCTACTTTGCAAAGAACTATGGAAATTTAAGCGTATAGTAGCATCGCTGCTTTGGCCACCTGATGCGAGCTGACTCACTGGAAAAGACCCTGATGCTGGGAAGGACTGAAGGCAAGAGGAGGAGAGAGTCAGAGGAGGAGATGGTTGGATGGCATCACCGGTTCCATGGACATCAGCAAACTCCAGGAGATAGTGAGGGACAGGGAGGCCTGGCGTGCTGCAGTCCACGGGGTCGCAGAGTGAGACACGACTGAGCAACTGAACAACAAATAGCTTCGCGAACCAACTTTGTTTTTTCGGTTTGAGCAGTGCTCTCAGGTGCTGACCTTCAGGGCATTCACATTTACTTAGGGTCTGGGTGATCAGCCTCATTGTCTAATGACAGCAAGGTGAGCGGCATGGGTCTGCCCTCAGGAAGGACCCACCCCTTTCCATCTGAATCTTTTTCCTCTTAACACGTCTTTCTATCCCAGAAAGTCTGAGAGGGACCCAAATTCAGCTCGGATCACGTGACCAGCTTGCCCTTTTGTCGCCCCTTGAGTTGCATGTAAATAAACATCTAGACCTTGTCTCATAGGCCAGTTCATGAATGAGCCAAAGATCCATGTCTTCAACGAGCGACCAGGAAAGGACCCTGAGAAGCCAGAAGCAAGCATGGAGGTGAAGGGTCAAAAGCTGGTTGTCACCAGGTAGGTCTCAGATGCATAAGACGGGATCAGAAGGGGCTTCTGTGAGGACTGGACTCACAGGGCAAAATAGAAGAGGTAAACACATTAGTTGCGTTTATCTGAAGTTCAAATTTAACTGGCATCCTGTTTTTATTTATACCCCTTTTTTTTTGGCCACGCCCCATGGCAGGTGGGCTCTTAGTTCCCTCACCAGGGATGGAAACTGCGCCCCCTGCATGAGGGCGCGAGGGAAGTCCCTGACATCCTGGGTTGTTATTTGCTAAATCTGGCAGCTTCTTCCTTGCTTTGAGCTACTCTGGAGACTATACCAGCTGTAACTGACCTTGAGAACACAGCCGCCAGCCAGTTCTCACTGCTTCCTTGCCCTTTGTGTGCCCCATGACCAGAAAGAAGACTGGCCCTGAATCCTTGGGCCTCCCCTCTGCAGAGGTAGAAGGTGAAAAACAAGGGGAAAAAGTGACTTTGCACTCCTTACCTTCCTGGGACTATATTGGTCAATCTCTATACAGGCTATTTGAATTTCTAAGGACACACTGCTTATTCTCTTTCTAAACCAAGTCCCAGACTCTTATTTTGTACGACTTGGGGAATGGGGATGGGAGGGGTGTTATCAGACACAGTGCTGCATGTGTACTCAGGTGTGTCCGACTCTTTGCGACCTCATAGACGTAGCCAGCCAGGCTCCTCTGTCCATGGAATTTTCCAGGCATGGATATTGGAGTGGTTGCCATTTCCTTGGGATCTTCCCGACCCAGGGATGGAACTTGAGTCTCCAGTGTCTCCTGCATTGGCAGGTGGGTTCTTTACCACCAAACCAACTGGGAAGCCCAGAGATGGTGCTAGAAGGGGGCAGAAAACAGAGAGGGAGAGCGTGTCTCTTTTCTGGACACGCAGGCTGGCCCCACCCTGGTCTGTTTCCTAACCATGCTCACGCTCTCTTGTAGGGGCCTGCAAAAGGATTACCGGACAGACAGAGTGTTTGGAACGGATGTTCCCTGTTGGTTTGTGCACAACAGTGGGAAAGGCTTCATCGACGGGGATTACAAGGATTACTTTGTGCCTCAACTCTATAGCTTCCTCAGAAGGCCTTAAAAAGTTTATAGCTGGGGAAATTCTCGGTAAAAAAATAAAGTTTTTTTTTCCCCTGCCACCTTTGTAGTCATTCTTGAGTCTGAATAATCAAAACCTAACCAGACACCAAGGTGGTTGATAAAACCTATTAACACAGCTGAAGAAAATAAATAACTTTGCCAAGAAGTTTTAGGATGTTGTTGTTTGCAGATGTGAAGTTGTGTTAATTGAGGCGCAGAGGAAAGCTGCTTTGGTGAGTCAAGCCACCATCTGGACAGAGTCCTGGGTTCGGCATTTACTGGGAGGACGTCACGATGGTTGAATGTCAGGTCCTCGGCTTTACAACTGAATATATTTTTAGGTGGTCAGTTACACAGGAAGTTCAATTATGAGGTTATCTGGGGAATTTTGAACAAGAAGTCACTCACCTTAATTGTTTTGTAGTTATATATATATATATATATATATATATATATATATATATATATATATCTGTCACCCAACCTTGCTAAGATATCTATGATGGTCCATCATGCTTAATCAAAATTCCCTCGTTAGTACTGGCCTCAGAGATCCTTTTTAGTCCGGGAAGACTGTATTAGTCAGGGTTCTGCTGAGAAAGAGAACTGGTGGGATGGCTGTATCATATATACATATATATACCACTATACACACACATACATATACAGTTGGCCCTTGAACAATGTGGGGCTTGGGGCTGCCAAAATCCCAGTCAAAAACCTACAAACCTTTATCTCTGTCTCAAAAACAAAGGAATTGACATCCGATGACTTACCCAAGGGCAGGAGATGGAAACAGTCTGGAATGAACCAGGACTCAAACACTAGTTCTTTTGATTCCATGTAGTGTGATCTCTAATCTGACACAAACTTCTCCCCACACTTAGTTCATTTAAAGATCTGTAAGTTGAAAATGTAAGTACTATATTTGGTTTTTAAAAATCCATGCAGTTCATACCCGTGTTGCTCAAGGCTCAACTTGAAGAGCTCTGTTATTAGGAATTGGCTCATGTGATTATGGAGGCTGGTCCAAGTCTGATCTATTGTCATTCTGTACTTTCCTTTGCTTATAATCTCCCTTTAAATCTACTCTGAAAATGGGTACGTGTTCAAAGGCCAAAGTGATAAAACTGCACTTCAGAAAAAAATTTATATCTACATTTTTATGAAGCTTTCTCTGCATTTTCATTTTAGAAAGCCGACAAAGCTACCTTTTTGGAGATACTCAACCAGTATTTGAGAAAGCAGGTGATTATCTTTGGACATAATTGCAAACTATGAAATGTATGTGATTATTTCTGTAACCTAAAGATAACCTCAGTGCTGAAGAGGTAAATAGCATTGCCTTTTAGTTTCAATCATCTATAAAAACTGGACACCTATGCCATCTATGATTTTTTTTAAAAAATCTACTACATCTTTTCCATTCCATTTCAAAAATACGAATCTTAAAATGCTAATATTCAACACAAACTTCAAAAGTGGGTTCTTACCGTGGCTACTTTGTAAAGAATTTTTGCTCTAAAACCGCTGCTTTAGCTATGTAAGATTACTTCTAGTCCTAGTATTTTACATGTGCTCAGTAGTTTTACAAATAATTACGAAAATCTTGGGGTGTAAATTTACATGCAGTGTATTTAGCAACACAGTCCTAGCAAAAGAAACTAGATTTAAAATTGAACCCATGTTATTAAAAACTTAAGTTATCAAACCTCTATTAATAGCTGGTATTTTAAAATAATTGCCTACAATCTTATTAATACTATTCATGTGACCCTTTTGAGACTAGAAAAATGCCTTCTCTATATAATTAACTTTGAATTATAATAACCAGTTTTGAATTTCAAATGAAGAAACCAAATAAATGAGGATCGTTGGAAAGAAAGGAACTATGCCACTCCCTCTTGACGAGTCTCTGAAAGTATACTGTGCTCTCAGTGATGGAGAAAAACAACTTGGTAATGATCTATGTTTGTTTATTCGCGGAAGCACCTTGGAACCCATTGGTAACTGGTCAATATTTAATTTTGTATGTGGCTTGGTGGTAAAGAATCTTCCTGCCAATGCAAGTGATCCAGAAGATGCAGGTTTGATCCCTAGGCCAGGAAGATCCCCTGGAGGAGAGCATGGCAGCCCGCTCCAGAATTCTTGCCTGGGAAATCCCGTGGACAGAGGAGCCTGACGGGCTACAGCCCATGGGGTCACAAAAGAGTCGGACACAACTTAGCAACTAAACAACAACCACAACAGAGCTAGGGTATGACAGGGCTCTGTGTGTGCATGCTAAGTTGCTTGTCATGTCCACCTCTTTGTGACCTCATGAACTGCAGCCCACCAGGCTCCTCTGTCCATGAGATTCTCCCGACAATACTGGAGTGGGTTGCCATGCTCTCCTCCAGGGGATCTTCCCAACCCAGGGATTGAACCTGTGTCTCTTGCATCTCCTGCATCGGCAGGCAGGTTCTTTACCACTAGTGCCACCTGAGAAGCCCAATACAGGGATAGTATTTGTCAGACATATTCATCTTTCAGACAAAGGTTAGCCTGTCTTCAATGCTTTTCCTACATATCAACCTAGTTACCATTAAATCAATTAGATACCTATGTCTTACTGTCAGAACTGAAACCCTTTGAGAAAAAGTGGACACTGGGTTCATATCATACCTGTCATAAACCTGTGTTGTTCAATTACTGAAAATTAAACAAGGTTTCTTAAGAGTTGGAATATGAATAATCCAAAGAAGCAACTTTTTAAAAGGGGGGGAGGGGAATTAAAGTATCTCATTGTATAGTAAAAATGAACAATGAATCAAAAGTTATTTTAGTACCTAAGGGTATGAAGTCTTATGCAAATCCTTCTATTTCCTTTAAAGGATCACTTAATGCCATAAGAGGCATCTTCTCTTCAGCCTTATCCCAACTGAAAGACATATAAATGACTCCAAAGACCCCCGTAAGAGCGAAGTAGAAGTTTACCTGGCTGCCTAGATACATAAAAATGCCTATATGCTGTAATAGTATTTTTTTATTCTTTCCTTAACACTTTTTCAGGGAATCCCATGGTGGTCCAGTGGTTTAGACTTGGCTCCTGGGGCCTGGGTTTGATTCCTGGTCAGGGAAACGAAAGAACACCAAAAACAAACAAACATTTTTTCACACTGGCAAAGTCTACATGGGTGACTGTTTCTGAAATAACCACTGTAAGAGGAAGGAAAATCAGGGATGCTTCCTTTAATGGCATGATTCAATTACTCAGTTAACATTTCAGGGGCACTTCAGTCTACCGAATGGTGACCTTGCAATGAAAGCTGCCCCATATTTGAATCCTGGGACCCCATTTTACCAGAGTAGGAACAGAGGTGTATGCTGGCAGGGGTTATAGGTTTCTCACTGAGGGACAGCAAAGTCAGGGTGGGTTTTTAAGCAGCTATTCCAAATTAGCTCATTCTATCAGCCAATCATTTCATTTGAGTATCAACTCATTGAACGTGGTCAGTTCCTACACCCACCTTGGGCCTATACCTGCTTCTCATCCTTTTATCTCCAGCACTTATGGCAATGGTATACTTCTAGAGACACTTAGTAAATGTTTGTTGAATAAATTTACTCAAAGATATCAGCAAAAACTGATAGGCAGTTAGAAGCACATAAGGGGAGGAAACTTCCTTAGCAGTTAGGACTCAGCTCTTCCAATGCAGGGGGGCCGGGTTCCATCTCTGGTTGGGGAACTAAGATCCCACAAGCCACGGGGCACAGCCACAAAAGCAAAGTAAATAAGTAATAAAATAAAAGAAGTACGTAAGGGGAAAATGAGCAAATAGAGCGATGGGACCCAATGGCATTCCTAATGAAGAAACCTCAAGGAATTAGGTTTCCTAAGATACCAATGCCAATAATTTTATCTGACCTCAAGTAAGATTGTGAAAAAGAATAGCTTTCCAAAAACTGAGAGAAAGTACTTTCAAAAGACATATCTGGTATAAGACTATCATCCAAAATATACAAAGAACTCTTGAAATTCAACAGTAAGGAAGTGAATGACCCAATTTAAAAATGGCAAAAGACTTGACTAGACAACTCACCAAAGGAGACATACAGATGGCAAATAAACACACAGAAAGATGCTCAACATCCTATGTCATTAGGGATTGCAAATTAAAACAATGACACACTACTACACACCTATTAGAATGGCCAAAATCAAGACAATACCAAATGCAGGTGAGGCTGTGGAGCAACAGGAACTCTCATTCATTGCCTGTAGGAATGCAGACTGGAACAGAGGCTTTGGAATTCACTCTTACCATTCAATCCAGTAACCACGCTCCTTGGTATTTACCCAAATGAGCTGAAACCTTGTGTTTACACAAAAATCTACACGTGGAAGTTTACAGCATCTTTATTCATAGTTGACAAAACTTGGAAGCAACCTAGATGTCCTTCAGACTAAGTAAATGAATGGCTAAGTAAACTGTGGTGCATCCAGATAATGTGATATTATTCAGCACTAAAAAGAAATGAGCCGTCATGTCATGAGAAGATGCGAAGAGGAAACTTAAACACATGCTACTAAGTAAAAGAAGCCAGCCTGCAAAGGCTTACACACTGTATGAGCCCAACCATGGCATGAACTATGCAGACAGTGAAAAGATCAGTGACTGAAGGAGGGCGGGGAGGGAGGGAAGCGAGGAGGTGGATTTGTAGACAATGAAACCATTTCGTACGATCCAATAATGGTGGATACATGTCATCACAAACTTGTCCAAGCCGACAGAACGTACACCACCAAGAGGGACCCACCCTAATGGAAACCATGGACTTTCAGTGTTGATGACTGGTCAGTGGAGGTTCATCAATTCTGCTGCGAACCTGAAACTGCTCTAAAAAATAAAGTCTGTTTTTTAAAAAGGATAATAGCTTACAGTGTTTTAAAAAGAGAAGTCAGGGAATTCCCTGGTGGTCCAGTGGTCAGGACTCTGTACTTCCACTGCAGGGGGGCTGGGGATCGATTTCTGGTCGGGGAACTAAGATTTTGCAAGCTGTCTGGTGCAGCCAAAAAAAAAAAGAAAGAAAAAAGGTCAATATAAGACTTGATTTTAGGTGTCTGCAGTTACTCTGCTTAGTATAACCATATTGGCCTCTAAAACCTTATAGGGAAAACAATTCTATAGCATAGAATCATATTTTTATGCTTGATTTTTTAAAAATTAAATGTAACCTCAATAACACTACTTTATTTTGCGATAATTTCAGGAAGATGTTGGAGAAAAGAATGTTGAGAGGTAGGGATGAAACTTTTTTCTGTGAAGAAAACTACTGAGCTGATTCCAAACTTACAGATTTGGGGGAGGCCTGTGGAAAGCATCATGTTTTATTCCTGCACCGTAATCAGGGAGAGCCATGCCTTATGGAAATGGCTCTTCAAACGTTAGACAGAGTATAACGTGAGTGAGCTGCAGTGTGACGCAGGGGCTCCAATCCCAGAACCGGAAAAGGCATGGCCACAAAAAGTCTCGGGCATGCATGCGCACTGCAGCGCTTATTCATCACAGCCTCAAAGCGGAAGCAATCCAGTTCCAGCAACTCATGAACAGTTTTTTAAAACTGTGTTATATATCCGTACAAAAGATTACCGTTGAACGAAAATGAGGTAGTGACCTATGCTACAACATGGATAACCCTTGAAAACACTACGCTTGGTTTAAGAAGCTGGTCATAAAAGACCGTATACCATATGATTCCACTTCTATGAAATGTCCACAACAGCCAAATTCACAGAGATGGAAAGCAGATTAGTAGTTGTCAATAGTCTGGAGTGACTACAGATCCAGGGTTACTTTTGGGGAGATGAAAATTCTCAAATTAGACAATGGTGATTTTCAAACAACTTTGTAAATATTCTAAAAACCACTGAAATGTCCACTTTAAATGGGTGAAATTGTATGGTGTGTGAATTACATCTCAATAAAGCTATTCTATTTATAGTTTGACTCTTAAAAATGTAATTATATTACATCCAACTTTACTACTTTACTGATGAAAATATAAATTTAGAGTATATGAAGGATTTGCTCTACAATAATTCTACATTGTCCTATGTACAACACTTTACAATAATATTCTTTTAATGTAGATTAAAAAATCAAGGAAGTATTACAAAGGCAACAAAAACAACAGGACAAAATTACATAATTTTGATACTTCACGAGACATAATTAGATTTTTCTATAAGTTAGACTAAACAACTACGGTAATATTTAAATAAATCCATTTGTTTTATACAAAAGAAACACCCTAACACAGTAGAGTCTTGTAATGTCTTGGTGAACACCAATTTGATGCTTTAAGATTTTAATGTGATGCTAACAAATTTTCAAACTCAGGCAAGTTTAGAAATGTCTTCGTATTGAATTCCTTCAACTCTGCGTCCTTTTAAAGGGCCCTACAAATTAAAATAATTGAAGAAGTGGTTAAAAACACACATGCACTTATAAGACAAGAAAGGACAGATGCTGCTGGACGCCAGCGTGCCTCCTTCACATCCGTAAGACACCATTAAGGTGGCTGACAGTTCTTCATGACTCTGAATTTTTAAAAAATACCTTATAGCGTCCTCGTCAGGAACTGATCATGTTTTCTTCATGCTGGGTGGGATGCATTACCACTAGACGCTGTGCCGGAGACCTGCTGGCTGGTCAGTACCTCCTGTCCCCCTCCCGCTCCCCCTGGTCAGGCGTGGTGTGAGATGGCGCTCCGACCCACGGAACGGACAGGGGTGGCACGGGGCTCGCCCAGGCCATGCACCCTCCACAGGCAGCCCTCTACATGCAGCCTCCACACACAGCCCACGGACAGGGGTGGCATGGGGCTCGCCCAGGCCATGCACCCTCCATAGGCAGCCCTCCACACACAGCCCACGGATAGGGGTGGCGTGGGGCTTGCCCAGGCCATGCATCCTCCACACACACCCTCCACACGCAGCCCATGGACATGGGTGACATGGAGCTCACCCAGGCCACGCACCCTCCACATGCAGCCCTCCACACACAGCCCACAGACAGGGGTAGCACGGGGCTCGCCCAGGCCACACACCCTCCACAGGCAGCCTTCCACAGGCATCCTCCACATGCAGCCCATGGACAGGGGTGGCGCGGGGCTCACCCAGGCCACGCACCCCCTCCAACAGGGGTGGCACGGGGCTTGCCGAGGCCCAGGCCACGCACCTTCCACACACAGCCCGTCACGCTGCCCGTGATAATGATGACATGGTGCAGCAGTGCGAGGATCTGAACCCCATCTCAGATCCTTCCTTTTGAAGACAGGTCAGGTCTCACTCTTGTGAGCAGAACTGTCATTGGACCAACTCTAAATGAATCAGCAATTTTACTTAAATGTCAGATTCCTGTAAATGAATTACTTTACTGATCTCACCTGCCTTAAATTCTTTATGAAAGAAGGAAGAACACTGGAAAAGTATTGATTTCTGTGGCTTTCCTCCATTAATCATGACTATACGTTCCTCACTAATTACACTCTGGCAGATGAAGTTTATATTAGATATGAGGGGGAAAAAACTGGGATACAAAACTATACATATTATACACAATTGTATAAAATACAAAGATGGGGGAAAAACAGACTAAAATATTAGTGGAGATTACCATTTGCCTGAAGGCTTATGGGCAATTTTTAAAAAGTATTTATATTAAATTGTAATTTTCAGCTTTTATACAAGAATATTGCTCCAGACTGAATGTTTGTGTCCTGCCCAAAACTGATTCAATACATTAAAATGTGATGGTGTTAGGAGGTGATGAGGTCACAAGGGCAGAGCCCTTGAGGATGGGATTAGTGCCCCTAAAAAGGGACCCTAGAGAGCTCCCTGCCCCTTCCAGCACATGAGAGAACACAAACCAGGACACAGACCCTCAGCAGACACCCAGCTCTCTCTGCGCCTTGGTGTTAAACTTCTGGCCTCCAGAATGTGAGCAATAAATTTCTGTTGTTTCTAAAGTCACCCTGGTCTATGGTATTTTGTTATAGGAGCGTGAACACATAAAGACAAGTATGTATGGTATTTCTTTTGTAATCAGAAGATAAACTGCTTCAGCAATGCCAGTTATTAAAGAAAACAGGCTTATACAGGGACTTCCCTGGTGGCCCAGTGGTTAAGTAACCCTCTTCCAAGGCAGCAGCTGTGGGTTCGATCCCTGGTTTGGGAGCTAAGACCCCACATGAAGTGAAATTCATTCACTTCTGACTCTTTGAGACCCCATGGACTAGTCCATGGAATTCTCCAGGCCAGAATACTGGAATGGCTAGCCTTTCCCTTCTCCAGGGGATCTTCTGAACTCAGGGATCGAACTCAGGTCTCTGACACTGCAGGCGCATTCTTTACCAGCTGAGCCACAAGGGAAGCCCAAGAATACTGGAGTGAATACTGAAGTGGATACTGGAGTGACTACTGGAGTGGATACTGGAGTGGGTACTGGAGTGGGTAGTGTTGGTTGCTCAGTCATGTCTGACTCTTCGCAATCCTATGGACTGTAGCCCAACAGGCTCCTCTGTCCATGGGATTCTCCAGGAAAGAATACTGGAGTGGACTGCCACTCCCTTCTAAAGAGGATCTTCCCGGCCCAGGGATCAAACCCAGGTCTCCTGCATTGCAGGCAGATTCTTTACCATTTGAGCTGGAGTGGGTAGCCTATCCCTTCTCTAGGGGATCTTCCCAACCCAGGAATTGAACTGGGGTCTCCTGCATTGCCACCAGGATTTCCCTGGTGGCTCAGATGGTAAAGTGTCTGCCTACAATGTGGGAGGCCTGGGTTCAATCCCTAGGTAGGGAAGATCTCCTGCAGAAGGAAATGGCAACCCAGTCCAATATTCTTGCCTGGAAAATCCCATGGACAAAGGAGCCTGGTAGGCTACTGTCCATGGGGTTGCAAAGAGTCAGACATGACTGAGCGACTTCACTTTCACTCCTGCATTGCAGGTGGATTCTTTACCAACTGAGCTATTGGGGAAGCCCAGATCCCACATGCCTTGTAGCCAAAAAAAACAAAACATAAAATGGAAGCAATAGTGCAACAAATTAAGTAAACATTTAAAAAAATGTTCCACTTCAAAAAAACTCTTAAAAATAAGGGGCGGGGCAGCGGGGGTGGAACCTTACAGATTTCTAAATAGGAGAGAATACAAACAGAACACCTAAACTCATAAAACACCAAATCAATGACAGAAACCATGGCATATTTTAAAAGCATTTTGAAATCTGTCTTTCTGTAAACATACTTACAGTTTCAATGACTATAGTAGCAGAAAAAGTCTTCTCATTGATGGATTCTAGGGTGCCTTCATTTCCTCTGTAGCCTCCATTTAAAACAAGGATTCTTTTTCCTGCAACAGAAAAAGAGTTAACACTTAATACAAAGAAAATGCCACTTTCTTCTACTTTCTTACAGCCAAATATAACTGCACTGCATCAACACAATGCAAGTTCTTGATCATTTATTATCTGTATGATTCTAAAGTACAGTTTGTAGATACTTTGATCACCATCACATTATAAGACTCCTCATTTTTCCCACTTATTTGTTAGGGGATGTCTTAATTTAAGACCAAAGAGCATAAGGTTCTTGGAGGGAATGCCCAGAGCCCATAAGTAACCAGAAAAAACTCAGCTTACTTTGTTTCTTTTTAAAATCACAAGATGGTTGTTAGTTTCATAAAAATGTAAACATATACCTACTGAACCATTCTATCTCTAAGAATTTTCTCAGAAAAGAAATCTTATATTTATATGAAGATCTGTACATGAATGTTCATATAACAGTTTTATTTATAATGGCCAAGAACTTTAAACAACCCCAGTGTCCACTGGTAGGTGACTAGATAGAGGCTGGCATGTTACTCCAGAATAATGTGGATAAATCCAGAATAATGGATGAATGTGCTTAGTGAGAGAAGCCAGACAGAAACACAGGACACATGATATGATTTTATTTACATAAAATTCTAGAAAAATAGGAGCTAATCTATATGATGGAATGCACACTAGTGGCTGCCTGGGGGAGAGGAGAGACAGAGCAGGGAGCAAAGGGTTAGAAAGGAAATGGGGAAACTTTGCGGGGGGGTGATGGTAGCGATGGTTTTCATGGGAGTAGGTACGTGCTGTAACTTATCAAATTATATACCTTATACACGGATGCAGTTTATGTCAGTTACACCTCACTCAAGCTTTTGAAAAGAGTCCACAATTCCTAATCCATAAAATGAAGTTTGTTTTAGGGAGCAAAGAGTAACAGGATCTGATCTGATGAACCCAAGTTTGAGAGACTAACATTACCACTGCGCCAGCAATGATAATACCATGAAGGGTTTTGGGTCAGAGGCAGACAACCTAACCACAGTGGCACTGACACTAGAAATGTGTAAGATGGTTAAGGAACAGAAAAAGCAAAATGCTAACTTTTACTATACTATCTCAGATGGTTAAACGAAGGCATTAATAATCATCCTAACATGACTGACTTTATCCAGATATGTCTATGATTTGCTTCTTGGGGAGAAAAAAAAACCCAAATAGATTCTAGGAAGGGAAAATTTATTCATGCCACAAAACAGCTTCCTCAAAGGACTGGTAAACATCCACATCAGCAAGTCAAACAGGAGCTGGTTGTAATAGGCGATTACATTTTTCTAAAGAGGAAACTCATATCTGGAACTATTGAGTAACGTCCAGTAGGAATGGAATCACTTATTTCCATGGTATATGTATTAAAGGGTCTGCAGAGTGATTTACCTGGTGCTGGAATGACTGTCTCTAAATGAGTCTGGTCAAGTTTCAGCTTGTCTCCAGAGTCAATCATCTTTACGACAGCTGTATATTTGTCAATTACTTCCTGTCATGTAAAACCAACACTTTTATTACAGAAAAGAGATGCCAATAGGAAGTCCAGGGACAGAAATAAATAAATGAAAACAAATGAAATTCTAATCAAAGAGTAAGAGCAACTTGTTTTAAGAGTAACTCCTTCTATTAATATCAATGGAGTTTATTTTCTAGAAGCCATACTTGATCAGGCTGTGGTCCTTAAACAGTTCAATTCAAAGTTTAGTTGAGGTTTTCACTTGGAAGGAAAAGGCTGGCCATCTTAGCATGAGTCTTTAAGACATATAGTGAGAGGAACAATTCTGCCTTGTTTAAATACATTAGGAGGGCAATTTATGTAGGCACAAGGGCTGGCTGCTAGCATGAAACTATACTTAGGAAAATCAGAAGAAAGAAAAAGACTACAGAGCTGATTTTTAAATTTTAAAATTCTAGGGCAATCAAGATAAGCCTCTCAGGTTAAACACAAGGAAGTCCTCCTTAGAACTCTGAGGCATCATTTCATTGCCTGTCAACAACAATGGGAATGCATAAGGTGTACTCACTGAAGTTTTTAAAGACATGGCCATGGGCATCTATACTATTTGCTCCAGTAAGAAAGCAAACCACAGTTTATACTATGGGTGGAAACATTGTGCAGTCAGCCATCAAAAACTTTAGACACACTGCTTCTGCTGCTAGGACTTGGTTTTTGAGGAGTATCAAGATGGCTTTACTCAGCCCCCCAGCAGCTCCTTTCCCAAATTTCATCCCTAACTTCACAGTCCTACCTTTACGATCCCCTTCTTCTTATGATACTTCTCTCCAAGTTTTTTGGTTATAATTTTCACTATGATTTCCTATGAGAAAAAAAAAAAAAAGATGGAAGGAACAATATAAATTACCTTTCCTCTTTTGATCCTACATTTTCAACCATTTTCACCAAAAAATCATATCAAAATGTTAAGTGAAAGTGAAGTCACTCAGTCATGTTCGACTCTTTGCGACCCTGTGGACTGTAGCCCACCAGGCTCCTCCGTCCACGGGATTCTCTAGGCAAGAATCCTGGAGTGGGTTGCCATTTCCTTCTCCAGGGGATCTTCCCAACCCAGGGATCGAACCCAGGTCTCCTGCATTGCAGGCAGATGCTTTAACCTCTGAGCCACCAGGGAAGTTAAGACCCTTTGGAGCTGGAAGCTTTCCCAGCACAATGGCAAGACATTTTCTTAGTAATCTTTCATTTCTTCTTTCTCTTTTTAACTCAACACAATTGGATACCAAGAGAAAAAATGCATATCTCATGGCTGATTTCCAAAGGGAAGGTTCCCTGAAATCTAGCACTTTTACCTACCAATCTCAATTAGTCTAGGTCTTTCAGATAGCAAAAACAGAAAATAATTCTAGGCTTAAATTCAAGGGGTCCTTACAAAAATTTGGCATGAAATTCAAGGCACATTACTGGTTCAAGAACAGGAAGCCACCCTCCAACAAAGGTACAACCAGGACTTTACAGAGCAGATGCAGACGAGTCATTAAAGCTATAAATGTATCTCCAGGAGTGACAGATATTTAAGACATTTAGCCATTTATATCAAAGACCATTTAAATCATTCACGTAACAGCATTAGGCTCAGTGGTAAAGAATCCACCTGCAATTCAGGAGACACAGGAGACATGGGTTTGATCCCTGGGTCAGGAAGATCCCCTGGAGGAAGGCATGGCAGCCCACTCCAGTATTCTTGCCTAGAGAATCCCACGGGCAGAGGAGCCTGGCAGGCTACCATCCATGGGGTCGCAAAGAGTTGGACACAACTGTATCAAGTTAGCACACACGCAAGCGCACACTTAGATGTAAGAAGGCTCAATGGGAAACGTACAGGCTGCAGCCAGTAATCTGTCCGTGCAGTTCTCTTCTTCTCCTCTTCAATCTGAAGGACACATGAGACATTCAAACAATTACCTCTTTAAAATATTCAGTTTGTTTCTAATAATATTCTATTTAGCAAAAGAATTCCATAAAACACACTTCATAGAAGATTGATATAATGTGCAAACTCTGATAAACATTTTCTGCAATTTATTTTTGATTGAAAAAAAGCAACTCTAAGAAAATAAGGACCAGGCAAATCAAATGACCAAGAAGATAAGCAGCCTCTGTCAAGTCAAACTGCGAGGCTGCCTGCCAACATCACACAGTCCCACCCCTCCTTCCTTCCCCAGACCGTCATGAGGCAGAAAATAGGTAATGTGTTCAGGGGTAAAAATGTAGCTCTTATGGACCAGTCTAGCACAGTGTGCTTGGGTATACAGTTTGATGGCAAAAAGGAGCTTCCCTGTTTGACAAGGATGATAAAGCTGTCAAATGAAGAAGGAAAACACATCCGGGAGAGATGTAAACAAAAGGGTGACCAAAAGGAAACATGCTGACCAGGAGCACAACTGCATCTCACACCTTTTTCTTTCTCAACTGCTTAGTTAACCCTAAGTACCAACTCTCAAAGGGAATGAACAATGCCATTCTTTGGTTGATCTGAAATTTCATTTTAATTCTGCCGACTTCCCAATGTGAACAAAGAATACTCTATAAACTTGGCATGTTATATTCTAAGCAGGTAGATCCAGCTTTCTGTTTCACTTAATTAAATTCAAAATGGGCTCTAAGACTTCTGCGGGGCTGCCCCTTTTCTCTCTAACGTCAGATGCCACCACTCCAGTGCTCACTGGGCTCCAGCCACGTGGATCTTCCCTTCAGAGGCTGAAGTAGCGATCTTCCCAGCCTCAGCTAGGGAACAAACTATTTCCCCACTCCCTGCCTTCATGCCTCCTCAGGGCTTCACCTTTTGTGATTCCTCGTCCACTGGTTCACTTTGTCTGGGATATCTCCTTTGCTAGAGCAAAAGCTCCATGACACGCAGGGTCCATGTTTTTCTCCCTACTCCACAAACGTAGGACCTTGCATGATACCCAGCACATAAGAGCAACTCTGCATGGGTTGAATGCTAGAATGAACACATCTCACGGTGTACACGCAATATGTTATACTTTAGGCTGTTCTGACTGCCCTGCATTTTCTGTTTTTCCAATAATAGGGAAGACCAGTTTCATCCTATCCCTTCGCAAATGAAGGAAAAAGGCTGAGGAGCCCAGGGGAAATGAGGTTAAGAGTGAAAATAATCAGTCTCTTGTACCCATTTATTCTTTCTCTCCATAAGTAACTTGAAAATTTCATAAATTTATTGATCAGGGAAGGTGGTGGGGTGAAAGGGAGAAATGTGTATTTAAGGATATATTAAGAACCTTCTGCAGAATGACTCCAGGATTTCAGGTAAATTTAAAGCAGAAGTGTAGCTGTAAGTCAGATAATCACAGGTTTTCAATGATGTCACATAAATTTGGCTATCTGGTTTAATCAAATTAAAAATATGTCTAAATCTTCTCTTCCCAGCTAGGAGGTGTTAAGTGGAAGTTAAGAGGCCATGGAAGAGATCCCTGGAGGATGCCAATTTTCTGAGCCACCAAAGGTGAGCAGAGCTTTTATTTCTGGCGTCAATCACCATGATGGTCCTTCCAAACGAAATCTACTGACCACAATTTCAGGAAGAGTTCTGCAGACAGCAGTTGAGGCAACTATCTAGGGAGGTTCCAGCTCCACTCAGATGGAACTGCATCTGGGCTCTTCGCCCCTAATCTAGCCTGAGCACATTTTCCTCCCTTTGTATTAATCTCATAATTGGTGAAACTGTTTAACTCTCCTCGGTTGGAATCACATCATTCACCGAATAGCTAGAGTGGACAAGCAGTTCATAAAGCTCACCTCCATGATTTCATCGAGGGCAGACTTCTTCTTCTTCTTTTCCTTTGATGGAGCCGAGCTCTGGGAGGACTCCTTCCGCTTCACTGATGCTGCAGTCCCAATCGTTTTCAGGGCACTTGGTCCCAAAGAACTGAGGGGAAGAGGAATGCGCTGTTAAAAACTGTGCAAAACGTGCAGGCTTTATAATGGGTGAAAGGAACAACACAGATCCTTCTGCTACAGATTAGTCAAAACAATGACGGGCATGTCCCTCACGTATAGGCCTGGGAGCACGGAGCCCTTCCTGTCCCCGCCCCAAGTCAGCGCCACTCTACCCATGTGACCCAACCATGGACAACAGCATCAGCCTCAGGGCTGGGGCCACGAGGGTTTCTTTCCACTTCTGCTAGGAACCTCAGCAATTTTCCCTACGCCTCAGTTCCCAGCTATAAACGGGGATTGTAATGCGACCCAACTCTAGTTGGACCTCAAGGATCAACCAGGTGAGAGGTTTGTAAAACAGCCAGCGGAAGTCCAGCACAGTGCTGTTGGTTCCACTTCCTTAAAACAAAGATTTCAACATTCAGTATGAATTTTTTTTATTACTCCTGATTGCCTGAGGTCTTCACAGCACACATTCTTAACTTTTGAGTGCTACTATACAACCGTCACCACTGGCCCCAGAATACCATCCCCAATTTATTATGTATACTTGTCATTCTAAACAATTTGCTATTGATTGAGCCATGCCTGTCCAAGCCTCTGTAATTCTGCACATGTCTCTTTGTACCTAAAATAGTCTCTCCATTTATTTCCATTTGTCGAAATTCTTTAAGATCCATTCTTCATGAGACTTCATGGATTGTGTCCTTTTTTGAACTGTCAGAGCACTTTGGGGCAGGCACCCCACTCCACCTCATATAAAACCCTTTGTATATATGATTCCTCTCTCACAGGAGGGGAGAGACTACATATATCCATATACATATATATATTCCCCCCCCCCCCGTAAAGTGGCAGTAACTATCTTGTGACTCAAATACATGCTCCACTAATATTTGCTGACTCACTGAACTCTACCAGTCTAATTAATTATTTTGTCATATTTACAAAATATGAAACGGAGTTGTACTAAAGCTGTTACTTTTTCTTAAAACTAAGCTGAATAATAAACAAACCCAGTTAAAAAATGGGCAATAAGTGATTCTCCAAAGATTATAAATGGCCAAAAGCACACGAAAAGATCCTTACCATCACTAACCATTAGGGAAATGCAAATCAAAACCAAAATGAAACACACTCATTAGGCTGCTACTATTAAAAAAAACAGAAAATAACAAATGTTCGCACAGATGTGGAGAAACTCGAGCCCCTTGTGCAAATGCTGGTGGGAATGTAAAATGGTACAGCTGTTGTGGAAAACCTTTTAAAAATTAAACACAGAATGACCATATAATCCAGCAAATCCACTTCTGGATAAACACCCAAAAGAGCTGAAAGCAGGAATGTGAACAGATATTTGTACACTGATGTTCAGAAGAGCATTAACCACAAGCACCAAAAGGCGAAAACAACTCAAACGCTCACGATGGATGACTGGATAAACAAAGTGTGGTCTACATGTACAAGGGGACATTCCCATCGAGACTAAAGAAGAAAGAAGTGCTGATCCAAGCCAAGACGTGGATATACCTTGAAGATGTTGTGCTAAGTGAAAGAAGCCAAACACAAACGGACAAATACTGTATGATTCTTCTCAGATTCACAAAGACAGATAAGCAGAACAAAGGTAACCAGGGACTGAGGGGAGGGGCAGTAGGGAGTTATTTTTTAGAGTGCAGAGTTTCAGTTTGGGGTGATGGAAAGTCATGGAGATGGATGGTGGTGATGGTTGTACCTCAGTGTGAATCTACTTAATGCCACTGAATTATATACCATTGTGATTAACCAAAAAAACAAACAACCAACAACAACAAAAAACCCTCTTCCCAAACAAAAAACTGAGTTAGGTTAAACAAGCATTGGGCTTCCCTGGTGATTCAGCTGGGAAAGAATCTGCCTGCTATGAGGGAAACCTGGGTTTGATCCCTGGGTTGGGAAGATCTCCTGGAGAAGAAAATGGCAACCAACTGCAGTATTCTTATCTGGAGAATCCCCATGGACAGAGGAGCCTGGGGGCTACAGTCAATGGGGTCGCAAAGAGTCAGACACAATTGAGTGACTAAGCACAGCACAGAAATAAGCATCATGTAGAATATGAGAAAAACAGCAAACATGACCCAGCTCAAAAGATAAATTCCACCAGATACTGGTGTCCTCCTGAATACCTATCCATGTTTAAACCTCCATGACTAAAACTGAGTGCACCGCACATGACAAGCAGCACGTGCGTATCTGATGGAAGAACACGAGGCCCTCAAGAAAAGAGAACACGAAGGGTAGACACAAATACCCGGCCACGGGCCATCCCAGGGCTTGACACACTGCAGCCTGAGGGCCAGACCCAGTCTACTGCCTGCCTTCATAAATGAGATGGAACTGGAACACAGCCGGGCTCATTTGCTTACGTATTGTCTGCGGCTGCTTCCTCAGTCCGACAGCACAGTTAAGTGAAGTGGTGACCGGCACACGGCCAACAAAGTCTAAAACACTCACTATGTGGCCCTTTACAGAAAAGGCTGGTCAGCTCCGGCTCAGTACCACACCCTTTAGAAGGGAAGGCAATTGCTACTGAGTGTCTACTAGCGCATTTATACTGTACTGGGTGCTAAGGAGATAGCTGGAGAAGTCAAGTCTCTATTCTTAGAAAATCATAACAGAGCAGGTAAAACAAAAAGGGGCTATGATAGAAAAATAAATACTGCCATAGCATAGAAAGAACCACTGAGTGAAGAAGCAGTCAGGGAGTAGTAAATGTTTACCATGCGAAGCACTTTAATAGAAAATGAGCTTTCCTCAAAAAACAGAATCTGCTCATCACAGACAGATAAGAAAAAAACAGTTTCTAAGAAAAAAATGAATCAACCATTAAACAAAACAAAAAGAGATGAAAATGACAACTAGACAAAATAACCCACAATCCTGCACCTTTGAAGACAGTCATCAACATTCCACCCAAACTCTTAAGTTCTAAGATACCTGTCCACGTGGCTCACCTTGATTTGGAAGATGCTGCTCCTGAACTACAGGCTCCTTTATTCAGATTAAATGTAACTGGAAGAAAAGAACTGGTATTTGATATATATTTGGGGAAAATTCTAGCAAAACATCAGGTAAATACCACAAAGAAGCCACACAGAAATTCATGGACATTTTGAATAAATGAGAGCTGGAATGCTGCTACCCAGAGATCATAAACTCCTGTAAAATATACTGAAGTGGTGCTTACAGAGCAGGGAGAGACCTTCACTGGATAGAGCATGTGGCCTTGACCCTTCCCCACTCTGCCTCCCCTCTCCCTTTGGTAACAGGAATCCCATTTTGTTTGGGTGTCTGTAGGCCTCACACATGGCTTGCAGGATGCTATGGTCTGAAGGGGTGTGTCCCCTCCCAAATCCAAACACCCAAGGGGATGGGACTAGGAGGCGGGACCTGTGGGAGGGGATAAGTATGGTTCTCTGGTCTAAACCAATCAAAATCATTCCATTTCCTTTCCCAGTGACTGTTTATGAGGGGGACATGAGATACAGTCTGACCAACGACATTCAAAAGGAAGTCTGCTGTGAGGAAGGTCTTCTAGGAAAAGCTTACTTGCCCACAGGGGACTCCAGAAGAGAAACAGGCTCTCTGTTTTCCTCTGGACAGGCTGGGTCTGCATATGATGGCTGGAGTGCTGGCAGCCACCTCGTGTCCAGCTGCTGACAGTGTGACATCCGGAACCACCCTATCTCTGGGAGTCGGAGTCTTGGTATGGCAAAGTATTTCCTTACCGTTTAGGCTAATTTTACTCAGTGTGGTTATTTGTTGCTGAAGGCATTCCATCTAATTCACTGATATCACCTTTTCATTTTACTAATGAGAATAAACCAGTCCAGGTAGCTAATATGTCCTGTTCCCAAACATGTTGCTAGTTTTGGGCAGGGCCAATATAAAAGCATCCATTTTCAAACATGAAGAAAAGTACCTTTTTCTTCATCATTTTCTCTGCTTAATTCCGTAAAAACAGGGACTTCCTTAAAAAAAAAAAGAGTTTGAAGGTTTGGTTCACAGTGCATTTACTAACAATATTCAAGAGCTCTAAATTATAATTCATTATCTAAAACAGTTAAGGTATTAAATAAGAGATTACATGTATTATAAACATCTTCCAACAAGACATCCTATGGGGGGTGTGGAAGGAGTTGGAAACAAGCCACATGGTTCTCAACAGGAGAATGGATAAACAGTTATATTCATAAAATGAAAGGTTATACATCAATCAAAAAGAGAAAGAAGCCCTAGTGGGAAAGGACATGGTGAACGACACACACAGAACATTATGTTGAGCTAAGCCAGACACAAAGAGAACATACCATCAATAAAAATAAATGAATGCATGAATACATAAATCAAAAAGACAGCATACTGGATGATTCCATTCTTGCAGAGTTCAAAGACAGGTTAAACTAACCAATAATTAATAAGAGTGTGTTGGAACAGTGCTTCCTTCTCTGGGGACAAGGGGTACTGGTTAGGAATGGGCATGAGGGAACCTTCTAGGATACTGGAAATGTTTAATATGTTCATCTGGGTGGGAGCCACATGGACTAGCTACTTATCTGTAGTTCGGCCAACCCATCTAAAGACACATACATGCGAAAAGTTGATGGAAGTGTAGCCGTAAGACTCGCGCCTGCCATACACTTTACGCATCACAATAAGCAGCTTTTAACAATACTCAATGGCTAGTAGTTTCACATACACACTAGGCTGTATTTTCCTGCTCTCACACACGTCCAGTATACAAGCTCCTCGAAGGCAGGGATCTTCATCTTCTCTCCACTACTGGATCCCCAGTGCCTATAAGAATGCCTGGCACACAGAGGTGACCAATAACCATCTGCTGAAATAAGTGCCTTGATCTAGTTATTCTAACGGCTGAAACAATTTTATCATGCCTCCCTCCCCGTTCACCTGGGTTTGGCCCAGTGACTCCTCAGGACTCCTCAGCCTGGGGGCTGTATCTGCCTTTAAATATTCTTGCGCCACCCCAGGCTGGAGCAGGCGCTGGCCCTCTGTATTCCCACACCCTGCGGTCTTCCCCAGCACTGCATTAGCTACAGCTAGTTGAACTGACCTGTTCACGTCTTCACCTTTAGGTACTGACTCTACTTTAGGGGTGAGGAAACAGGTTTATAAGAGTACACAGTTACATAAGCATGTGAAGTCAGGAAGTGACCCAGCTTTGTCTCCACTCCACAACCTGGGCTTTTATACCAGGCCACGGGCTTTCTCCTACAAAATGTGGTTCAAGAAGTAAACAAATAAGTGATTATGCTTCTTCAGACCTTTGTCTGTTGCATCTCTGGATGATGCCCACCTGCTCTTTTCCTTCCAGACCTCTTCTCACTTGTTCTTGAATAAATTTGGCTGTTTTTTCTTCATCATCGAGGTCCTGCTTCTTCTTTTTCTCTAGTTCCAGCTGCCGGCGGATTGTTTCAGGGTCTCTATCTATATACTGAATATACCAGCCTTTTGGTGTCTCATCCACTTTGCACAAACCTTTAAGAAAGTAACCGATATTATTAATTTTGTACACAATCAAAGCTGAAAAAAAATATAGATGTGATCTGTCTGCAGTAATTACTCATTCATTCAAGTACACTCATTCAAACATGTTCAAATACGCAAATTCACACAGCTACTGACATTTAGATTTTAATTGGAATACTTTCTCTCTAACATTTTTGACTAGGTTGTGCCAACACATTTAAACAAGGGAAACATTAAAAAATGGATTATACTGCTTAGTAATTATTCAACTGTCTCTAAGCACTTAACATCCACTGAGTACATGATTATACAGTGGAAGTGAGAAATAGATTTAAGGGACTAGATCTGATAGATGGAGTGCCTGATGAACTATGGACGGAGGTTCGTGACATTGTACAGGAGACAGGGATCTAGACCATCCACGGGAAAGAAATGCAAAAAAAGCGAAATGGCTGTCTGGGGAGGCCTTACAAATAGCTATCAAAAGAAAAGAAGTGAATAGCAAAGGAGAAAAGGGAAGATATAAGTATCTGAATGCAGAGTTCCAAAGAATAGCAAGAAGAGATAAGAAAGCCTTCCTCAGCAATCAATGCAAAGAAATAGAGGAAAACAACAGAATGGGAAAGACTAGAGATCTCTTGAAGAAAATCAGAGATACCAAGGTAACATTTCATGCAAAGATGGGCTCGATAAAAGGACAGAAATGGTATGGACCTAACAGAAGCAGAAGATATTAAGAAGAGGTGGCAAGAATACACAGAAGAACGGTACAAAAAAGATCATCATGACTCAGATAATCACAATGGTGTGGTCACCCACCTAGAGCCAGAAATCCTGGAATGTGAAGTCAAGTGGGCCTTAGAAAGCATCACTACGAACGAAGCTAGTGGAGGTGATGGAATTCTCAAACTATCACACAATTGCACTCATCTCAAATGCTAGTAAAGTAAAGCTCAAAATTCTCCAAGCCAGGCTTCAGCAATACGTGAACTGTAAACTTCCAGATGTTTGAGCTGGTTTTAGAAAAGGCAGGGGAACCAGAGATCAAATTGCAAACATCCGCTGGATCACGGAAAAATCAAGGGAGTTCCAGAAAAACATCTATTTCTGCTTTATTGACTATGCCAAAGCCTTTGACTGTGTGGATCACAATAAACTGTGGAAAATTCTGAAAGAGATGGGCATACCAGACCACCTGACCTGCCTCTTGAGAAACCTCTACGCAGGTCAGGAAGCAACAGTTAGAACTGGACATGGAACAACAGACTGGTTCCAAATAGGAAAAGGAGTACGTCAAGGCTGTATACTCTCACCCTGCTTATTTAACTTCTATGGGGAGTACATCATGAGAAACGCTGGGCTGGATAAAGCACAAGCTGGAATCAAGATTGCTGGGCGAAATATCAATCACCTCAGATATGTAGATGACACCACCCTTACGACAGAAAGTGAAGAGGAACTAAAAAGCCTCTTGTTGAAAGTGAAAGAGGAGAGTGAAAAGGTTGGCTTAAAGCTCAACATTCAGAAAACGAAGATCATGGCATTTGGTCCCATCACTTCATGGGAAATAGATGGAGAAACAGTGGAAACAGTGTCAGACTTTATTTTTGGGGGCTCCAAAATCACTGCAGATGGTGACCGAAGCCATGAAATTAAAAGATGCTTACTTCTTGGAAGAAAAGTTATGACCAACCTAGACAGCATATTGAAAAGCAGAGACATTACTTTGCCAACAAAGATCTATCTAGTCAAGGCTATGGTTTTTCTATTGTTCATTTATGGATGTGAGAGTTGGACTGTGAAGAAAGCTGAGCGCCAAAGAATTGATGCTTTTGAACTGTGGTGTTGGAGAAGACTCTTGAGAGTCCCTTGGACTGCAAGGAGATCCAACCAGTCCATTCTAAAAGAAATCAGCCCTGGGTGTTCTTTGGAAGGACTGATGCTAAAGCTGAAACTCCAGTACTTTGCCCACCTTATGCGAAGAGTTTTATGCAAAGAGTTGACTCATTGGAAAAGACTCTGATGCTGGGAGGGATTGGGGGCAGGAGGAGAAGGGGACGACAGAGGATGAGACGGCTGGATGGCATCACCAACTCGATGGACCTAAGTTTGAGTGAACTCCGGGAGTTGGTGATGGACAGGGAGGCCTGGCGTGCTGTGATTCATGGGGTCACAACAAGTCGGATATGACTAAGTGACTGAACTGAACTGAACTGAGTACATGATATTCCTGCTGAATTCACTAGCAGAAAACTTCCCCCCAAAATGGAATAAAGAAACACACTGGATAAGTAATACAACAATAAAAAAAATTTCTTCATCTTTTTTTTCCCTGAACTTTTTATCCCATTTGAAATGGGAAAAGAGGCAGCAAATGTAAAAATTGCGTTAACAAGAGTTTGTGAAAGTGAAATGAATGTGAGGGAAAAAAACTGGAAGAGGACAGGTACCTCTTAGTTGATATTCAACCTAACAATTGGATGCTTCAGTGACAAACCTTGGCATCATCAAGAGAATGGCTGCAGACGCCCTTACACACCCTCCGTACGCAAAAGCAACCCTGCAGCAGGCACTCCTCTCTACCAGTTTCTAACTGTCCTACTCAACCTCTTTTCCATAAATTTACACAGAAAGTGGACAGAGGAGTCTGGCGGGCTACCATCCACAGGGTCACAAGAGTCAAACACAACTGAACGACTGGCACGTAGAATACAGGACCGTCTTCTCCCCGCCCACACGCAGCCATGGAGCAGCCGCTCACATCACGTCTTGTTCTCACCTTCTCTGCCCAGCCACTTGGTGAAATCTGTCAGTGTCTCCCACTGTGTGGCGTTCATGTGGATGTGCTCCCGGTGGCTGATGTACTCATTGTAAACAATGTTGTTGTGAACCCTCTTGGTGCCTGAGAACAAAATGCCACAAATGCAGACCCTGAGCAGATTATAAGATTACAAAGTCACTGTGTGCACAAGACTTAGGGTGCTTACCAAAGCGTCTCCTGAGAAGTTCTAGGAAGTCATTTCGGAATTCCCTAATAAAGCAAGAAGGGAAAGCATTAAGGTAATTTCTACAAATATACAGCATCATCTGCCTGAAATCTAAGCCATCATACAGTTTGCATGAGCAAATGATATATGAAATATCTACGTGAACATCTGTTGTGAACTTTTAAACATTGAAAAAGGGAAGAATCCTGAAAGATTATAGCCTTCAACAATTAAAGTTAAAAGTTGGTTTGGAGTTGAAACTTTGTCTTGGTGAAGTAGGCACAAGGTGACCATGGGTCTCTGGAGAGGGTTCTTCATGAAGTTTCACGCTTCATGAAGTCTCGGTAAATGTGGTGTAATAACACCATTCTATCAATAACAAAACTGCCTTTTCCATGTGAAGCTGGCACTTAATGTGTTCCTCTGAGCTAAGCACAATGTTAAGTGCCAGATAAACATAGGTCATAGGTGAAGGCAATGGCACCCCACTCCAGTACTCTTGCCTGGAGAATCCCATGGGCGGAAGAGCCTGGTAGGCTGCAGTCCATGGGGTCACTAGGAGTCGGACATGACTTCACTTTCACGCATTGGAGAAGGAAATGGCAACCCACTCCAGTGTTCTTGCCTGGAGAATCCCAGGGACAGGGGGGCCTGGTGGGCTGCCGTCTCTGGGGTCACACAGAGTCGGACACGACTGAAGTGACTTAGCAGCAGCAAACATAGGTGATTAAGATATAAATCCTCACCAAGGTCACAACCTAGCAGAACCATCATAACCATAATAGAAGCTGAACTGTTGCTTGGCTAAGCTAACCTGAAAAACAGATGTAATAAGATATCATGTGAAGCCTTGGGGGAGATGCCAGAAGGCAGAGGCAACCTTTAATCTGGCTGGTGAAGTACAAAGAGAATTTTTACAGATGAAAAGGAAAAGAAGGCTGCTCCCAACTGCAACCAGCACAGAAGCATGAAAGCATCACTTGATATTTGAAAAATGACAGACAGGTAGACAACAGTTATTTCAAATTAAATATTCAGTACATACTCTTCTCAAAAATAAACAAATGAGCCTGTTATATCAAGGAAAATAACTGACAATATTTGTTGCCAATATAAATCTGAGCTTCCAAGCAAAAATGGAAATTTTGGTAAACTAGTATCCACCACCATGATTTGAGACACTTCCTAATACTTAAAGGTGTTTCTGAAGCACTGACTGGCATTAATGAGTATGATGTAATGACATTGTATAGTAAAACGTATCACTGTTCAGAATTTCAGAATACCTCTGTACTGAAATAATAATAATAATTAACAGATAATATTAATCAACTACTGGGCACTCTTCTAAACACTTACAAAATATTAACTCATTTAATCTTCACCTATGCCAGAGTTGGACCATAAACAAAGCTGAGCACCGAAGAATTAATGCTTTTGAAAAAGACCCTGATGCTGGAAAGACTGAAGGCAGGAGAAGAAGGGGACGACAGAGGATGAGATGGTTGGATGGTACCACCGACTCGATGGACATGAGTTTGCGCAGGCTCCGGGAGTTGGTGAAGGACAGGGAAGCCTGGCATGCTGCAGTCCATGGGGTCACAAAGAGTTGGACACGACTGAGCAACTGACCTGAACTGAATCTTCACATAAACCCTATGAAGGAAAGACAATACTTGAGAAGATATAATATCTATAGATAAACTCTAGAAGTTCAGCCAAAGTCACTCAGCTCCTGAGTGGAGAGCCCAGGTCAAATCAGGCAGTCTGATTCCAGAGCTGTGCTCTCAGCTGCAGCTGTTTTAGAATGAAAGACAGTTTTTCATTATGTTTGATGTGGAAAGAAGGAAAGACTGAATCATGAGAAATACTTTTTTAACAATTCCACACAATGATAAGTTGTGAAAAGAAGACAAAAATGGAGCACAAAGTTAAAGCAGCTATCACATTAATTTGTAAGGAATAAACAGAGCCTCCAATATATAAAATATTACACATCTCTTAAATGTCCAACTGAATAAAGCTTATGAGATAAAGATGGTGTTGAGTTACTTACTCTGAAAAATAATCCATAAACTGCTGAGGATTTTCTGAAGCCAGCAACAGCTGTCTCTGATGAGATTCAGACATACAATGACACTTAAAGCCATTCTATAAAAATGCAAAGGCAGTAGTTAAATTCTGATTTAGGTCATTACAAATATTTAATTAAATTAATAGTAAATAATAATTTAATAAATAGAAAACAATAATTTAGTAAGTAACATTAATGACACTTATTAATAAGTTAATAAGCAATTAAACCATAAATAACTGCTCTTTGATGATAAATTATAAAAAATAATCAAGTCACTGGCTGTAGCATCCTGTTTTTTTTTTTTTTAAAGAAAAAACTTTATAAATCTGAGTTTTGCAACCTTGCTAATCAAAGAAGAATCCCCAAAGATTAAAGAGAGAGAAAATTGGTGCTTTAGAAAACAGACATTAGCAAGAAACATTACAGGGTACAGTAACAAAGAATGATTTCATGTTTTGACTCTTAACAAATTGCTATTGGGCACTTACTTCATACAAAGTATTAAGCAAGCATTTCGAGATATAATGAAGTAAAATGGGTCATTAGTGAATTTCCATTAGGGAAACTATTATATTTTCACTCACTTTCCTATACTTTACTCCTATACTTTAGCTCATTACCCATAAGACACTACTTCGTATTATATATAATCTTTATCATACTAAATCTGTATATTCTTCAGATGATTAAAAAAGAATACAAGTTTTGGCTTCGTATCTACACTGCTTAGCATCTGAACCTAACTCTTCACTAGTAAGAGACATGAGGAAGTGCCTCTCCTCTGTCTCCCCATCTCGGGAATGGCGCCGTCCTGACCCTGCACCCAGTCCAGGAGGCAGGACGCCGCGCCCCAGAGGCCTCCACCTCCACAGCACTCTGTCTGCTCAGCCCTCCTAAAGACTTACCCAGTCCCTCTGCTGAACCTCCTTCCCATAGTCCTGAGTCCAACCTCAATCTTGCTTAGAGCAGCTTCCTAATCTTTAGTCATCCACAGATGCCTACACAATTTTTGCCAGGACCCAGTTTACAGAAACTACAAGGGTTAGAGAATGAGGACAAAAGACAACCACAAGCAAAAGTAATGGTTAAAAGGGAATCCTCCAGGATCACTACTGGCCTAGTCTCTTCAAGTCAATGTCAAGAAAAACAAACAGGGGGAAGGAAAGCTGCTCCATCTCAAATTTAAAACTGAGAGAGAATTAAAAGTCCTAGTATACCACACCACTGAGACTTTTAGGGTAGTGAAACTATTCTGCCACTAGTATGACACTATAATGGTGGATATTAGTCACTATACATTTGTCCAAACCCACAGAATGCTCAACACCAAGAGTGAACTCTAATACAAACTATGCACTTCGGTGCTAATGATGCACGAATCGCCTCACTGATTGTCACAAAAGTACTATCCTGTTGCACCACGCTGATGGTCTGGAAGGCTGTACATACTGAGGGCAGGGTGGGTAAGACAGATCTTTATATCTTTCAAAAAATGGACTTCATTTTTGCTGTGAACCTGAAACTGCTCTAAAAATTAGTCTTTTTTTAAAAAGTTCTAATAACTAAATCCAATGTACTACTTTTGACTGGATCTTGGTTTAAAAAATAACTGGGGTTTTTTTTTTGCTTGTATTTTTATTTTACTGAGGTATAGTTGATTTACAACGTGTTAATTGCCACTGTGTAGCAAAGTGATTCAATTATACATACACTTACATTCTTTTCCATTATGGTTTGTCACAGGACACTGAATACAGTTTCTTATGCCAAAAAAAACACAGCTTTATACAGCATTCATGGGAATAATTGAGAAAATGTGACTATGCAGAATATACCAGGTGATAAAAACAAATTATTATTTGACTGCACTGGGTCTTAGAGTTGCAGCACATGGGATATATTTTTCCATGTGGCTCATGGACTCTCTAATCACAGGCATGTGGACTCCAGGGCTTGGGGGCTCAGTGATTACGGTGCATGGGTTTAGCTGCTCCGTGGCACGTGGGATGTTAGTCCCCCAACCAGGGACTGAACCTGTGTCCCCTGCATTAAAAGGAGGATTCCCTACCACTGGGCTACCAAAGAAGTCTCTAAGAAATTTTTATTAATTTGGTTGTTATGTCATGACACATATTGTGACTATGTAGAAAAATATCCTAATATTTTAGAGGAGCATATTTAAACATTTTTGGAGTTTAAATGGATGAAGCACAAACTGGAATCAAGACTGTCTGGAGAAATATCAATAACCTCAGACATGCAGATGACACTACCTTTATGCAGATGACATCACCCGTCGCACAAAGCGAAGAACTAACGAGCCCTTTGATGAAAGTGAAAGAGAGTGAAAAAGCTGACTTAAAAACTCAACGATGAAAAAACGAAGATCATGGCATCTGGTCCCTTCACTTCATGGCAAATAGATGGGCAAACAGTGGAAACAGTGGCTGACTTTATTTTGGGGGGCTCCAAAATCACTGCAGATGGTGATTGCAGCCATGAAATTAAAAGATGCTTACTCCTTGGAAAAAAAGTTATGACCAACCTAGACAGCATATTAAAAAGCAGACCTTGCCAACAAAGGTCTGTCTAGTCAAAGCTATTCTTTTTCCAGTAGTCGTGTATGGATGTGAGAGGTGGACTATAAAGAAAGCCAAAGAATTGATGTTTTTGAACTGTGGAGTTGAAGAGTCTTGAGAGTCCCTTGGACTGCAAGGAGATCCAACCAGTCCATTCTAAAGGAAATCAGTCTTGAATATTCATTGGAAGGACTGATGCTGAAGCTGAAACGCCAATACTTTGGCCACCTGATGGGAAGATCTGACTCATTGGAAAAGACCCTGATGCTGGGAAAGATTGAAGGCAGGAGGAGAAGGGGACGACGGAAGATGAGATGGTTGGATGGCATCACCAACTCAATGGACATGAGTTTGAGTAAAGTTTGGGAGTTGGCGATGGACAAGGAGGCCTGGTGTGCTGCAGTCCATGGGGCCGCAAAGAGTTGGACATGACTAAGCGACTGAACTGAACTGATTTAAACATTTAGAAGTGAAATATCCTGATGTTTGTAATTTACTTTAAAATATTTCAGGGAAAAGGACACAGCAAAATACTTCAAATGTTAAATCTGGGTAAAGGGTATACGGATTTCCCTGTACTAGTTTTCTGTATGAGAATTTTACCATGAGTAGTAGTAGTAAAGAGAACCAAAGAGAAATGACATCAGTGTCATTCAACGTGAGTCCCATCTAAAGTATCTCATCCCTCACTTGCAGAAACACTGGATTACATTATTTCAGGTGTCCACTGTTCTTCCTTTACTACCCAATTCAACATCCAGAGAAAAATAGGATCCCGTCACTAGTCTGCTGTCAATTTTTCCAGGTGCGTTTATCATCCACCTAAATAATGGGAAAAAAGTGCTCCACAGCACAGTCTACAAAGCTTCTCAGTATCTGCCCCTCAGCCACTTTGCACATAATTTACTCATTTAAAACTCAAACAGTCTCACAAGAACGGACAATTACTAGTCTCACTTTTCAGATAAGTAAACAGGTGGAGAGAAAGCAAGTAACTTGTAAGGGAACACAGCTCCGCCTCCTGGTTCTGACTCCAGAGTCCATATCTCACCCGCAGAACACATCCCAGACCTGGCACGTCGCAGGCGCTCGACAAAGGTTTGTTAAGTGACTAGCTTGCAAGGGCTTAGTTCTGGTCTGTACCCTGATTATGTCTAAGAGCCAAGCAAAGTCTGAGACGGGTGTTATTCCAGGGCGTCCAGCGCCGCACGGCTCATCCCCCATTTCGTGACAGCCTGACTGACGTCGCTTCTCAAGGGGGCTGCAAAACCTTTTCATTCTTTATTCCTTTTGGGGTTACAACCTTTTCATTCTTTATTCCCTTGGGGGTGATCAGACTGGGGAGGAAGGAGGTGTCCAAAGCCGGCTTCTCCGCCAGGACGGGGGGTTGAAGGGAAGGACAGCCCTACTGAGTGGAGTCTCGGGCTCGCCCTGCGCGGCCCCCACGCCTCGGGGCGGGAGACCCAGGCGGTCGCCGCGGCGTCTGGCACCTCAGCCTGCATCCCCAGTGGGGTCCCGCCGGAGAGGCGCGGGGGTGCGCGCGGGGCCACCCCGCGCCCGCTTACCTCGTCCCGGCACTGCTTCTGGCACATCTGGCAATACCAGCGCAACTTCTGAAGCCCCTTGGACTTGATCCTGTTGGCGATAGCCTTCGGGGTGAGAAAATCTGACTTCCCCATCGCGACCACCACAACAACCTTCCGCGGCCAGCGCCTAGACGACCGGAAGCGGAACAGGGCAAGCGGGAGTGGGAGGGACAAACACCACCAGCCAGTCGGAAGGAGGCGGGGCCTCGGGAAGCTGGGCGCCGGACGCTCGCGAGGCTTCCTTCAGTCCGGCGGGAAGAAGCGAGACTCAGGGAGACGGGGGGTGGGCGGGGCACATAACGCAGTTTCCGCGCATGCGCAGTGAGGCCTGTCTGACCGACCTTCAGCGGGGCCGGCGCCACCATGTTCTCTCGGGCGGGCGTCGCTGGCCTCTCGGCCTGGACCGTGCAGCCACAATGGTAATGGCTGGTCGCAGCGGGGACGAGAGGGATGGGAGGGCTCGGGTAGGGGAAGCGAGTGGGGAGGCGAGTGGGACGGAACCGGGGTCTCAGGGCTGGCCAGGCCCCGGTCCCGCGGAGGCCCGGGCAGCCCGGCTGCAAGAGGCGCTCGGAACAGAGAAGGGCGCGCGAGGGCAGCGGAGACGGCGACGTCGCGCCTCTTCTCCTGAGACGGGCTGGGGCAGGGTGAAGGCCGAGAGGAGTGGTCGTCAGGGACCTCGGTAGTGGACCTTGGGCCCAGTCAATTGTAGAGCGGCCTTGGATCTCCTCAGCGACTAATGAGACGTTTCGGAAGCCTCTGCTGCTCGCCAGGCGACCGGCTTCGGGGAGGCCTTTGGAGGGCGGGGGCTGGGAAGGGCCCCAGGGAAGGTCCAGCGAAAGGTTAAGGTGTGCTTTTGTCCTTGACGCTGTTTGAAACCCTGCGGTGCAGAGGGCATTGACTCCCAGCCCGTGTTGAGCACCGATTCTGCAGCAGGCGCCTTACTGGGCCCTGGTGAATGAAATAAGTACCCTCGTGGGCTGCGAAAGGGACCTTAAAAATATTAAGGCGAGGAAGGGAAAGATACCTTAACTATCTCGAAACCGTTGTGCTGAAACAGTAGCCCTGCAAGGTCATGACATCATCATAAGGTCCCGAGGAGGAGGAGGAGATAGACGGACTTAGCGTTATCTGTTCATTGCTATGCAAGTTTTAAGGATTTTAATAAACATTGGTTTCTCCTCCATCCCCAGAAGAAGGCATGTTAGAAGGCCCGGCAATAGGCAGATAAATGTTGGTTTGTAGTGGTGCTCTGTAATAGGATGAAATGTTTTGAAGCTAGGCAGTCTGGAAGGATTGCAGATAGGGTGCTAAGGGGATTGTTAGCTGTCGACTGTGTGTTTTAGCAATTACTTGGTTTTACAGTATAGGAGAATTCTAAGAAGCCACAGCACTAGATGTGTGTATCCTAATTTATGAGAAGGGACTCTAATGCATTAATTAAAATAGGTATGTTTTCATTAAGCAAATAACTGATAATTTCAGGGTAATGAAATAATTAAATTTGATGTGAAAAACCTACACACAGATGTTAGTGGGTTTGCCCTGGAAGTCAAATTTTCTTTCCCCTAATGTTGAAAAGAGTATTCATGGGGATGAAGGAGTCAGCTTAGTTGGAATCTCACTCATAGGTTGCCCCATTTCTTCATCACTTGGCACACATTTGTTGGGTGCTTGCCCGGCACCAAGTTGACACTGGGCAAAGTGCTAAGATGTGAAGAACAGACAGACGTGGTCCTGATGAAATTTGTAGGACAGTGTGTCTGACATGCAGCAGTGGTCTGCAAATGTCAACTGTCCTTCCTTCCTTCCTTCCCATCTTGCTGTGCATGAATGTAACCTGTAAATATTTTTAGAACTTTAAGTCAGCCAAGTTGATCTTTTAAAAATGGACAGTTTCTGAAATGAGTACAAAATATTTTACCTTTAACTGTACAAAATCACTTTTTAAAAACCTGTTAAGATCATTTGAGGATCCTTTAGTAAAGGATCATTTGAGTGTGCTCTCTGAGATGGAGAAGGAAATGGCAACCCACTCCAGTATTCTTGCCTGGAAAATCCCATGGATGGAGGAGCGTGGTAGGTCCATGGGGTCACAAAGAGTCGGTTGTGACTGAGCGACTTCACTTTCACTTTCTGTCTAAGATAACTACTGTGGGGGGCAGGGAGCTTAAACTGGAACCCCAGTCAGCAAATACATGTGGAAGTCCTGACCTTCATCAAATAGATAGGTTGTGAATATTCATCAGACATCAGTGTTCCACCTTGGAGAGCAGACTCTGTCCTCTTCCTTTTTCTGGATAGACATATTCCATCACTCTGGGTGCCTGGTGTCTGTTTTGCTCCTGCCATTTCCTAGTCACTGTAATCGCCTTTTGAATTCAGCAATTAAAGCCGTCTTAATGTTTCGTACTCCACAGAATTAATCTGAAAAGGAAGTACACCTTTGCCTTTATAGAACCAGGGTTCTGTTTTGGTTAATGTGCAGTTTGTCATTGTTCCAGAGACGTTAGCATACTAATATTAACTGAATGGTAAGTTAAAATTATTTTAATTGTTTAGGGTGTCAGTAAAATGACAACTACATTTTTTAAAATTAGACCTTTTTTTAAAAGCTCATTTAAGAAAATGAAAAAAAGAAATTTGGTTGGGGAGGGAGTTTCTGATTTTTCTGTGTCAGAGGGAAGATATGTTTCTATTTCTCAATGTTCCGCCTTCTCTAAGATGGAGGAACTATTTTATATTAGGAAACCAATGGCCATAAGTGGAAATGTAGATGTTGAAAAGGAAGGGAGAAGGTGTTTCAGGGGAGAGAAGGCAGGTCTTCATCTGAAACTGAGATAGCAGATACTTACTTTTAAATGTAAGAAGCATGAGGCAGCAGTGTGTAGTATGCCAGATGGAGTGGTGCCAGACTGCCTGGGTCGGGATCTTGACTCCCCTCAGGTTTGAGTCCTGACTGCCTCCCTGTGTGGCCTTGTGCAGGTGACTCAGTGTCTCCCATTCCCTCATCTGTTAGGTGGGGGTAATGTAGTGCCCCATTAATTGGATTGCTGAGAGGATTAAATGAGTATTTGTAAAGACGTGAGGGTAGAGGGAGAAATGCTTGTGAGGACCCAGATGTATCCACTGAAAAATGAAAATGAATTTGTACATGCATGTTTTATCTATATAAACTAATGTGAGAAGGTAGAAGCCTAATGACAATGGATCGTGGATGGTAGTAAAGTTCTGGAAGTCATTTGGTGGAGAGCCAGGGGCTGGACTTTTTCACCCAGGCATTCAGTATTCAAATCGCAGATACTTCATAATTTTCTTTTCCTTAGGAATTAGTGGATGCTGCTTCTTCCTTAATTTTTATGTTAGCGTTATACGCTCCTTAAAATTCTTTCGAGCTGTCTGCTAACCCATCCTGTACTGGCTCCTTCGGTTTTTCTCACACTGCCATGTGATCATAGGAGATCATGGCAGTCCACTCTGTGCAATTTGCCCTCCATTGTACTAGATAACTTTCCGGTTTCTTGGATAATCTCCTGACGATTTCTCAGGACATGAGACAATTTTCTGGGACACACAGCTGATTCAGAACTTCCTTTATTTTTTCATTTGCAAAAACTATATTCAGTAGAGCAAGCTCTCCCTAAAGAGAGCTCAGATCAGCTCTTTTTATTTCGTTTTTCTATTAAAATTTTTTTTTGGCATCAACCATCATGTCTGTTGATAGTTATAAATCTGCCTCTAATCTCAAAATACCTCATATTTTCCAAAGACCCGGAGCACATTTTCACCTGGTCCCATAGTATTTTGTACAATATCACATTCAAAACTCATTATCACAAGTGAGAATCCCCCCACCTAGCTTTTCTGTCTTGGTTAAATGACAACACTGTCCACTCAGGTCATTAAGTTAGAAACCTTTAGGTCCGCTTGCTCTCAGATCTAGGGTCCCATTGCTTTGCCAGCCTCTCAGTCCAGGTTCTTGCCTTCTCTTGTCTGGAAACTGCAAGCAGCTGCCCCTGTGGCCTCTGTGTCATCAAGATTCAGTATCATTCTGTGCTTTTCCTTGCCATCTGAGGACTTTAGTGAACAATTAAAGTTTCATCAGTTCCCCACTACCTATAAAATAATATTTAAACTTATAATGCAAGCCGTGTCTCCAGCCTCAAAACTGCATACAGTTCCCAGGACTGCCCAAGGCCCTCCTTTGTGCAGTGTATAGATCCCTCAGTCCCTCGGCGCTTTCCAGGCCAACAGGTGCTTGGTGGATTGAAGGGCTGAAAGATGGTGTATGTTCGATAACATGTTGTCTTCACCAGCAAGGGGAAGAGCCTCTCATATTTATCTTTAACTCACTATTTTTGACTTTTATGTGTTAGCGCTTTAAAGACTAGAAAAATATTTAGTGTGAAATTTATGTAGATCTTAAGTTTGCATGGATCTTGTCTATGAGATAATAGTGTGCTTCTTGTGGTCAGAGACCAAGTCCTGGAGCAGAGGATCTGCTCCATAAAAGCTCACTGGATTGAGTTGGAACAGTTAAGAACTGGTTTTTAAATTCTACTTTGACACATGTGGTCATGTTAGAATGTATGATTGACCCTAAAGTGTTATGTTATTTATTGGTGAAATGAGAAAGTCAGGAGCTTCCTTGGGAACTGAGCAATCATTTTTAGAAGTGGCTGACCTTGAGTTTAAGAATAACTGGATAGCCTGACAAGGGGAAGGACTTGTCTGTCATGGAAACAATATAGGCTAAGACATGGAGTGGGAAATAGAGCCTGTGTGAATGCCATGTGACCTCAGTGGAAGTTTTATGTTAGGGCAACTAGAAGGAGACCTTTGAAACAGGGCTTGATATCCGTATTAGGGGGTTTATGCTGCGGCTTAGTCGCTTCAGTCATATATCCATATATATTCAGACTCTTATATTTGATAGATTGTTTCTTTATGGGCCACTCTTTAAGTCCATATATTAACTTTGGAAGTTTCTGGAGCTTTTTCCCAAAAAACTAAAAAAATTTTTGCCATCTTTATTTTCAGGATCCAAGTTCGAAATATGGCAACTTTGAAAGACAGTAAGTACTTTTATCTCAATATGTGAATTAAGAAAAACTAAATTTTGCCAAATAATACTTTTGAAAGTGTGCTGCTTTAGCCCATTTACGTACTTGGTTAAAACAGACAGTCTATGTCGTGTGTCTGTGGCGTTGAAAAAACCGCTGTGGGGGAACACGTGGTGGCTGTGCTTCTGCTGTCTGTAGAATGGTGATAAATAGAAAAACCTGCACTCTGTGTGGTATGTGAAATGGCACAGGGCTTGTTTTCGGGTGAAAGCCGTTTTCAGTACCATTTAATGCTTTACATGCGTAATTTACTGTTCCATTGCTGGTGTTGCTTGTTGTCCAGACAGCGCGAGGTCTGACTTACTGGTGCTCTTCTGTTAACTCTAATGTTAAGCCTCGTTTGCCAGATGGTCTAACTGCTAGTTATTCTGCCTTGCAGTTGAGGAAAATATTTCCATAAATTCACAAGTGAAATTGTAATTCCTTTATCTTAACACAGCACTTCTGTCTTTCAGTTACCAGGCGACTAAAATCAATCAAAAACATCCAGAAAATTACCAAGTCTATGAAAATGGTAGCAGCAGCGAAATACGCCCGAGCTGAGAGGGAGCTGAAACCGGCCCGAGTGTATGGAGTGGGGTCCTTGGGTAAGAGGGGTGTGCAGTCAGATTACAAAGACCTTTTAAGCTAGAGATCGCGGTCCTGAGCACCTACAAGCACTCACGATCATGGCAGCCCTGTGCGGGTGGGCACTGTTGGAGCCCCAGCTTTGCAGAGGAGAAACGCAAGTCCAGTACAGTCGTGACTTTACCTGCGTGGCTTGGCCTCCGAGCCTGTCTCTATTCATCATTGTATGTGTTTACCTCCCTTTTAAAGTACTCTGACATCAGATTGTTCCTAGATTATTAAATATGCCATCAAAAGAACGTGGGGTTTAGTGCATCAGACTCAGATGCTTGATTTTATCCTGTTACAATGTGATGTGATCTTTTAGGACTGCAGGTTGGGGTGGGGGTTCCCTGCAGTGGAATTTGACTGAATAGTCATGGGTATGACTGAGTATATGGACAGAGTGTTGAAAGATCAGCTGTAAAGGAAGGAAAAAGATACATCTGTATTATCTGTATTAATCTGTTAGATAGAAATTACTTTCTGCAGGAGCTTTCTCGTGTTCATATTTCTTGAGCATGCATTCATACTGCTAACGAAAGTTTTGTATGAGAAAATGATAGTGTTCCATGCTTCAGTTGAAATGACTCCTTGCTTTGAAAATGCCATATTGGGACCTCCCTGGCAGTCCAGTGGTGAAGACTTCACCTTCTGTGCAAGGGGTGTATGTTCAGTCCCTGGTCAGAGAGCTTAGATCCCAATGCCTCATGGCCAAGAAACCAAAACATTGGACAGAAACAATATTGTAACAAAATCAATAAAGACTTTTTTAAAAATAAAGATACTGTGTTTAGTTTCACTTAGCAGTATAGCAGAGACTTGTTCCCTTAGGTTTTAGCCATTTTTAACAACGCCAGCTGTTTGCTCTTATGAGTCTTGTTCTCTGCCGGGCTTAATGAAGAAATTGACTTGAATATCTGATTAGAATATTTGTGGTATAATATTAAAAATTCAAGTCAAGGCTGCCAGTCAACTTCTAAGTCCTTCAAACTGAAAAAATACTGTCTGCTGGATATTAAATGGCTAATCTTTAAAATATTTAAGAACTTTAAATAGGAATTTTATATTTATGCTGTACAATATAAAAGATAAAAAGAGACTTGAAAGGAGTATTCTCTTCACTTCCCTGAACTTTAGAGTTGAGTATGTACCTTTCTCCGCCTTTTACGGAGGGTTCTCAGGTATTGACATTTGAGCGTCCTGCTCTAACTGAAGAAGGGTAATAGGAATTTGGTTGAAGTGGGGGCATGTGGCAGCCGTGAGGATGCAGTTTGCAACTAGAGAGAGAACTGCTGAAACCATCCCGTGTTTGCACCTGAGACATGCTTCCTACGAGCTCCTCCTGACAGGTGGGGTGCTCAGCTGCATGTTCTGTGGAGGCCTGGGGCGCTCTGGCAGCCTTGCTGAGCTTGCCTTCAACTGCTCTGCAGGCCAGGAAGCTGCCGCCTCACCTTTCTTCCCACTAGTCAGACAGGCATCGCGATGTGATGGCTCTTCTGACCTTCCCGTGTCTTCTCTCAGGCGTTTTCCCAGTAAAATCCACGTGTATTGAACCCTATTTGAATTCCTCTTGGCTTCTGCTTCTTCGAAGATGAGGCCAACAAAGTGAGGCTGTTAAAAGTAACACCCAAAATAAAATGGCATCCATTATTTTAATGTCAGTAGTTTTCATAAAAGC
Source organism: Capricornis sumatraensis (assembly GCF_032405125.1). Taxonomy (NCBI): domain Eukaryota; kingdom Metazoa; phylum Chordata; class Mammalia; order Artiodactyla; family Bovidae; genus Capricornis; species Capricornis sumatraensis. Next base: position 15,927,794 of record NC_091083.1, read on the forward strand.
TCGCTGTGCAGATTATATGAACAAAGTCTAGATAAGTTGTCGCTTCTCTAAGTCTGGCCTCTTTACAAGCTGTTTGATTGTACTAGTGAATTCTTTTAGTCAGTACTTAAAAAAACTTGGTGTTTAGAGACCTCTTAACAGAGATTTAGACCGTTATGGTTTTCAGCCTTTTTGTAAATAAGTGCAAAGATACTTGATAAGTAAAGGCATCATTTTGTGAATTAGGGGTTATTGCTGTATTTAGTGTAATTACACCTTTTTTTTTTTTTTTTTAAGCTCTGTATGAAAAGGCTGATATTAAGACTCCTGAAGACAAGAAGAAGCACCTCATCATCGGTGTGTCCTCAGACCGAGGGCTCTGTGGTGCTATTCACTCCTCGGTTGCTAAACAGATGAAAAGCGAGGCGGCCAACCTTGCAGCAGCCGGGAAAGAAGTTAAGATTATTGGAGTTGGTGATAAAATCAGGAGTATACTTCACAGGTAATATAAATATGTATTGTTTATGTAGAAGACTGCAGGCGTGAGTAAAGGGCAGTTTCTTTGATAGTTTATTTAAGCAAGATGTCTTTTTGGTTGCCATTTTATACACATGGAGAAGCTTTGTTTTGTTTCAAGTTTTGTTCCAGGATATCTTAGAATGTGTAGATTTCCCTTGTTTTTTACTTGTCATTTGTTTCTCCTTCTTCCAAACCATAAATGGAATACAGTAGGAGTGTCAGAAGCTCAGGGCTTTTTTTTTTTTTTTTTAATGAGGACTCTGAGGAGTTGTCATGGCCTGGAAATGCCAGAAATGAACAACAGTTAATTAGAATTGTCAGGAGAGGTGTAAAGGCAGAGAGAGAGAGAGGGCGAAAAAGGCTGATTGTGAGTCCTCCGCTTTGGGCAGGCGCTGAAGGACGGGTGACCACAGTAAGGTAGGGGGCACCTGAATTCAGTGAACACCGCTGAAAAACACTCAAAAATCAATATCTCCACTCAAAAACCACTTGGTTCATAGAGTGTTTTTGCCTTGTTCCCTGTGCAGAAGTATTCCTCTCAGCTGCTTCATGTGATCTCTTTGTTTTCTCATAGGACTCATTCTGACCAGTTTCTGGTGACATTCAAAGAAGTGGGGAGGAGACCCCCTACCTTTGGGGATGCATCAGTCATTGCCCTTGAGCTGTTAAATTCTGGATATGAATTTGATGAAGGGTCTATCATCTTTAACCGATTCAGGCAAGAAAAATGTTGAAATCCAGGCGTTTTTATGTTCAGATTTTTTTCAGTTGAGTAAATGTCTCCTTAATAGTGTGAAATTATAAGCTTGGAATTTACATTAGTTTTTGCCATTTCTAGGTCTGTCATCTCCTACAAGACAGAAGAAAAGCCCATCTTTTCCCTTGACACCATTTCAAGTGCTGGTAAGTTTATTTTGTATGACAAGTATTTTTCCTGTGAAATGAGAGATTTGCAGATTGAGGAAAACAGTATTTGTCACGGTGGGTTTTTTCCAGCAGTAACAAAAATGTTGAGCTGTTTCTATCACCATCTATTAGCAGCTTCCATGAAACCGTAAAACATTCATTGTATAAATAAATATCCATTGGGGGCCAACATTATATATGAAAGTCATCATTGCTCAGTGAAGCATTCTAGAAATAATACTCAGGAACCAATTTCATTTTCCTCTCCTATATATTATATTTCTTCTATTCTAAGAGGTACACTTTATAATCTCTAAAATTGAGGTGCTTCTACCAGTCAGTAGCACATCATTTTTAATTGGCTGTGTTACTTTATTTCTTCAAGGTATATAAAATAGGAGTTACACGATCCTCTGCATCTTAAGTCAACAGAATGCAGCCCTGTCTCACTTTACCCTAATGAAGACTTTTTGAATGCGCTGCTAAATTTCTGCTGCCTAATTGCTGAAATGCAGAGCAGACTCTAACTCTTCTACTCATATTCTCAGAAAAACTTTCCCTTTCTCGTTGTCCTGACACTGTCAGATTTCTCCAATAACCACATGGTTGAGTTGGGATTTTTATATCACACTATGCAAGTCTCATTTCCCTCATTAATTTCTCTATTGAAAAACACGGTCCCGGACTGTCTGCTGGCTTAGTCCAGGGCACTCTGCTAGATGCTCTCCAGAGGCTTTATACCCGTGAAATGTAGGGCTGCTACTTTAAATGTCGGCCTCTTGGGTTTTATGAAGTTAAGCATTTCAAGTAGAATGCCAAGTGCTTTGTTTACACATCATGTTTTACTGAAAATCTGCTATAATCTATAGTATGAAAATAGATGAAGCTTTTAGAACGGTGTCTTTTAACCAGTCTTACATTGACTTCTCTGTGATTATAAAGGATTTTTGCACCAGGAAGCTTCTTGATTAAATCAGTCTTTGCATTTCAACAGAGAGCATGAGTATCTACGATGACATTGATGCTGATGTGCTGCGGAATTACCAGGAATACAGCCTGGCCAACATCATCTACTACTCCCTGAAGGAGTCCACCACGAGCGAGCAGAGCGCCAGGATGACGGCCATGGACAACGCCAGCAAGAATGCTTGTAAGTGCCCGGCAGGCTGAGCGCGTTCCTCTGCTGAGGCTGCGTGGAGGCCCTCGCTCATGTCAAAGGGTGTTAGCAGTTCTGGAAGAGGAGCAGGAGAGCTGGGGTCTGGTCCTGGGCTCTGCCACTGGTCCTGTGAGGATAGAAAAATTATATTCTTCTCCTTAAAGGAAGTAACGTCTTACTTGGTAGGAAGTAAGTGTGCAAGTACTTTAATTCTTAGAAGATACAAGAAGAAAATATATCTCTATAACATTTTTCAAGAGGCCAGTTCTAGTACCTCAAAGGAGACAGAATCTTATCTTTGAATTAAACAACTTAGATCTCATGAATGAGTTAGTGAGCAAGGTATTCTTTTCTGGTTTTAGATCTTGTTGTCTAATCTTCTGTTTTGTTTGTAGCCGAAATGATTGACAAATTGACTCTGACATTCAATCGCACCCGCCAAGCTGTCATCACCAAGGAGCTGATAGAAATCATCTCTGGTGCTGCGGCTCTGTAAGTAACTGAGCGTTGCCTTCAGCATTCTCGTCTCACAGTGCCTGCTTGTTTATCCTTGGCACGTTTATGTCCCCTTCTCCTCTCCCATTTTTTGGTCTGTTACAGAAAAAAAATGATCCATTGCTTAATCTTGTTTCCTTGATCTTAGAATATAAAGATTTGATGAAAATGAGATCTCTGGAGTATTTTTGATTGTTTCAGCTAAAACATTCAGGCTTAGTTTATCAGTTACTTACTGGTTTTCAGTTTGATTTTTTATAAATCTGTAAATTATTGAATGGTGGTAGGGTCAGGAAGTTTTTAACTAAGTTTTCTGTATCAGTACTGTCCTTTGATAGTTCTTAAAATACTGCTTTTCTCAAGAAAATGTCTTGGTTGTTTAGCTAGATATGTTAATGTTTGTAACCAGGATTACAGTAATGGGAAATCTATAAAAAATAATTACATTGAACACCCATTACATGCCTCATATAGTGCTAAAGGGTGGGATCCTTTGTCCCAAGGCGTTTGCATCCGAATAGGATAAGAAAACGTAGACAGTTGTGCAGAAAGATAAAATGTGTATTAAGTTATCTTTGACTCATTCTCTCACCTCCTGCTAGTTGGTCACCAAGTTCTCTAAATCTTTTTTCTAAATATCCCTTGACTTTCTCCCCTTTATGCCCTCTGAACCCATCTTTGTCATTTCTCTCCCAAATTAGAAAATATATTTTTTAAGTGGCACATGCTTTTTCCTGAAATGTCACTCTTTTTTTCCCCTGCACCCTTAATCCTCCACCTGACTGACTCTGTTTGTCCTTCATAACAGAGCTGGGGGACTCCTTTCCCCCAGAAAACCCTCCTTTGTTGTGTGAGTGGGGCTATTTCCCACGTTTCCCTCCATCACAGCACTTACACCATGTTATTAGGAACTGCCCCTAGGTTTGTCTGTGTCCTGTGGCTTGAGAGGGGCCACGTCTCATTCACTTGTAGCTTCATCACCTGGCATGCGCTTCCTTAGTAAATATTTGTGGTCTGAATGAATGATGAGCCATGAGTGTATTAAGAACTGGAATTTTAGAAGAGACAGAAATAACACTTTGCTGAATATGTGAATACGTGGGTCCAGGTTTAAGACTCGGGGAAAGGTTCATCGCTAAGGTGACATAGAGGTTGGTCCTTTTTGTCTCTGGAGGATGGAAATGGGCAGGATTCTAGAGACACACACAAACTGGTTGAGACCATTCTGTCAGTGTTGGTTGGCTCCATCAGCTCTGCTGTCCTAAACAGCCTTCCTTCTCTTATTTTGCTTTCAAGCCTGCGTATAAGCCATCTGTCCTCCTGGTCACTACTGCTCTGTTAGTATCAGCGTCCAGGCAGTGATGAGTGGTCCTGCCGCTTAGCAGCTTGACAGACATGGTTAAGATGCTCTCCCTGCAACATGGTTGTTTTCTATGACATGCGAGCTGGGATGGGGTTAAGCAGATGTATTATTCGTGTCCTCCTTGCTGTACATCTGCTGCTTCTCCGGTGGTGAGTGTGCCGAGGCCTGGGGGAAAGAACTGCACTCTGAAGGTCTGGGGGCTGTGAGACGCAGAGAGCCAGGGGAAAGAGCAGTGGATGCTCAGAATAAATGGAGGCTACAGGCTCTGCAGAGTGGAGGACTCGGCTCTTGATTAGGAATGTGGGGACCTGACTGAAAGTAGCAAATGCAGAGAAATGAGAAGGACATTGGGACACAAAGAATGAGAATTTTAGTAACAGTTCAAATAACTGGAAATTGCCTGTTCAGTTTTCACTTTCTAGAAAGGCAGGCTAAATCCTTTATTAAAGGTTAGCTGTGGAAACCTTAATAATCCTCATGATGGATTATTTATATGAAATGAACTTGCATGCTCTGTAACCTATCAGCTCTTCTGCTTAAAGACTAGTATTTAATACAAACACATTTGGCTATTTGGTAATAAAAGGCATGAGTAAACCATATTTGAGGTGCCAAGTGTTAGTTGCTAGCTTAAATTAAAAAAAAAAATTATATACTACTTATAGCAAAGTTGTGGTTTAAAGTATGCTTTCATAGTCCTGCCAACTTGCATGAACATGGTTTTATTACTTTAGCCAGATTCAGGTCTGTAATGTTTCGTAACAATTAGTGACTCTGTTTTAAGGAACTCTTTTGGTAAGTATTTATGTGATACAAGGTAGTGAATGAGGAAATGGGCTTTCCTAGTTGGAAACTGTACATGATTAACCCGCATGGATTGCTTCCTGACCTGCTTGTTTTCTGTTTGTGTTTTTCTTCTAATATAATAACCCAGGGAGTAATGAAAATCAAGTTTCATCCTCAGACAAGAGGTAAAGTGGTAATATTTCACACCCTCCCCCCATCCCATTAGAAAAGAAACCCAGTCAGAGAGAATTGAAACTAATTCAGCAACAGGGAAACTGATTTCTTGGGAGATGAGACTGGCTGGCCATTAGAGCAGCAGTCAGATCGTGGGATCACATGGCTGATGCTAGGGGTCTTTTTTTTTCCTTCTTAAAATATATTAAATAAACTACAAGGATAAAGAATCAGCATTCCTTTGCAGTACTAAAAACAGGCTGGTGAAGAACAGTGGTTCTCAGACTTCCTGGTCTCAGAACCCCTTGATGTCTGACTCCACAGAAGACAGATCAGTCCTCTCCATTTCTCTATTCATTCTGTTCTGACATTGCAAGTCACGTAGGTTCTAGAAAACTCCACCATGTACTCTTGAGAATGAGAATAAAACAGGCAAGCAGCATTGTTACAGAAATTAGTTTTGCCCTCACAGACCCCATGAAAAGGTCCCTAGACCAAAACTTGAGAACCACTAGTGTAGAGTAGCAGTTTATTATGTATTAGGTAGAGTCAGTTCAGGTCCCACTTTAGATACATATTATCTCTTGATATGTTTAATTTCCCAAAAAAAAAAAATTGTTTGATTTTTATTTGTTGTATACTTTTATTTTTCAGGTAAAGAAGAATTCAGCAAGCTGATTTTGTTTTTAGCTTACTGCTGTCCTTGTCAGAAGAATTTGTTGGTCCATTGTTCAGATTACTAAAGACAGCAAGATATTTGTAAATTATCTTACAATAAATGACTCAACATAAAATCACTGCTTTTTTTTTTATTATTATAGAACAACCATTTTCAAAATGAGATCTTACAACACTTCAAAATATTAACATACTTGTATTAAAATTTCTTAGTAAGAAGCTAGTTGAAGAGGCTCTTGTGATTTTTTGGTTTCCTAACAGACATGGAAAGCCTGGCTTCTGAGGGGTCACAGAGTGGAAGGAAGAGGTGCCAGCCACACCCCCAACCCAGGCCTCCCTGCCTGTCACCCTCAGAGGACCACCAGCGCAAGGCAACATTGCCATGTCTGAGTCATTCACTATTTCTTGTATAGAGAGTGGAGAATTCCAGGGACATACTGACTCTAAATAAATGTTTAAATCTTTTCCAAGGACTGAGAAACATTTCAGTAGGATATTCACTTCACATTCACATTTAGATAGCCATTAACTTTGGGCACCTGAGCTATTCTACAGAACGAGCTGGCCCTGCCAAAATGTTGGGATTTTTTTTCCTATTTAAGAGGATTTAGGGCTACAGTCCATGGGGTTGCAAAGAGTCAGACATGACTGAGCGACTAACACTTTAACTTTTTTAGGGTTTTTTTTATTCCGAAAGTAATTCAGGAATTACAAGAGACAACATAACTATAAAAAATATACATAAAGCCCATCGACAACACTTTATATTACTCTCTAAAAACCATTAAGGTTAGAAGGGGAAGATAAACTGAACAGAATCTCAGTGTCATTTTCTAGCTTCCCTGAAATGATTTAAGAGCCATTTTGATTTCTGAGTTTTTGTGATACTTGTTTTCCTCTGAAAACTTAGGTCTCTACCTGTGTTGCTTTGAAATGCTGCCACGATGATTGTTAATAAACATCTTTGGGCAAGTCTCTGCACATTTGGATGAGTACTTAATTGGAAGTGGGGTGATCAATGACTCAGACTGTGTATTGGGTTGCCAAAAAAGTTCATTTGGGTTTTTCCATAAGTTTTTCCATGTTAAGCATGGAGCATAAACTTTGGGGCAAATTGGGTTAGAATCCTAGTTCAGCCCTTACCAGCTGTGTGACCTTAAAATAGGACTTACCTTATAGGGTTATGAGGACTACATGAATCAGTATTTGCAAAATAATTAGAATCTGACATGGGATGAGTGCTGTAACTGTTTAAATGTTACCTGATACACTTAAGTGATCATCATGTTTACTGATCTGTGTGTTAGCACTCTTAAATTCTGAAGATACGATAATATACTCCTCTATAGGAGCTTACAGTCTGGTGCAAAGACAATGAAAAAAAAAGTAAGGCTTTTGGGTATAGTGAAAGTGTTTGTCGCTCAGTCATGTCCAACTCTCTGGCTCCTCTGTCCATGGAATTCTCCAGGCAAGAATACTGGAGTGGGTTGCCATTCCCTTCTCCAGGGGATCTTCCTGACCTAGGGATTGAACCCAGGTCTCCTTCATTGCAGGCAGATTCTTTACCATCTGAGGCACCAGGTAAAAAATCCCCCAACAAGGAGGATTTGTCTGGTGATCCAGAAGTTAAGACCTACATGGTTCCACTGCAGGGGACCAGGGTTCCATCACTGATTGGGGAACTAAGATCCCATATGTCCCGTGGCAAAAAAAATATATATATATAAATATATATATATATATGTAACTTTTAAAAGTCTTGACAGTCGGGCTCTATTAACAATTATCAAAATACTGAGGGAAGACATTTGCAATACAAATAAAATTTTAGTTGTATTTTTTTAAACATCCATAAATCAGACAAAACCCACTTTAAAAAAAAATGAGTTGAAAAAGCTCAGTTTACAATAACTTAGATGAATGTCCACGGAATTATGGTGAGAATTCTGAAAGATTATATGACAAAACTTTAGAAGAGGAGAATAGTGGTTGTCAGAGATTAGACATGAGAGCAATAGGAAGGCTGGGATGGGTATCAAAGGGCAGTGAGAAAGATCCTTGTATTAGACAAATAAAAGACTGGGACATCTTATTAAGATACCTGTCCTGGACTTTGCAAAAAAGTAAATGTCATGAAAGACCAAACAAAAAACCAACAAGCAAAAGACAAACAACTGGTGGGATTGGCCTTACCAAGAGAGGAAAACGAATTTGCTGGTGGTCCAGTGGTTAGGACTACAGTGGCGTTCACTGCCTTGGAGCTGGGTTTGATCCCTGGTTGGGACTGACTAACCTGTAAGGCACTTGGCATGACCGAGAAAAAAAACAACTAAGTGCAATGAATGAGTCTTGAGTAGGTCAGAGATTAAAAAAAAAAGGCTATAAAAGACTTGGGAACAATGGTAAAATTTAAGTATGCTACTTCACATTGGATCAGGTTACTGTATCAATCTTGTGTTTGTTTTATGTGATAGTTTGGATGGTGGGGTAATGGAAGTTGAGATACACTTCAAGGATCCTCCCTTCAGCTGGACTGAAGGAAGTATTCCCTTTAGCTTCCGAGAATTCTGGCAGCACACTGCCCTCAGCTGTCAAAGCTCATTGGAACTGCCTCAGCCGGAGACCACTTTGCCCACGGTCATGGCCCCACTCCTGGGCAGCCCGCACCCATGGCCTGATCACCATGGGAGTAAAGCCATGCCCCCTTGCCTGAGCTAAAGCTCAGTTTTAAAGCTCTCTGTGGGGTTTGCTGAGGTCTTTCCTGAGGATGGGCTGCAGCTCAGCATCTCCCTCCCCAGCTGGACTCCTTCCCTTCATCCAGGCAGTGATCTCAAGATCATCCCTACGCTAGTCTCCATCTCAGACCCTGCTTCTGAGATCTGTCTCCGAACACACTTCGGGAGTGGGGGCCGGTCTGACTTGGGACCGTGCTCACAGGAAGGGTTTGAGGGAGCGGATGCTAGGACAGGACTTGGGAGTTGGCTCAGCCCCTCGGCCACCACAAAGACTGCCTTGGGAGTGGTAGATGGAACACAAAGAGCCCCAGGCACGAGGTGGATCCCAAATGTGCAGGTTGATACAACCCCCACGCTGGTTCGCTGGCTTCTGGGTAAGAACTATGGCAGTGGGAAGGCAGAGGACAAATTTTTCAGACTAGTTAAACTGACGTAACAGGGCTTCTCTGATAGCTCAGTTGGTAAAGAATCTGCCTGTATTGCAGGAGACTCCAGTTTGATTCCTGGGTTGAGAAGATCTGCTGGAGAAGGGATAGGCTACCCACTCCAGTATTCTTGGGCTTCCCTTGTGGTTCAGCTGGTGAAAGAATCAGGCTGCAATGCGGGAGACCTGGGTTTGATCCCTGGGTTGGGAAGATCCCCTGGAGAAGGGAAAGGCTACCCACTCTACTATTCTGGCTTGGAGAATTCCATGGACTGTTATGACCAATCTAGATAGCATATTCAAAAGCAGGGACATTACTTTGCCGACTAAGGTCCCTCTAGTCAAGGCTATGGTTTTTCCTGTGGTCATGTATGGATGTGAGAGTTGGACTGTGAAGAAGGCTGAGCACCAAAGAATTGATGCTTTTGAACTGTGGTGTTGGAGAAGACTCTTGTGAGTCCCTTGGACTGCAAGGAGATCCAACCAGTCCATTCTGAAGGAGATCAACCCTGGGATTTCTTTGGAGGGAATGATGCTGAAGCTGAAACTCCAGTACTTTGGCCACCTCATGCGAAGAGTTGACTCATTGGAAAAGACTCTGATGCTGGGAGGGATTGGGGGCAGGAGGAGAAAGGGACGACCGAGGATGAGATGGCTGGATGGCATCACAGACTCGATGGACATGAGTCTGAATGAACTCCGGGAGATGGTGATGGACAGGGAGGCCTGGCGTGCTGCGATTCATGAGGTTGCAAAGAGTCGGACACAACTGAGCGACCGAACTGACCTGAACTGATACAGTCCATGGGGTTGCTAAGAGTCAGACATGACTGAACTTTCACTTCCATTGGGGGTCGGGGGAGGCAGAAGTTAGTGGTACACTTAAAGACTTAAAGAAGTTGGTGTGTGTGCACACTCAGTCCCTCAGTAGCTCAGTTGTGTCTAACTCTGCCATCGCTCGGACAGTAGCCTGCCAGGTTCCTCTGTCCATGGCATCTCCTAGGCAAGAATACAGGAGTGGGTTGCCATTTCCTTCTCCAGGAAGGAAATTCAGTCCCAACCCAGGGATTGAATCTGTGTGTCCTTTATCGGCAGGTGGGTTCTTTATCACTGAGCCACCCGGGAAGCCCAGGGGTTGGGGGAGGGGCAAAAGAGGGGAAAGGGATTCAGGGGGACAAACTGCCAAGTATGAAATAAAACACAAATATGTAATACAAAGCACAGAGAATGCAGCCAATATTTTACAATAACTGATGCCCAATGTGGTGGTGTTATAAGGTGGGGACTTTGGGAAGGTCAGGAGAGTGTAGCCCTCATTAATGAGATTAATGCTGTAATAAAGAGATCCAACAGAGCTCCCCGGCTCCTCCCACCTTGTGAGGATACAAGCTGAGAATTCTGTGCCCCAGGAGAGGGCCCTCACCCGACAATGCTGCACCCTGGTCTCAGATTTCCAGCCTCCAGAACTGTGAGAAATAATGTGGATGAATGACCCAGTCTGAGTTACGGCAGCCGGAAGGGACTAATACAGTGCAGGCTAGCTTAACGCACTGCCCACTCCCCTGCAGGACTGCAGGCTTCCGTGTTCCCTGGAGTTGTCTCGTATCATATGCTCTCCTCAGGTAACGACTTGCCAAAATGGGAATATAAAGGTCCAGCCCCTTTGTTCCAACTCAGGACAGAGGTGAAGGGTCAATCCCAAGTTAGAGCTCCCTATGGGATTGCCTGAGGTCCCTCTGAAAAGTGCACTGGAAACCCCTTTGCTTGTACAGATGTAGACTCTAGGAGCACTCGGTAAACCTGCAGGTCAATCTCCACCTCAGAACTGAAGAACTGAATCCATGATACACGGTTACGGAGGGGAATGTCCTTCTCTGAGGAGATACATGCTGGAGTATTTCTGGGTTAAATGTCAAGATGTTTGCAATTGATTTTCAAACTATTCTGAAAAAAACGAGTCCTGTATGTATGGATGTTTATCATAAATGTGGCAAGATATTTATAATTGGTGAATCTAGGTGATGTGTGTTCCTGTGTTTGTACTTCTGTTTCAATGTTTCTGTAGGTTTGAAAATCTCCAAAATAAAATATTAAGAGGTTGAAACACACAGAAAGGCGATATAAGAGGTGTAAGAGGAATTTCCAGAAGTATTAACAGAACAGAAGAGAGTAGGGTGTCATGAGATCCAAGAGTTTCAAAATTAAGATAGTGCCAACATTATCAAATCACTACAAAATGGTCAAGCAAGGATAGGACTGAAGTGTCCCAGAGATTTAGCATCCAGAAGGTCCTTGATAATCTTGGGGACAGGACTGTCAGTGGAGAAGAACAAAGGCACACTGCCACCTACTAAATTGCTCATTGTCTGCAGGTTGTCATTTAGCTGCAGTATCATATTTTCCATTCTGTTGGTTTCAGTTCAGTTCAGGTTTACTGGGACTTAAAAAAATTGAATATTATGTTCAAAGTTCTGGACTAGTCCCTAAAAGGAGAAGGTAGAGTCATGGAGCAACTCACAATTTATTGAAGAGGCACATTAACTCAAATACTAAATGCACTGTGATAGGTTCAAGAACAGAGGAACACAGCATAGAGGAGGGGAGGGGAGGAAGGAACACTCCAGAAGCTTTTAGAAGAAAAAAGCAAAAACGGGTAAAGACTGAGTAGGTGAGTCAATACAGCCTGGCTTCCTATAGGCTGAATCTAGCTTAAATGTGGGATTAGTTTGGCTTGCAAATGTATTCCCAGGACTTCCCTGGTGGCATGTACAGTGAATAAGAATTTGCCTGCCAATGCAGGGGACAGGGGTTTGATCCCTGGTTCAGGAAGATTCCAGGTGCCAAAAAGCAACTGAGCCCATGAGCACAACTACTGAGCCCACTCTCTGGAGCCCTAGAGTCACAACTACTGAAGCCTACAGCCTGTGCTCTGCACCAAGAGGAGCCGCCTCAACGAGAAGCCCACACACCACAATCAAGACCCAGCTCAGCCAAATAAATAGAATAAAAAAGTTTTTAATGTATCTCAATAGTTAAAAATATTGATCGAGCTACTGATCACAAAACCCCGATTTCCTGCAGCTCCCTAAGATCTGGTAGCCCTTACCTGGAGCGGGGAATCTAGGGCAGGCAACAGTTCTTCATACACCCAGCTGGATTTAAGGACTTTGACCTCCGTAGGCAACTGAGTCCTCTCTTCCTTTGACAGATCCTAGACTCTGGTGAGAGGGCAATGGCACCCCACTTTAATACTCTTGCCTGGAAAATCCCATGGATGGAGGAGCCTGGTGGGCTGCAGTCCACGGGGTCGCGAAGAGTCGGACACGACTGAGCGACTTCCCTTTCACTTTTCACTTTCATGCATTGGAGAAGGAAATGGCAACCCACTCCAGTGTTCTTGCCTGGAGAATCCCAGGGATGGGGGAGCCTGGTGGGCTGCCGTCTATGAGGTCGCACGGAATCGGACACGACTGAAGCGACTTAGCAGCAGCAGCAGACGCTGGTGAAGGGAACACTGGCAAACTCTTGCCCACCAGCATGCCACCCGTTTTGGTAAATAAAATTTTATTGGAACCAGGGCTGCGATTTGAAAGAGGTGCCCCGAGACAGGAAAGGGGCAGGGTAGTAGCTCGGATTTTTAAATAACTGTGTTAAAATACTAGTAATTTTCATTGTTTTCTGCTGTCCCCTTAAATTGTGGTGGTCAGCGCCAAACAGGCCACACCTTACACCCTGCCCTACTGTGAAGGGTTTCGAATGACATGATTAACAGCTTGGACCTGATTTAATCTATACAATGGTAAACAGATTTTTTTTTTTTTTAGCAGAGGCATGATTAGATTCGCGACTGTACGTTTCCACGCCCCTAAATCCCACCCTTACATTTACAGCCTCTCGGGTTCTCACTTCTCTCTAACACCCACATCCTGCCTCCTTCTTCGGGCCCTGAACCACTGACGGTGCCCACCCCAGTCCCCTCCGAGAGAGTACCCCAGGAGGCCCCAGGAACCTGCCCCCTCTGGCGCATCCCTCACCTGCGCCCCGCGCCGCCGTTTCCTGCATCCTTCCAGGCCCGAGAGTCAACACCGGTACCATCGCTCTGCTACAACGGGGCGGAGCTTCCGCATCGGCCCGCTCCTCACTCGGCTAGTGCTGCCTCGCCCCGGCGACCATCCAGCGGGAGGCGGAGCAAGTCCAAAATGGCGGCTCTCAGGCTGGCGCGCTCCGTGCTGCTGAGGCTTTGAGGTGGTCGCCGGGGGTCTGGGGGGGACGATTTCCCCGCCGCGGAGGCCTTGGAGAATGAATCGGGGGCCCTGCTAAGGCTAGGCGGCGGAGGTGGAGAGAAGTGGCGGCACGGACTGCGGTGGAGTCCACGGAGCGGGATGTGCGAGAGTTACTCCAGGTCGTTGTTGAGGGTCTCGGTGGCGCAGATCTGCCAGGCGCTGGGCTGGGACTCGGTGCAACTGAGCGCCTGCCACCTTCTCACGGACGTGCTGCAACGCTACCTGCAGCAGCTGGGACGGGGCTGCCACCGGTACTCGGAGCTGTGTGAGTACGGGGCTGGGGACGGGAGGCTGCCTGGCCGGTCACGAGTGACACCTCCGCGCTCCCCTGTGCTCTCCCGGCGTCCGGGAGGTGTTGGTCCTTCGCCCTCACCCCGCGATCGGGTGTCTTCTCGCCCCCTCACGCTCCTCCGCTCCCACTGCCCGTGGAAACTCGAGTCATCCCTCTGCTGCCTCTTCGCCAGCCGCTAACTTATCCCGCGTGCAGCAGGAGCCGGGTCCCCGCTCCCAGCTCCACACCCTCTGCCCTCCTCTCTGATCTGGACATCGGCCTTAATCATCGTCTCCTTTGGCAGCGTGCAAAACCCCCTCCAGAACGCCTTACAGCCTCTGTTAGTTTGGTCCTTTCCCTCCCCTTGCCCGCAAACTACTACAACTAGTTGTCACAGGCGCTCCGTCTACCGGCCGTTTCTTACAAGCCTGGCCGTTCTTCAGCTCCTGACAACACAGACTCGTTGACAGCTCTGCTCCGTTAGGGACACTGCCTCTTCTTTCTGTTTCTGTTCGTTTCACGGGCAGCATCTCTACCAACTTGGTCAGTTTCACTTACGTTCACTTTCACTTACATCTCAATTGATTTCCTCCTCTTCTGTATTTTTATGTCAGTGGTTATCAGAGTGTGGTAGAGAGATCATAGGCAGTTTACAAGCTTCCCCAGGTAGTCTGGGCTACAGCAGATGGTTTTTAAGTGAATATTTGGTAGTACCTGTTCTTTAATGGCTAAGTCATGTCTGACTCTTTTGTGACTCCGTGAGCTGGATCCTGCCAAACTCCCCTGTCCATGGGGTTTCCCAGGCAAGAAGACTGAAGTGGATTGCCTTTTCCTCCTCCAGGGGGTCTTCCCCGGCCCAGTGACCAAACTGGCAGTCTCCTGCCTTAGCTGGTGGATTCTTTACCACAGGGCCACCAGGAAAGCCCCAGGAGTATCTATAGCTGGTGGCATTTACAAAATTGGAATCTTTAATAGGTGCAACACATCATCTCATTGATGAGAAGTTTGCGTGTGGAGAGGGAACTGAGTGACCCTCATTGAAGTTTCAGGGCATTATTTTTCAGGTGGTAAGCTGGAGAACTGGGTGAAGTGTTTCATGCAACATTTTGTTTTGTTAAGGTGGTTACTCCACTGAAAAATTGACACCCTTGGATACACTCTACTTCTTAGGTCCCAATTTCCATTCCAACTTCCATCGTGCTATCAGAATAACCTGTCAGTCACGCCATAACACAAACCTGACTGTGTCATTCTTAAAAATATTCCACTTAGTTACAGGCTGGGAATCCGAGCTCTCTAGCAGCACACGCTTGCCTTTGTGAGCTCACATTTTCTTACTTTCTGCTGTCCTATCATCCTCAGGCTGCAGCCATGCTACTTGGTTTTCCTGAAACACTTTAAGCCCACCATTCCTGCCTGCGTGCTGTTTTATAGCATGTCCTTCACCCGCTGTCCACGGATAGCATGACTTCTGTTTTGAGATTCACTTATTTTGCTTTAGGAAACTCATATCTCTTCTCATATTTCTGTACATATTTCTTCCATGTTAACTGAACATCTTGTTTGTTTTTTAAATATATTTATTTGGCTGTGCTGAGTCTTGGTGGCGGCATGCGGGATCTTAGGTCTTCATTGAGGCTTTTGGGACCTAGTTCCCGAATCAAGGATGGAACCTGGGCCCTCTGCATTAGGAGCTCGGAGTCTTAGTCACTGAACCACCAGGGAAGTCCCTGAATACCTTATTTTGTAATCATCTGTGTATATCTCTCACCCTCTCCTCTTCCCTCCCCAGGAGACAAATTTATTATATTGGTGTTCAGTAACCTAGTACAGTGCCATAATAGAATAGGCAGCCAGGAGATACTTGTTGAATAACTGAACTGATAAGCCACTACCATAATAATTATTTAGTCCTTTGACTTTTTGAGTTTTAAAAATGTGTAGTTTTGGACCGCTTGATTTCACAGCTGTGTCAAATCTGAACTTGAAGCTGCCGAGTGCCTCTCACTCACTATTGTCTTGCTCGCGCACCACCAGCACACTGCTCTTGGCTTTTGCTTCATTTTCCTCCCTCCTCCCTTCCTGGCCCTTGTGTGAGTTTACTGTTACGGTATGCATGGGCCCGGTTATATTTTTTGCTCCCAAATTCCCTAAATGAGGATGGCTGTTCTGTACCTTTAGGTCAAAATATCTGCAGAATACATAGTTACCTTTCCTGACTCACAGAACCAGATGGGTGCTGGCACTGCAAGCAGCCAGGTATTCTAGAGTCATGGGACGAGCCTTGTTTTGCCTGCATGTGAACCTCGTGGATAATTGCCCAGTCTCTGTAATGATTATCTTACTTTTAGTGAGAATAGGATGATCTGGTTCATTACTCCTCATTGTGATCTGGTGACTTTTCAAAAATGCTACTTCCTCGTATACTTAACTGGTTACAGACTCTTTTAGGTTCTTTTTTCTCCACTATTCTTATTTCAGACTGGAATTAGGTCCCCACTATGCAATCTTGTCTTCTGTTTATTTCTTTTGTGTTTCTAACACAACGTTTTTTGAGCACCACTTATATATTTGCTACCTGATGGAGACGTAGGATTACTTAGGCAAAATCCCTGCCCATAAGGTGTGTACAAGGGTGTCGAAATGTCAGTAAAAACAGAATGATGGCATTTGTTCCTTTTTAAAAAGATGCTCTTTCAGTAAAGCAGGTATCAGAAGTTACTATTAATTCAACAAATATTACATTTAAAAGTTTCCCAAAGGTAACGATTTACCAAAGCACTCAGGAGCAGAAGTTTCCATATGCACTCTATTATACATTATACTGAAAGCAGTGCACGGTATCGATAGTACCTGCAGAGGAAATACAGAGACGGAGAGACGCGTGCGCATTCTGGGTTCCCGGGCCGGCTTCACAGGGAAGACGAGATTTGAGTTGAAGCGTGACGCACAGTGGTGCGAGGTGGGGAGCACGCCAGGTAGAAGAAAAGCATAACCTGAGATGACAAAGTGGGATTCAGTGAGACGGCCAACGTGGAATCTGTAACCAGTTCATTTGGAAGGTGCTAGAGAGAAGTGTTGGAGAAGGCAATGGCACCCCACTCCAGTACTCTTGCCTGGAAAATCCCACAGACGGAGGAGCCTAGTAGGCTGCAGTCCATGGGGTCGCTAAGAGTCGGACACGACTGAAGCGACTTAGCAGCAGCAGCAGCAGAGAGAAGTGTTAAATGGAGAAAAATCAGGTGAGGGAGGGACTTCGCAGATAGAGGCAGGAAACACTGCACGCTTCTGTGCAGGGGAGAGGGTGCTGAAAGTGATTCTTGAAGACAGTTGCGCTTGTCGGTGAAACGCACTAGAGATGCACTGGGGAGGGCCTGAAGCTGTGATGAGACGGGGAGAGTGGGAACGGAGCGAAAGGAGAAGTGCTGAGAGCCAGGGCCAGCAAGGATGGTGCGGGGGGGAAAGGACTGGAAGGTCTTGGGCTGAAACTGCTCAAATGTGGAGGAATTCAAGAGGATCACATTTTTTTTAGAGTGAGAAAAGAATAATGCTTTTAATAAGGATCAAAGAGTTGAAAATGCCTGCCTGTCATTAAGGGGAAGAACAGGTATTCATTTTATGTATTCTCTCTCTTTTATACATCATAGAAGTAACCTGTACTTGTACGGAAATTCAGACTACAACATTCTTGAAGTTAGATGCGAGTCTCATGGTTCAGTTCTTCCCTTCCCTGTCTGCTGCGATCAGCCCTGTAACCTGTTACAGTTGAATGTGTATCTTTCCAGAGGTTTTCTGAATAGGTGTTAGCAAGCAGGTCTAGTTTTTGCAAACTGTGTATTATTCTTTTCCATTTTACATCATGATTTAATTTCAGGCAAACTGAATTTGATATGATTATAGGAGATTGCAGTAAAAAAAAAAAGAAAAGATTATTTTACGGAAATCTAGAACTGGAATTTTCATAGAAGTTTTAAAAGATGCAGGACCTTAAGTTCTATTAAGGGCAGGCAGAGAAGGAACCTCCTTTTCTAAAGAGAATCTCACTATATCTAATGCTTTATTGGTTTATCTCTACCCATTTTATATAGTATCTTCTAAATACATTTAAAATGTATATTTAAATTGCCTGTATGATCTAAGTCCTGTCAACACATTTTCTTAGATTAAAAAAAATTTGATTTAGTGGTATAATCATTTAGCAGATGTTTATGGAGTGCCAGCTGTATGCCAACCACTGTTGTACTTTCCAGCATTGTATCACTGACAGAAAATGGAATGGACATTTACCTAGCTCGGGATTCTACATATTTGATAAAAAATAATAACAAACATTTACTTTATGTCAGCCAATGTCCCAGGTGCCCTTGACCATCCTTGAGTTACTTTTGACATTAGTTCTGTACTGGCTGGTTGTTAGCATGAATTGTCCATGGTGTTCTGGCTGGTCATCAGGTTGTATTTAAATGGCCTTTCAGAGTCAGCTTTCTAATATTTAAACAATATGGTGTTCTGTTGAAACTTTATTCAACTCTTTCCAATAACTGAGTCCTAAGTATATAGTATATTTGTTTCTGAGCTGCATATTTACCTAATACTTTTTATCTTAATGCCTTAAAAGATATTCATGGAATTTTCTTAGAATAATTTGCTCTGCTTTTGACTCTGTTTCAGATGGCCGGACAGACCCAATTTTGGATGATGTTGGTGAAGCTTTCCAACTCATGGGGGTTAGTCTTCACGAACTGGAAGACTATATCCACAATATTGAACCCGTCACCTTCCCACATCAGATCCCTTCATTTCCTGTCAGCAAGAACAACGTTCTTCAGTTTCCTCAACCCGGAAGTAAAGATGCAGAGGAAAGAAAAGAGTACATCCCCGATTACATGCCACCCATTGTGTCTTCTCAAGAAGGTTTGTGGGGGGTTTTGTTTCTTGCTCATGTATTTGTAACTATTTTAATGGCTTTTTAGTCTGTTTAGGTTTTCTAATTGAAATATATAAAATGTTATGCTAACATATAAATTCTGGAAATGCAACAAAAATATTTTAATATTACTTACAAATTGTTCTAACCTTTAAGGCAACAAACTTGGAGCCAGCCTCAGCAGGCAGAGCCCTGGAATCATCAAGGCATTAATTTCCTTTGTAAATTTTAAGTAGGGGAGAACCGAAGGTGACCTCAGAGAGAAGCCTGTCAGGAGACATAGTAAATGAAAATGGGATATTCAGTAAATGAGAAAAGCTTTGAAGCATAAAATTGGGGTGGTTCTCCCCATTTACTGTAGACGTGAGTTAGATGATACTGGAAACAGTGGGTGAACATTCACTAATATTATGTAGATTTATCTGTATGATAAGTAGAAATATTTATGTTTGGTCATACAGAATTTTTATTGCAAAATAATACCTACTGAGGCATAGTCAATCCTTGAAGAGTTCCTTTCTTCCTGCATAATTTTACATGTTGATCTTCTAGGTTCACTAAGATTCTAAAGAGATACATATGTAATTTGTGGTCTGTAATGCAGGTACAAAACATTTTTTCTTGTTAAAAAATGGGAAAGTTGCAGTTTCTTTTTTAAAATTCTAAAACCATAGATGTGCTTCAGGATAACGCAAATGATGGCAGAAATAGCTTTATCGCTTTCTTTGTTCATGTGCAGTTCAGTGGCTTTACGCGCATCGACACTGCCATGCTACCAGCGCCACTGTTCATCTCCAGCACATTTTCGTCTCTAACTCTGTAACCATTGAACAGTAACTCCTCACTGCCCCTTCCCCTCAGCCCCTGGCAGCCATCATTCTGTTTCCTGTCTACAAATTTGACTGCTCTAGGTATTTCATGTAAGTGGAATTTCACATATCTGTTTACCTGCCTTGCTTCACTTGGCATAATGTCTTCAAGATTCATCCATGTTGTAGCAAGTGTCAAAATTTCTCTCCTTTTAAGGGCTGAACTATACCTCATTGTGCATAGTAAGCCACATTTTGTTTTCCATCCATTTTTGGATGGCTGCTTGGGTTGTTTCTACCTTTTGGCTGTTGTGAATCTGCTACGAACATTGCAAATACTTGATGCTCTGCTTTTCAGTTCTTTGGGGTCTGTACTCAGAAGAGGAATTGCTGGATCATATGGTAATTCTATATTGTTTGAGCAACAGTTTAAACATGGAAAACTATCATAGCTTTCTGGTTTGAGTCCCTTGGAAAAAGATTCTACTTGACAACTTAGCACTTTTCTACTTAAAGTTCTTAGAGATTTAATCCTGACTGAAGGCAGCAGTCAGTTTTCACCAGTAAATGTGATACAAAGCATGCCTTCAGTAGGTGTTCTTGCTGCTAAGTCACTTCAGTCGTGTCCAACTCTGTGCGACCCCATAGACGGCAGCCCACCAGCCTCCCCCGTCCCTGGGATTCTCCAGGCAAGAACACTGGAGTGGGTTGCCATTTCCTTCTCCAATGCATGAAAGTGAAAAGTGAAAGTGAAGTTGCTCAGTCATGTGCGACTTAGCGACCCCATGGACTGCAGCCTACCAGGCTCCTCCGTCCATGGGATTTTCCAGCCAAGAGTACTGGAGTGGGGTGCCATTGCTTTCTCCAAGGTGTTCTTGAACCAAGTTCAATTAAGTGTTGTTTGTAAGGTCTTGCCTGTAGAAGTTCCCTGTTTGTCCTCCTTTCCTGACTAATGGTACATTAACAGCACGGCTTGGAAATCTTCACACTTGCAAATCAGTCATTCCCAGTGTTCCTCAGTAGCTGCTAAGAATCTGTCTCCTCCACACCTTTGAGTTGATTTGTATTTGTAACCTTTATTACCTTGGAGGATGTCTTACTGTTTGTAACCCCCTGTGTAAAGGCGTTCTGTGTAAACCCCTCATTCTCTAATGTCTGTGTTCTTGATCTTAGAAACTTATATTTGTTACAGCTTCTCTAAGCACCTATTACTTTAATAACAGATGAATTTCAGTATTAACATCATCAAAGGAGGGTTTCTTGGGCCGAGAAACTAACTGTTGAAAAGAACTCCTCTTCGTGAAAGTAGCATCCAGTTAGTCTGTGATGTGTGCTCTTGTACTTTAAGAATAGCTTTTGTATGGCTCTGAAATAGTTTTTAGATGAAATGCCACTTAGAAGTATACAAGTATGCTTAAAATGCTACTTAGAAGTACACAAAATTTGAAATTGTGCTAAGAAAACATGAATGGTCATCAAATGCTAGGAGGAAACGGAAGGCATTACATGGGAGGAAACTGAAGGGAAGACACTGTTGTGAGTACCTGGCACATTAATGATTCTCAGAGTGATACAAGTATCATTTCAGCGAGTTAGACACTGGTAAAGTATAACAGCAAGACTATGAGTGTTACCAATTGGCATGTGTTTGAGCTGGAACTACTGTCTTCTCCGTATAAACAGTTATATAGTCCATTTTCTCTGTGTACTTTGGAGCTTTCTAAATCTGTTTTCATATCATTTTGCCTCCCGTTCAGCCTCCTGTTTAGTAGTTAGATTGTTTAAATTTTTTTCTTTTCTTTTTTTTTTAATTTGAATTCAGGTTCAATTAATCTCACTTCCTGGTTCACACACAGATTCCTCTCTGGTCATTGCATGGCCTGCATTTATTAATTTGGAGAGTTAATTATTTTTAATATTGTAATAAACCCTGATGAGCTCACTACTCAGAACCAAAGCTAGGACTTTGATTATAGTCTGTGCTTACCTTCTTGTTTTGTTTTTATAGCACGCAAATTATATACAATGAAGTTCTCTCAAAGTGATATGGTTGTCATGTTTAAATATTGCCAAGGAAATGTAGCTAAGATAGCAGATTTGTACTGGGTAGTGAAGGAGAGTGAAAAATGATTCAGTGATTTTAGCTACTGACTGCTCTCTGAAATTACGATAGTAAATTTTTGAGTTTCTCTTCTGGATTATTTGAAGCAAAAGAAGAATCTTATCTTATTTGAAGTTTCTGCAATAGAAATTATAAACATTCTAGGAGGAAAATAATGTAAGTCTTGACCACTTCTTTTTCCAGCTAACACTTGTGGATTTTCTAAGGAGCAGAAATATTGCTGATTCATATAATATGCATATTGTTCATAAGGATATAGTAATGATAGGCTGTACAATAAGATTTATTAAAACCTTTTATTCAGGGAAAAGAACATAAAATACAGTCCTGTGGTTACCCAGTTTTTAATACAGCCACACAAGTCAACTTAGTAAGTCATTTACAACCTGAAGTCTTTTTTTCCACCGGCACAGCGCATTAGAAGGTATCTAGCATTCTGGTTATTGGTGCACAGTGTGGTACAGATGTGAAGAACTTTGATAATAACATCTGTTCACCAAGTTTTTTGTTTTATTTTCCTAAGAGCCACAGGCATGGTCAGACTTTAGTCATAAAATCGTACTAGCAAAGTTCTGTCATGGAGCTACCCTCTTATCAATCTTTCAACCTGGTTTACGTCAAAAAAAGCGTGTGGGGACTCCCTCTGGTGGTCCAGTGGTTAAGACTTTGCCTTCCGATGCAGAGGGTGTGGGTTCGGTCCCTGGTTGAGGACCTGTAGAAGAAGCCTGGGCTCCATGGAGCCATTCAGCTGTGACTCAGTTAGTCACTGAGTTTACAGTCTCACAAAGCCACTCTCCCTTTCCCAGTGTCATTCCCACTGTCTGTAAGGCAGGTGTATGGCCCTGCCATGAGAGGGGTGGTGAGGACTGAGACTCCGTAAGACGTTTCTGTGAAACAGGACCGTGCGCAACGCATAACAACGCATGTTGGTCCCCTTCCCATCTTGCTGCTTCACTCTTGAGGAACTTCCTTTTCCCGTGAAGGACAATATACATTTGAGGAAGTGACTCAACAATAAGAATAATCTAAAACAGTGTTCATTACATGCTTAGGGGCTAAGGAGACACAGACTTAATACCTGGGTTGGGTGTGTGCTTGATGGAGGAGCTCTCTGACTGCCAGCTGTGTGAAGATGGGGTGGGAGAAGGTGAGAGACGAATTCCTACCTGCTGTAACTGATTATGTGTTTACAAGTGAAACCTCTTTGAAAGGATATTATAAATGCACGCCCTGCACAGACTGTTACAGTTCTGATGGCCAGTACCCAGTGTGTTTTACCCAAGAACACTACCCACCTGCCAGCCCACCATATGTATTTTCAGATTCACAACAGTAACATATTTTTCTTTCCTGTTTTGTTTGCCAAGGAATGCATGAAAAATAGCGTTCTCTTCCAGAATCATTGTTCGGTTCTCCAAAGTTTGGTCAGTAGATCACTGGTCTTCTAGGTGATCTGTTGATTGGTCCATAATATTTGAGAAGGAAAAAAGAAATAGAAACCATTTAACTCTCTTTTACTTATTGCAGGAAACTGAACAACCTCAAACTAGGAAACTTGGTCAAGATACTGTGATGTTGCTACTTGTAGGGCTTTAAAAATTTTTTAAGTTAACTTTCTTTGAATAGATTTAGATTTATAGGAAAATCCTGTACCCAGTTTCATGTAATATTACTATATTACTATGGAATGTTTGTTGTGGTTAATGAACCAGCGTCGATATATTACTGTCATGCATTATTAATGTCCACTATCTTTAGTTTTTACCTGATGCCCTTCCTCTGATCCATCCGTATCGTGTGCCCTTGACTTCAGTTGTCGTGACTTCTTGGGCTCTTGTTGACCCTGACAGTTTCCAAACTTTCCGTCTCTGACGACCGTGACAGTTTTGAGGAGCGTTGGTCAGAGGCATATGGATGCCCCTCTGTTGGAACTTGTCAGGCTTTTCTCGTGATTGCACTGGAGTGACAGGTTTTGGGGGAGGAAGACCACAGTTGTGAAGTGCCATTTCCATCGTGTCTTATTAAAGGTACATCCTGTCAACGCGATTGATCACTGTTGATGCTGACCTTGGTCATGGGGCAGAGTAGTGTTTCTCGGTATGTCCATTCTGAAGGTACCCTCCTTTCCCTCTTCCCACACTGTTGCCTTTGGAAAGAATCCCCTATGCGTAGACCGCTGTTAAGGAGTAGGGAGTTGTACTGCCCCCCGCCCCTCCTTTAAAGGTGGAGTATTTCCACAAATTAGACTCTTCTGCAGAAATTATTTGAAATTCTTCTCCATTTGTCTCTTCTCTCCCAG
Source organism: Capricornis sumatraensis (assembly GCF_032405125.1). NCBI lineage: Eukaryota > Metazoa > Chordata > Mammalia > Artiodactyla > Bovidae > Capricornis > Capricornis sumatraensis. The sequence continues at coordinate 15,951,720 of NC_091083.1, forward strand.
GGCTTATTTTATGAAGCACTTTCAAAAATAAACATTTATAGGTTCAAAATAATTTTTAAAAGTAACACAAGCATGTTGGGAAAAAAAAATACTGTCCAAGTATATTCAGTATGAAACAAAAGGTCTTCCTCGTTTTCCTCATACTTTCATTCGCCAAGAGTAACGTGTTTAAGGTGTGAATCCTTCTAGGTCTCTTAATAGGGAATGTTTTGACTCAAGGATGTGTGTCCACTTCAGTTCCTACCATTTGTCTCTCAAGCTGCTGCTGTCTGACTGCCTCCATCCTTCTCTTGAAGTCGCTCTCATTGAGATCATCAAGTACCACCTGACTGGTTGACTTAAAGGCAGTGTTTATCCTTATTTACTGATCTATTTTTTTGGAGGAGTGGGTATAGCTTAGTGAATTATTACAAAGGAATTACCTTTATAAAGGGCTTCCCTGGTGGCTCAGTGGTAAAGAATCTGCCTGCCAGTTCAGGAGATGCAGGTTCGGTTGCTGGGTTGGAAAGATCCCCTGGAGAAGGGAGTGGGTACCCACTCTAGTATTCTTGCCTGGAGAATCCCATGGACAGAGGAGCCTGGTGGGCTACAGTCCATGGGGTTGCAAAGAGTCGGCTTAGTCAGCTTAGCAACTAAACAACAAGCAAATACCTTTTAACCACCTCCGATTTCAGTACCCAGAACTTTACCAACCACTCCAGAGCCCCGCCGTGTGCCCACCCCTCTCTTTTCCACTCTTCTCGCTTTATTGTAGGGAATACTGCTTTGTTTTTCTTCATAGTTTTATCAATAAATCAAATGTGCATCCCTAGATACTTTAATTTCTTTTGACATCCACCACGTTTTTTTTTTTCCCTACTTCTTGTAACTTTTAAGTTTCTTTTAGTCTACAGGCCCCACTGCTAATTCCCTGCCCCCGCCTTCTCCCTTCTCCCCCGTACAGTGCACTGTATTTGCTGAGGAGCCTGGAGTGTTGGACTTTCAGCATTGCCCACAGTCTAGATTGGCTGTGTACTCTGTACTGTCAATGGTGCAGGGCAGTGTGCTTCTTTGAAATTGGCAACAAGGATCTATGAGGACTGGTAAGACTTTATTTCCCTGCCTCTGGCAAGACAGATGTGGGTTTGTACCTATAGTGTAAGTTTTGGAGTTAGAGTTTTAAAATATATGGGTGTCCCCAGCTTTGCATTCAGCCCTTAAGTAGAGGTGCATATATTTCCCAGTGGAGATAGAGGTTCCGGCACACACAGCTATGATGGACTCCACTTTATAGTGGACCAGGCCAGAATTCTCTTCCTGGTTGAAATGGTTTTCCTTTAATCTTTCTGGAGTTATGAAAATAAGAGCACAGTTGCAATGCTGAAATAGTTTGTATGCTTCTAAATAAGCAAAGTATCTAATGCCTTAGAAAAGTTAAGCATTTGGTATTTTACATACCTTAACCCACCACATTTGTCTGTTTCTCCCTTCCATGATAGAAAAAATATTTTGTTGGTTTTAATAAAATTTTAGAAATTTCAGAAGTTTCTAGTATCCACGGTGAGAGCTCTCGGAAATTCCCCGTACGTAGCAGAGGGAGAGATTGAGAGGTGCACAGGGCAGTAGATGTCACATGGCCGGCTTGGGCTGAGACCCCAGTGTGAGTGCCTTTGTCGTAAATTAGGGTTTAGTCTCTCTTCCTTTGTTGAGTTTGAATCTTATCTGGGACAGTGCAGTAATTGCATTTTATTTAACTAATTAGCTGCTATGGCTGCATGGAGCTTTTCTGTTTCAGATAGAATAATACCAAGTTATTTGCTTCACTTACAATGGTGGTCTATTGATCTTGTACCGTTGGTGCTAAAGAAAATTCAGAATCGTATTTTCATTTGTTTATCAAATAGCTATGAAGAGCCTACTGTCTGCCAGGCACACTGGTTATTTCGGGAGATACAGGGATGTGTCTCCAGAAAGGGCCAACTTTGCCTTCCTAGAGTTTTCTAATCTAAGAGGGGGTGGGAGAAAGACTAGACTAATATTTATGTATGATTTCAAATTATCAAGGAATGAGGGACTTGATGACTGTGTTTTCAGTGGCCAGGATACGGTGATGGTGAGGGTGGAGGATGTCTTTGAGAGAGAAGAGTCTGGGTGGAACTTGGTCATCCAAGGGGGAGGTAGGTGATGGGGCCTGGATTCTGACTGGTGACGCCATCAGAGGAAGGACCATTTTATTTCTGGTGGAGACTTTAAACTCTGCAGTCTAAATAAGAATATTGATTTCTTTTTTTCCTGTGAAAGGGATTACAGTTCAGTAGGTGGCACTCTTTCCTTTTCTGTAAGTGTTTGATATCCAATTAAATGCCCCCCCAAAGTTTTTAAAGTCTTAAGAAAAAGCATATAACTTAAACCATAGGTGGCTTGCTTTAGAAAGAAAGACAATAGCATTGTTAATAATTTATTGTCTCTGGAACTTTGTTAGAGCAGTTACACATGAATATATTTACTATTTGTTTTCTTTAAGGAAACTTTTGTATTTGGCCAAGATTCCTTTTTATCATTTAGCAAAGACGTATATTATCCTTCCTGAAACTCCAGCTTTTCTTTTCAAAAATTTTAAATTATCTGTATCTGCCTTTCCCTCTGTTTTGATTTTTAAACATCTTCAAAGTCCCATTAGAAGATGCTTTTAATGTGGGCATATTTTCCCCATTTTCACTTTCCCCTTATGTGTCCACCCATTTTTCATTTATGAAGAGAAGTTTTGGTTAATTGACATAGTTAATATAATTTGTATCCTACTGTGGTTTGAAAATTGTATAAATCTTAATTATGTTGAATTGGTTCACAGTGCTTTTCAGGTTTACTATATCCTTCTACTTCTCTATATATTCATTCTGTTAATTTTGGAAAGTTCGATATTAAAACTCAAACTAAAAATCTTAATTTATCTGCTTAAAACTAATTGTAATATAGAGTGGAACTATATGTAACCTTGTTCTGTATGGTGTAAAATATGCTCACATTAAAACAATAGATTCAGAGGATTTGGTGTGGGTTTGTCATTCTGTCATGTGTTAGTAGGATGAGGGTCTGGAGATGCTGCAGGTTTGTTAGAGATTTTGATTTGTGGTGCTTACTTAATGAATATCTTTGAATATCTGCCCCATAGCAGTTAGCTGTTCAGCTATAGGAGTGATGGTTGAGAGGTCTCGTCTGAGATGAAAGATGAAGAGTATTACTTATTCCATGTTGCTGGCTAGTCTTTATAACCATCATTTTATTTTATTTATAAATTTTTTTGGCTGCACCACAGGCTTGTGGGATTTTTAGTTCCCCAACCAGAGATCGAACCCAGGCCCTACTCGGTGAGGGCGTGAAGCCCTAACCACTGGACCACCCGAGAATTCCCTTTAACTGTCATTTTAAGTGACTGTGTGATGGGACACCCCTTAGTCTTGAAGATTTAGGCCTCTTCTAAGTTTTAACTTACATGAATATCACTGTAATACATGCATTTATTCATACAGTTTTCTCAGGATTTCAGATTATTTCTGATTGACTTTTGAAAATTTGATTACTGAGTTAAGACTATGAAGTTAAAAGATTTTGATGAAATTCCTCTAAAAATATTGTATTAATTTACAGTACTAATAATATGAAATATCCATTTTATTCCATATTTCATTTAAAACAGTGTTTCTAACTTAATAGGTGATATTATTTACATTTAAAATTTTAAATTCTGGTATTAACATTTAACACAGTCTGAGAAAAAGTGTTCTTAACCTTCGGAGTATTGTTAGAATTGATTAGCTCCAATTTTTGGTTTTGAGTTTTGAGCAGTTCTTTTTATTTGGAAGGATTGGCATTTCATGGCTTTTATTCTTTCTTAGAGGTTGTCAAAAGCACAAAGTTAAAATATATTTACTTTTTTAGTTGAATAAAACTCCTTCTGTCTTGCCATTACCATATGGGTCCATTGCACCCTTGTATAAATTTAAGTTACAATATGGGATCTTACGGATCATGTTTTCTGTATCTTGAAACATCTTGCTATTTAATCATCATAGGTATTATTTTATTATGACTCATTGTTACTCATCAGTTGTTCCCAAATATACTTAAAAATGGGAGAATATGAAATGCAAATATGAGAGTAAAATGGAAGAATGATGAAATCATCTAGATAAGGATGATCCAATAGTGAAGTAAATTGTCACCTTTCATTTTTTTAATTTTGGGGCCATTTTCTAATTCTGTATTCTGTTTCAAGAATGTAATTAAGAAGACTGGAAGCATTGTTCTAGCCGACTTTTAGGTTTAATTGAACACAGTTGAAAGTGCAAAATTTTTCGTTTTCCACATGGAAAAGGGAAAAAACTAACATTTCATAATTATTAGACAAATCAGAAATAAATGCAGAGCTAGCAACATTTTTTGTCTTGTTTTCCCTCTCCTTTTACTTATATTTCTGCAAATTATGTATCAAATGGCTTAAAAATATGAAGGTTCCACTGAGCCAAGATGTCAGATGGTAATAGTTATTTTTCCTGCTATCCTGAGGGTGAAAGTAAGAAACATTTGTCGGATTTAATGGCGCTATTACATTTGAACACTTCTCTTTAGTGTGCAGCCCCTAATTATGTCTTGACAGACACAATTGGGAATAGCTAGAAGGAAGCAGTAGGTCTGGGCCAATCAGCAGTGGAAAGGAAAGCTCAGGAAGTCCCAGGGCCACTGTAGAGGAGAAAAACTCACTTTTCATTTCCTCTCCTGTACAGCGTGTTCAGATTAACTTTAAAGGGACCTGGGCTGTAGGTGGGAAGATTCTGTCCGCGGTCGAGTGTTACCTGTGTGTTGGGGCCCCTCTCAGCAGGCATCGAGTCATCAGTGCACAGACCTTGCCAAGTCTCCTGAGAACTGCTTCATATCCTATTGCCCATTCAGTAGGAAACAGGGATACACTTAGTTTTGCATTTAAAGGGTTTCTGAAAGTTCAGCCTCCAGTGAAGGCTGGCAGTGAATTCATTATTATTAAAGCTGCTTTGTTGGGAAGAAAGGGATTGTTTAGAGCTGTCCTCTTTGGTGTTACCAAAAATGCTCTGGGAAATTTTTTTTCTTATGGCAAAGAATTCTGTGTCTTTACATGTCTATATGGTACACGTCGTACGTCTTCTTACAAATATTGTGCAACTGTTGCATCCGCCAAAGTGGTGTTTAACCCACATGGCCGCGGAACCTAGCAGTATACACGTGTTTATAGTTTAACAAGTGTTCAAGGTTTCCAGAGACGTTCATAGCACGGTTTGTTTTTTCTTGAGACCTTTTTTGCAACCTTGTCTTTCTCAATTTTAGTAGCAAAAAGGTGACTTAAACACATGGTGAGTTTATGTCAGACTTTGAGGAACAAGGGCCTGCATGCTGGATTTGATGGAACTTGGCGAGAAACAGCAGCACTTAGATGCCCTGAGAGAGGTGCCACACACTCTTCTGAGGGTCTTCCACATACTGCCTTCATCATAGCCCTGCCTGAGGATTAAGAGCTGATGTTGGTCCTTCTGTAGACGAGCAAACTGAGGTGTAGGGGTGGTAGGGAACTTTCAAGATCACACACTAGTAACTGGGGGATCCAAAGTCTGACTCCAAAGGACTAGTTTTTTTGTTTGTTTCTAAGTTACTTAAGCTCATTTTTTTATGCTTAAATTGTGTTACTGTGATGCTCCCATTTATAAGGTTCAAGTATCCATAATGAAGCTTTTGGTTACTTTATGCCACTGATTTAACCCTGTTGATTGTGGACTTCTGGGAAGACTTGAGGTTATTGCCTGAGTTGCCTGAAGCATCCTATGTGGACTAAGTAAAAGAACTTATATGAACATATAATGTAACTCTATGTTTAGTGTGTGGAACAGTTGTTGTGGTTAAAACCATACAATTTCACTTAGTTCATAGTCTTTCGTTATTGCGTATTTCCCTAAGTGGGCTCTCCAGGTGGCTCAGTGGTTTAGAATCCACCTGCAGTGCAGGAGATACAGGAGATGTAAGTTCATTCCCTCAATTGGGAAGATGCCCTGGAGTAGGAATGGCAACCCGTTCCAGTATTCCTGCCTGGAGAATCCCATGGACAGAGGAGCCTGGCGGGCTACAATCCACGGGGTCGCAGAGAGGCAGACACGACTGAGCATGAATGCACGCATTTCCCTAATTAGTGTGTGCTAACATTACAGCTATGTTGTTGTGGGCCTTCATGATACCTTTTGTTGTTAAAAAGGAGGGCATTATTTAGAAATGATTGGGAACCGTCAAGTGATTGCCTTCAGGATCCCCATCTCCTGATGAGTCCTGTCTGGGCCAGGGTGAATTGCTCAGCTGACAGTGAAACCTGGTGTTATTTTCTGTTTGCAGGGATGTACCTGTAGATTAAATCTTTACAATGTTTTAGTTGAGAAGCACACTTGATGGCTACTACTCCTTTCATTGATTTGTTCTCATGAATGAGAGCATTCATTATATTTGGGAATTGTAGGCCAACTCATGCTATTAATTTAAGGAAGTCACATTGGAGGCAATATCCATACCAGACATTAATTTAAAGTTAAAAATGGATACTATTTAAAATATTGACCTTGTAATACGTATTCACTTATTGAATTCATTCAGCATGTACTTAGTGATTGTGTGTGCCAGTGAACACAGAAGTTACATATGAGCAGAACAGACAGTAGTTTTTGTCCTTGTGGATTTTATACTTTCAGTTCAGTTCAGTCGCTCAGTCATGTCCGACTCTGCGACCCCATGGACTGCAGCACGCCAGGCCTCCCTGTCCATCACCAACTCCTGGAGTTCACCCAAACTCATGTCCATTGAGTCGGTGATGGCCATCCAGCCATCTCATCCTCTGTCATCCCCTTCTCCCACCTTCACTCTTTCCCAGCATCAGGGTATTTTCAAATGAGTCAGTTCTTCGCATCAGGTTTCAGCTTCAACATCAGTCCTTCCAATGAACACCCAGGACTGATTTCCTTTAGGATTGACTGCTTTGATCTTCTTGCATTCCAAGGGACTCTCAAGAGTCTTCTCCAACACTACAGTTCAAAAGCATCAATTCTTCAGCACTCAGCCTTCTTCATAGTCCAACTCTCACATCCATACATGACTACTGGAAAAACCATAGCCTTAACTAGATGGACCTTTGTTGGCAAAGTAATGTCTCTGCTTTTGAATATGCTATCTAGGTTGGTCATAACTTTCCTTCCAAGGAGTAAGCGTCTTTTAATTTCATGGCTGCAGTCACCATCAGCAGTGATTTTGGAGCCCCCAAAATAAAGTCTATCACTGTTTCCACTGTTTCCCCATCTATTTGCCATGAAGTGATGGGACCAGAGGCCATGATCTTAGTTTTCTAAATGTTGAGCTTTAAGCCAACTTTTTCACTCTTCCTCTTTTACTTGCATCAAGAGGCTCTTTAGTTCTTTGCTTTCTGCCATAAGGGTGGTGTCATCTGCACATCTGAGGTTATTGATATTTCTTCCAGCAATCTTGATTCCAGCTTGTGCTTCCTCCAGCCCAGCATTTCTCATGATGTACTCTGTATATAAGTTAAATAAGCATGGTGACCGTATACAGCCTTGATGTACTCCTTTCCCGATTATGAGCCAGTCTGTTGTTCCATGGCTTGTTCTAACTGTTGCTTCCTGACCTGCATACAGGTTTCTCAGGAGGCAGGTCAGGTGGTCTGGTATTCCCATCTCTTGAAGAATTTTCCAGTTTGTTGTGATCCACACAGTCAGTCTTTGGCATAGTCAATAAAGCAGAAATAGATGTTTTTCTGGAACTCTCTTGGATTTTCAGTGATCCAATGGATGCTGGCAATTTGATCCCTAGTTCCTTAGCCTTTTCTAAATCCAGCTTGAACATCGAGAAGTTCACAGTTCACGGATTGTTGAAGCCTGGCTTGGAGAATTTTGAGCTTTACTTTACTAGCATTTGAGATGAGTGCAATTGTGCGGTAGTTTGGGCATTCTTTGGCATTGCCTTTTTTTGGGATTGGAATGAAAACGGACCTTTTCCAGTCCTGTGGCCACTGCTGAGTTTTCCAAATTTGCTGGCATATTGAGTGCAGCACTTTCACAGAATCATCTTTTAGGATTTGAAATAGCTCAACTGGAATTCCATCACCTCCACTAGCTTTGTTCGTAGTGATGCTTCCAAAGGCCCACTTGGCTTCTCATTCCAGGATATCTGGCTCTAGGTGAGTGATCACACCATCATGATTATCTGGATCATGAAGGTCTGTTTTGTACAGTTCTTCTGTGTATTCTTGCCAGCTCTTCTTAATATCTTCTGCTTCTGTTAGGTCCATACCATTTCTGTCCTTTATTGAGCCCATTTTTGCATGAAGTGTTTCCTTGGTATCTCTAATTTTTTTGAAGAGATCTCTAGTCTTTCCCATTCTATTGTTTTCCTCTATTTCTTTGTACTGATCCCTGAGGAAGGCTTTCTTATCTCTCCTTGCTATTCTTTGTAACTCTGCATTCAAATGGGTATATCTTTCCTTTCCTTCTTTGCCTTTTGCTTGTCTTCTATTCACAGCTATTTGTAAGGCCTCCTCAGACAGCCATTTTGCCTTTTTGCATTTCTTTTTCTTGGGGATGGTCTAGATCCCTGTCTCCTGTACAATGTCACGAACCTCAGTCCATAGTTCATCAGGCACTCTATCAGAGCTAATGCCTTGAATCTATTTCTCACTTCCACGGTATAATTGTAAGGGATTTGATTTTATACTTTAGTGGGTAGAATATAGAGGAAATAAGAAAAACAAATTATATAGTATTCTTGAAAGGGGATAAGTACTATGAGAAAAAAATAGGGCATTATAAGGAGTAATGAAAATGCTAGGGCTGGAAAGACAGTTGCAATTAACACTATGGTAGCCAGGTAGACATCACTGAGAAAGGGACATTGGAGCAAAGATGTTAAGGAAGTGAGGGAGGTTGCTGTGCAGGACATCTGGGGAAAGAGCCTTCGCAGAGAAATAGTGCAAAGCCCTCTAAGGGGTGCATATCTGGTGGGTTTGCCCTGGTGGTGAGTATGACTGGTACAGAGTAGTGATGGAGGGGTGGAGGCAGGGAGAGGAGGTTGGGTAGGGAACTCTGGAAAGGAGCATCCTGGGAGTCTTCTGGTGGAGTCTCTGAAAGCCAGGGTGCTTCAGACAAATGGGTATTTCCGAGTCTGGGGCAATAAGTCTACAGAGCAGCCTGGAACATTATACAGTTGGCAACAAGTTCTCAAAGATGGCTAGAATCAGAAGGGCTCAGAGGCCAGCTTAGAGACGGTCCCACTCACTGGTGTTCTGGTAGATGTTTCATAATCTCTTCCAAAAAAAGAAAGGAAGGAAGGAAGAGGAAAAGAAAAGAAAAGCATGCATATATATGCATTCACAGATTTATCATACATTTTCCTAACATGAAAATGTGTAGTATACCATTTGCAAATAACAATAAAAAATAAGACTCTTAGTTGTAAGTTCTATATAGTCATCTAGTTTTACAGAATGCTCTTGATTTTTGCTAAACTTCCATATCCATAACCAAACTATAGGTGCACATGCCCAGTGGTTGTGGTTCCAACATGCATGGTTGATGTTTTCCCTTATATTAACAAGGAAGACAAAAGTGAAGCAAATAATATGTGTTGAAACTTGGCTCATTTGTTAGTAACAAGAAAGACTCCTTTGCTGAGTTGGATACTGGTTTTTAAATGCTGGAAGAATATTTTCCCATTTGTTCGTGCTAATCTGCATTTTTGGCACTTTCTCCATCATCTTCCTAAGTCTAGACAGTTAACAAAAATCCTTCTGTGTTTTATGATGTTTACCCATTTCCATGATGGAGACCTGGGTTTGATCCCTGGTTTAGAAAGATCCCCTGGAGAAGGGAACGGCTACCCACTCCAGTATTCTTGCCAGGAGAATTCTATGGCCAGAGGAGGGTTGCAAAGAGTCAGACACGACTGAGCAACTTTCACTTTCACACCTGATGTAAATACTCCCACCTGGTTGAGTGGGTAGCACTCATTGGTTTCAAGCGCTAAAGTGATGTGATGCTGGGCAAGAGAGCTAATGACCAATGTTATTGATAATGTTCTCATCATGCAGGCGCAGTAGATGTGAATAACTCAGAACAGTGTGCCTTGAAGTGATGAATTTTAAGTTATTCATCACTTCTGTTTTTATATAATTTATACGATCTGATTTTAATTTAATTAATTTAATTTTCTCCCTTTTTCCAAGAGGTGTATATCTGGAAAAAAAAGTCACTCAAATTTTTAAAAATAGAATTTAAAATAAAGCCAGAATGTTCCCTACTTAAAGGATACTTGTCCCTAATCCTTTGTAAAGTGATAAATCCTTCTGAAAACCAAGTGACCATCTCACTTTCAGACTGAGAGACATTGATCTATATGTATATATATGCTGCTGCTGCTGCCGCTAAGTCGCTTCAGTCGTGTCCAATTCTGTGTGACCCCATAGACGGCAGCTCACCAGGCTCCCCCGTCCCTGGGATTCTCCAGGCAAGAACACTGGAGTGGGTTGCCATTTCCTTCTCCAATGCACGAAAGTGAAAAGTGAGAGAAAAGTTGCTCAGCCGTGTCCAACTCTTCGCGACCCCATGGACTGCAGCCCACCAGGGTCCTCCGTCCATGGGATTTTCCAGGCAAGAGTATTGGAGTGGGGTGCCATCGCCTTCTCCGTATATATATAATTAAGGCCCTAAAACCCCAAAGAACTCCTTTGAACTTTTAGCTCCCTGGAAAGAAGATAGATCCTGCTTTGTATTTAGCATATTATGGTAACGATATTACAGTTCCATCCCAAAAGGACTATGAGAACTAGAAATTCCCCTGTTAATGTTCTAAAATTTCTTTTGAATTTACTTCTTAATGGAATCAGATCCGCTTCTCTTTCTGTTTGAGTAACAATCAGAGCAAGTAGGCACTTCGTTTCTAAGGTGGTATTATTTGAGTGGTCATGCTGGTGTCTAAAATAAGTAAATGTGGAAGAAAGTAAGGAAGATAAAGGAAGAAAATGAAACACGGATTAATGAAAATGCAGGCTCTTCAGCGCGCCGCCTAAACTCCCTTCTGAAATGGTGTCTCCCCTATCATGGGTACATCGTTTTATCCCATTAGCAGACTTGAGCTGCTTCTCACCACTGCTCTCACAGGCAGTGTATCAGGGAGCAAGTTCTGTGGAATCGGAGGAGAAGCTGGCAGGGTGCCTGCGGGGCAGCGCCGAGTACTCCCAGAGAGTCAGCGCCTTGGTGCCGGCGAGTCTTCGGGACGTCGAAGTGGGCACTGGATAGGGTATCATTTGGGGGACTGTCACAGGACTCCACTCAGACTAGTTCTAGAGTTTTAAAAGGCGTTTTGATTTTATGTTGCTTAAATTCTTCATCCGATTTGCGAGTTATTTCATGAAAGGGGAATTGTATTTTGATTTGAGGAGAATAATGACTTTTTTTTCTTTCACACGGGTATAAATATCATCCAAGGAAAGCTCTGAGCTTTCTCATAGCTTTTTTACACGACTTTTTATCTCAGCACCTTAAGCCATGTTTTGTTAAGGTTAAGAAAGAAAACCTAGGTGAAAATGAGAGAAATTCTGAAACTACTATTAGTTTTCTAAATTCATTAGGGGAATACTCTGATTTTAGGCACACTGCACCCCCGTGGCCTCTTCAGCATTTCTGAAATATGTGGGTTTTTTTCCCTACCAACCTTAGGAATTTTTCAGAAACTTTATCTACTTGTCAGCTGAATTATCTGGGGAGGGAGGCGGGAGTAGGGAAGAGTGGAATTTGAGGATTTATGGGGTTGACATGTTACGAATAGGTTTAAATGGCCTCAGTAGCATATTAACTGTTGAGCTCTATTTTATTACAAATGGGGATGTGAGATTATATAACTGCCTTATATCGTGTCGCCTCATAGAAGAACTCCTCTTTCAATAGTAACTGACCTGGCTGTTAAAAACAGTCCTTCCCCCAAAGAATTTTAATGGTAGAATCATGAACTCTTTATCCTAAAGGTATTGGTTTACAAATCATCAAAAGAAATGAGCGACATTACTAGAGATTTCCAGTAATTTTGTATAATTTGGACTTGGATTCTAGTTCTTTCACTGAATTTACATTCAGTTTTTCTTCCTGGCACTTGGTACCTTAGAACCTCCCACATGACCTAATCATTTATGTCAGATTTTCTGAGGACTTAAACCGAGAAAACAGCTTCTCAGGTTGCTCTGAGCAACCTTTTCTAAGAGGTAAGGGAGAATCTAAGATATGTAGGTAGTGCGAACATCAAAAGATGTCGATTAAAACCAGACATCTCGAGTTAATGCATTTAGTGCTTTTCTGCGTATGGGAAGATGCAAGAGCCTGGGCTCCTTGAAATCATTCTTTTGAAGGTGCACCTTGACTGTCTAGGGCCAGCATCCTGCTTTTCTCCATCCTGAAGGATCACCTCAAGGTGCACGGTCAGGCCGCCACAGTGGCTGATGGCTTGACAGCTGCAGCGTCCTTGTTTTGCTGATATGGCTGGTGACATTTTTCCTCCCACATCAGCTGGGCTACAGTTAATATCATTAACAACATTGATTTATTCTTGGATTTATACTTAACTAGTGTTTCACAAGCTCTGGTCGTTCCTGACTATTTAGGAGGACTCCAGACTTTCCTTTTCCAGTGTCTTGCAGACTGGAATATGGAACTAGGAATCGGAAGGTTCTCACATGGGCGCCTTAATTCCTCACTGCGTTATGCTGAAAAGTCTTAGCTTATTAACTGAGTTCTGTCTTTTTGTTTCTTTTGACCCTAGGTACATCTTTTGTTAATAGAAGTTACTGTAGGGTTACTGTGAGTTTAATGCACGTAACATAATAAGAATAGCGCCTAGAACCTAGTCAAGTACCCAGCTCTTTAGTTGTTTTAATATCAACAGCATCCTCCTCCTCCTCCTCCTCAGATGCGCTGATGCATTACAGCATTTCTTCTTCATTTCTGTTTGTCTGTTGGCTTGATTAGATCATCCAAGATACAGCTTTGCTTGTAGGACAGAAAGTGGGAAAGTGCATGCAGAGTTACGGCCCTGCCTCCGCTGCTTGTCTGGAAGCAGTTCTCTTCAGGATGGAGAGAGGTGGAAAGCTGGGTGTCCTCAGATAGAAAGGGGTGAGCCCTGAGCAGCCTCTTCTCTGCCTCCGCAAACAACGAAAACAGGCTGCAGTTACTGACTTCACAGAGAAGCAGATTTACGCCCTCCCTTCCTTGTGTCTTCTACTGAAAATACTGTCTGACCGACAGTGGCCGAAGCCTTCCAGCCTGCTTGTTTCAAGAAGGACGACAGCAGAGCGCCAGCCCCCGCGCGGACCTCACGCAGTCGCTTGTGGTTTGCTGTAGTAAGTCTCTGCCCTGCTGGGCCTTCAGGCCCTTGATCGTGAGGTGTGGTCTCTCGGGTTTCCCACCGAGGCAGCATCACCTTGTTGCCGCAGCACTTTGTGTGTCTGCTTTGCGAGCGGAGCCGGAAGTCGAGTTTCTGTTGGACAGTTAGGAACCAGCCAGCTTGTTCTGAGCATCCGCCGTGTGTTCAGGGCGCTCATCCCCTCAAATACAGCATCTATTTAGTCCTCAGAGCCTCACTCTAAGGTAGGTCTTCAGTCCTCATTTTAGATGCAAAACTGAGGCCCAGGGAAGTTAGATCCTTTCTCAAGTGACAGAGCCAAGTTTGAAAGCTGGGCTTATGGGACTCACCATGTATCTCTTTTTAATCATCTCTTAATTAATCTCATATCAAACAAGTGTGCATGATTAGTCAGGGATGCATAGGGATTCTGAAAGTCTGAAATTTGCCGTGCTTTAGCTCCTGTTTAAGGTCAGTGACCTGAGGCTTGTCGGTGGGGATGATGCCAGAGCCTTTGCTACGTGTGTGTATGTGAGTGTGTGTGACTGTGTGTGTATAAGCGACTGTGTGTGTGTGTGTCCCACTTGTGTCCTCACCTTCTTCTGGTCTTCATTCACATGTCACCTCCTCTGGACTTTCTGGAACACCTCGTTGAAAGTCAGAGCCCTTTTCCATCCACACACATCCTGTCTTCAGGTCCTGCCATGTGGTTTCTGGGTTCCGGGAGGGCAGCCGTGACTGTGGGCTTTTCCTGCAGCCCATCCCAGATTGGGCTGTGAGAATAACAGGACCCATATTCTGACTTCCCCACTTCCTGATCCCACGTCCGTGGTGAGACTGCCTGCTGTTCACCTCGTTCATTCACTCATTCATTCCTCCTGCCATGCCTTGGCCCTTGAGAGAGACAGGAACTTGAGGCCATCCTCAGTTGAGAATGAGGTAAGGAGACAGAAGGAAATTCATTTGCCACTTGTGTTTCATTCCATTTTTAAAATTTTTCTTGGTTGAAAGTAGAGTAACATTTCAGATGCTTTATAGTACTTGACACTAGACGTTTTTGCTTTCCCATACGAAATTTAGGACCAACCTATAAATTTCTACATTAAACACTGCTGGAATTTGTGTTGGGACTGCATCAGATCTGTAGACCAGTTTGGAGACGATTGAAACCTTAACCCTGTTGAGCTTTCTGATCAATGGACATGGGTTAGCTTTCCTTTTATTTAGACCTTCTTTAGTTTCTCTCAGTGGTGTTTTGTAGTTTTCAGTGTACAGCTGTTATACATATTTTGTTAACTTGTGTTTATAAAAGTGAACAAGTATTTCACATATTTGATGCTGTTTTACACGGCATTAAAAAATAAAAAGGCTTTGTTTTTTAAAACAGTTTTAGTTTCACAGTGAAATTGAGCAGAAAATAGAGTCCCCAGTTGTTACCTGGGGAAGCCTCGTCTGGCTCATGCTGTTCTGCCATTCCTGGAAGTTGAACTCCAATCAGGAGTTTTTCTCTTTGGAAATGATATTTCAGAACCACAGTCTGTGCTCTGGAGTGCTCCTTGCTCTTGGGTTAGCCTGTCAATTCTGGTCTTGTATTTTCCTTTTTAAAAATATTTTGTTCTTTTTACCTAGACACTCAAAGGATTTTTTTTTTTTTTCATTTTTCTAAGAAGTCTCCCGATGTTATCAGAGTATCTTGGCATTGGTTGTTCTGGTTGGTGTTCTCAGGTACATCTTGTCCTCTTTAAATATGTAGTTAAAATCTTCAGGAAATTTTTCTTAAAGTATTGCCTTTCTGTTGGTTCTGTTCCTTTAGTTTGGTTTTCTTTTTCAGGACTTACTGTTAGCTGTATGTTGGGGCTTTTTTGCCTTTCACCATTATTTGTTTTTTCTTCTTAATTCTTTCTAACCTTTTAACTACTTGATTTTAGAATTTTCCTTTTCACTTTCTATTTCTCTTCAGACATTAGAGTTTATTTGCTCTTTTTTTTGTCTTTATTTCTAAAATTTTTTTTAAATTTTGAAGTATCTTGCTTCTATCATCCGTTTCTGAATTTTTCTAATTCTCCTTTATGTTTTTATTTTCATAGCTTATATAATTTTCCAAACATTCCTTAGCTTGTTTTTAAATAGTATGTGTCAGTGCTGAACCGGAGAAGGCAATGGCACCCCACTCCAGTACTCTTGCCTGGAAGATCCCATGAATGGAGGAGCCTGGTAGGCTGCAGTTCATGGGGTCGCTAAGAGTAGGAGACGACTGAGCGACTTCACTTTCACGTTTTACTTTCATGCATTGGAGGAGAAGGAAATGGCAACCCACTCCAGTGTTCTTGCCTGGAGAATCCCAGGGACGGGGGAGCCTGGTGGGCTGCCGTCTCTGGGGTCGCACAGAGTCGGACACGACTGAAGCGACTCAGCAGCAGCAGTGCTGAACTGTTTGTCCTTTTTCCGTATGTTTTCCAGTTTTTCTTTCATTTTCAGTGGAGTGTTAATCTGTTTCTCCCTTTTCTGCCATAGTAGCTTTGCGTGGGTTTTGATCTTGGTACTTCTTGGATGCTCACTTTTGTTGAGGTTCGTTTTCTTAGGAGAGGGCTTGGTTCAGATGGCTTTTCTATCTTCCCAGGGCGCCCTCTTTTGGTCTCTGCGTGTAGTGCTCAGAAATACTGCAGCTGGACTTCTGAGCTCCCCTTGGCTGCTTCTCCTTGTCCACTTTGTCTGACTTCGTCTTTCTTTCATCTCTGTTGTCCCCGTTCTGTTCCAGTTCTGATACCAGCCCCAGGAGGTTCTCCTGATTTCAAGGCCCTATGCTGGGAGGGTGCCCTGACCTTCGCCAGCCCCTGCGGGCTTCACTGCAGGGCTCGGGGACTGGTCTGGTCTGGAGTGACCAGCAGCCCTGCAGTTTTAGCCGCTGTTCTCAGGGTGGCCCCTGCGCTTTCCCCTGAGTGTGTGTTGGTTATTTCTCAGGTTAAGTCCAAGGCTCTGTTGCTTGCTTCTACTTTTTCCATAACATGCTGATGATAAATAGGTCTTGTGTTTCTTGTATTCTTGTCCACATCTGCTTGTATTTTGGAATTGTTGGGGATGCCCCTTAGTTTTCTTGTAAATATTACTCATGGGTTTCTGATTTTGCTATCTCATGGTTCTGCTGTTTTCATGTGGAGGTTCAGAGAGATCCCAAAATTATGCTGCTACTGCGTACGACCATTTTCCCAGAATTTTGAAGATTTTTTTTTTAAATGCAAATCATCCCAGTAAGTTTCTCGTATCGCTTTGTAATTTCCTCCCTTCCTTCCAGACCCCACCCTGGCATCCCTCCCTACCATCACTGCCCTGTGTTCTAGTCCTGTGATTTTTCCTTTTCTAGAACATGGAATAGTGCACTGTGTAGCCTTTCGGGTCTGTCTTCTTTTACTTGGCATAATCCTGTTGTGATTCACCCCTTTTACATTTACCAGTAGGCATATTTTTATTGCTGAGTTGTATTCCTTATAATGAATATGCTGCCATTTATTTATCCATTCACCAGTTGATGACCCTTTAGAAAAGGTTTTGGTAAGTACGAATAGAGCTGTTATGAACATCCGTGTGTAGGTTTTTGTATAGGGACATGAACATTTTGGAGGGCAAATATTTCCTCTCAGCCTCTATTTTGTCTTCATTTTATTAACCACAGCTGTCTGGGAGCAGGCATTTCAAATTTTGATGAAGTCCATCTTACCTTTTTTTGAAAAACGATTTGTACTTTTTCTGTCTTGTGAAGTCCTTGCGTATCTCAAGATCTCAAAGACTTTTTCATGTTTCCTTCTACAGCTTTTATAGATTTAGGTTTTACTTTTAGGTTTATGATCCATTTTGAGTTAATTTTTGTGTGTAGAATGAAAATAGGTTGAGATAGTTTGGTTTTGTTTTGTGGGGTTTTTTCCCCTGGGGCATATGGATACCCTATTTTATTGCATCAGTTGTTGAAAAGTAACCCATTCTTTATTGAATTGCCTCGAGTGCTTTGTTGAAAATCAGCTGACCGTGGATGTTTGTAGATAAGACCTTTGATAAGACTTCTCTCCCCTGTTACAGGAGGGTCTGGTAGAAACGCAGGGAGATTCCTAGGTTTGGAGAGGGGTTCGGGGGGAGTCCCCAGTCATGAGCTTCCGCATGATGAGCAGAGACTGGAAGGTCGGGCGCGAGAGTCGGAAGGCAGAGCAGGGTGGAGGAGTGTGACCAGTGGTTCAGAGAGGAGAGCGGGCCGGCAGAAGGCGCGGCTGGGCGGCTGAGCTGGCGCCAGGCCTGGTTGGAGACTGGCGGTGGGGCGGGCCTGCCTGCGCTGCCTCGCTTTCGCTGTGCCTCACGGTTCGGTGGCAAGCCCGTGGAAAGTGGCCACGCGGTTCACCTGGACTGGGGGCTTTTCAGAGGCAAGAGTGAAAAACGAATAGAAAGGTTAACAAAGGTGTTTGTCTTGACCAGGCGAGCCTTTCGGTTAGCTCAAAAATCAGAACAACGAAAGGCAGCCCACCCTGAGTGGGGCTCTCGCTGGCTTCCTCTCTCCATTTCATTCCCTTCTGCTCGCCGTGGGGCCTCACCTTTATGTCTCTCTTCACAGCGCTTGTTTATGCAGATAAAAGCAACTGTGACACTATTTTACCATCCCCCCCATTTCCTGCACAGGTGCTGCATTCAGCGCCCACCACCCCGCGCCCTGCCTCGACTTTCCCTCTCAGCACAGCCCCTGGCTCCTTCCCAGTTACTAGCTCAGAACTCCCGGGTCCGCCTGGTGAAGGACATGCCAAAATAGCAGTAGCAGTGGTGCTTGGAGCCATTTTTAAAATGTCCCTCTGTGTTTTCTGAGTTCCTGCAGTGTGCATGCTGCTGCTGCTCAGTCACTCAGTCGTGCCCAACTCCGTGCCACCCTGTGGACTGCAGCCTGCCAGGCTCCTCTGTCCATGGGATCCTCAGGCAAGAGAGCTTCCAGGGGATCTTCCCGACCCGGGGACCGAGCCCCAGTCTCCTGCACTGCAGGCAGATTATCACTGAGCCACCAGGGAAGCCCGCAGTGTGTATATGTCACGTTTATGATTAGTGAACTTGGAAAACTAAACATAGTTTTTTCACTAGACATCTCCTCCACGCCATCACCATGCTGAACACTGGGCGTGTGGCAGCAAATAGAACAGGCAGAGGGTCCCGCGTCCTGGCGCCGGGGTTCCACCTCGTGTGTGCTGACAGCACAGGAAAAAAGAGGTGCAACGCACATGTTCCCTGTGCAGATTTAAAGGAAGAGGTGTGACCGAGGCGCCCGGGGGTGTCGGGCGGCTTCCTCCACGTGGGGCGCGGCTCGGCTGATGGCTCCCTGCTGATGGTTAGGGAAGAGGGTACAGGTAGGAGCGAGCTGCTGCCAGAGGGCAGAAGTAAGACTGGGGTTGTTTTCCAGACCCAGGAATGAGGCCAGTGCCTCTGAGAGGGAACAGGCTAGAACATGTGGCCAGGGTCAGTCCCGATGTGGTATGCGTGGAGAAGAAACAGGACTTTAAGTGCAGTGGGAACCCATCGATGAGTTCCAAATTATTAGAAAGAAAGCAGAGCTGTAGAGAAGGCTGGAGTTGACAGATGAGTCGGAGGAGAACCTGGAAAGCCCATTTGGAAGCGATTTTGAAGTAAACCCTGCAGCGTTCAAGGCAGCAGGCTGATGCCGAGGAGGAGGGCCAGAAAGAGTTATTAATTGTGCGCTCTAAGATGTAATCTGCCCAAGATGGGAACTCCAGATCTCAGAGATAAATTCGGGTTTAGATCACTATGCAGTCTAAATCCCAAAGACAGGAATGCAGCTTAGAGATATGATTTCAAGTGTGCATTTAAAAGCTATTTTATATTTTAGAGTAAGGAACTAGTTCTTAGTCCCTTCTTGGAGAATTATTCTGCTGATGCTAAGGCTGAAATCCAGTGTTTAAATTTGAGCTTAAAGAAACAAGTATTTCCTGACTCATTTAAAAATCCCACCCTTGTTCTGAATCAGCCGAGAAATGGGTTTACCGTTACCAGATCCATGGTGTTCGAGAATATATAGAGAATTTGAACAACATGCTCATTCCACTTGGAGGAGGAAGGGTGGCTACTGGAAGTTTAAAGGTCAGGGGTACGGTCTTGCACAGCGGGGAAGTTTGGTGTGTTAGTCACAACAAAGAGCTGGATTTTTATTATATTGTTTGACAAGTGAAATATTGTGAAATAAAATAATAGAAAATGTCAGTTCAGCAGAAGGAGTAGAAACGACAGTCGCGCAGCCAGCGTGACCAGGGAGGAGTGGCGGCACGCAGCATGGTAGTTGAGACCACAAGCTTCGTAGGCACAGCCTTGGGTTCAGATTCTAGAGCAGATCTCCACAGCCATTGCACTGGGTGAGTTGCTTTAATGTTCCAGGTCTCATTTCCTCATATGTGAAATACACATCACAGATAGTGGAGAAGATGAAAAGATGTAGTCTGTGTAAAGGTCTTAGTTGCCCCGTCTTCTGGGCCCTAGACTGTACTGAGTAATCAACAATAATGTAGTTAATAATCATTATAATTTTGCTATCTGTTTACTCATAATCCATAGTGTTAGTTGCTCAGTCCAGCTCTATGTGATCCCATGGACTATAGTCCGCCAGGCTCCTCTGTCCATGGAATTCTCTAGGCAAGGATACTGGAGCGGGTAGCCATTCCCTTCTCCTGGGGATCTTCCCAACTCAGGGGTCAAACCCAGGTCTCCTGCATCTCAGGCAGATTCTTTACGTTTTGAACTAGCAGGGAAGCCGTAATAATAAAATCCATAAGGCAAGTATTAATATTCTTATTTTTCAGATGAAAAATCAACTTTGAGAACCTTAAGAAATTGTCCTAAGATCACACAGTTAGGAAATGCAGAGGTAGGATTTAAATCGAAGATCTGACTTCAGAATTCATGCGTTTCAATCTTAACCCCGTATCATCTTCTATAAAGATCTTTCCAAGATTAGAATTCAGAGCATTGGTTTTAGAGTTCAGAGTATAAACCAGCACATCGTGGAATGACTGCCCTATTTTGTTTGTTAATCTGAAGATTTCACACACTACTCTAATGTCCTACTTGTATTTCAAAAATAAAAACTGTATTATATAAGAAAGACACTAATTTTAGAAAAAATTAAAAATCCATATAAGAAACAGAGGCATCACTTATAATCACATTTCGTGATGAGACCTGCCTACCTTTTCCCCCTGGGTGTGTGTATATGTGTACAGTCCTTCCTGGTTCCTTTTTTCCCAGAGTAAGATCACACCATGTGTCCTGAGTTCTGATTTGGTTTCCCTCCGACTCTCTCACTTTATTAAGCATGTCTCCGTGTCTGTAGCTGTATTCTGGTGGCAGCTGGCATTATTGCAGTATTGCCTTATATAGGTGTGCCATCAGTCCTTGCGGTAACCCTTAGGTTGTTTAGGATTTTTCACCATCTTAACAGTGCTTTCAAGAACATCTTTGGTCACATATCTTATCTGTACTTTCTAATAACTTGCTGAAGAGAAATTTCTAAAGCAGCATCACTGGATCAATTAAAGGATTGCCACACTTTTAAGGGTACATGTTCCAAATTGCCCTCCAGCGAGGTAACCCCAGTGTCTTCTCCTCTTAGCACAGGTCCACTTCCTCCCTGTCACTTGGCCTCCGTCGTGGGAGTTTCTTTTGCTCTTTGCCAGAGTGGTGAAAAATGGCTATATCTTACATGCCTTTGATTAACAGTGGCTGTGTTTGTGACCTGTTTGTCTTCATCGTAAATTGCCTCTTCTTATCCATGCCTGACTTCTGAGTTTTGGTCAGCCCAAATAAATGATTTTCAGGAATTTAAATTCTTGGGTAGACGGTGTTTGACTCCACTTTACAAATGTTTAAATTTAGGGATTTCATATGCACATCCTTTATTCTTTTTTAAAGATCATGGGGGAAAATGGTCGATGGTCTGTAGTATTATACACATAGTAATACAGGTATCAGAAAAGGGTGACTTGCTCTTTTCTCCTGCATGTTAAATGAGGCATAACTTTGAACTCAGGAGTAGGAGCTGTAAAACTCTGATCCCAAAAATGATCGACTGGGCCCTTTCCTTTTTGTAATCCGTAACTCTTTCTTTAATTGTGAAGGTCTTAATAGTCCTCATTGTACTGCTCTGCTTTAAGGACATACCAGTTCTGACTCTTTCAGGAAGTATATCTTTTAAAAAAAGCCTCAGATCCTTCAGGATATACTCCCTCTATTTTCACATCTAGTGTAAGTCTCTGCTGCTTTCATAATTATTTGTTTCTTCTTTTCCAGTGGTCAGTTTGAATACAGTTTCTTTCCTAATTGAACATACTTTCTGGTAGTTGATTATAAAAGCGATGCTTACAAAGTAAGTTGTGTTTTTTCTGTTGATGACCATTATAAAATTCAAAATTCACTGCTGCTGAGACATGCGGGTCTTTTGTTGAAGAGTCAGGATGGTAACTGGTTAAACCACCAACCAAACCCTTTTTGCTTGCGAGTTTTAACCCCTGTCCAGCAGCAGAACTTGACACATTTCTGCCTTTTCCTCCTTTCCTCCAAGTCTCTTTCGTGGACTTCTCAACAGCCCGCCCTGCTGCCCCCACCAAAAGCTTTACCCGCCACCTGCCAGTTTCCTGAGTATAGCTGCCTCGTTCTGACCCTTCCTGTGTCCCGTCCCGACCCTTCCTGTGTCCCGTCCCCACTGCTGGGCGAATTTAAGTTGCTGAAAGACTGTATCCTGGGCATCACCTTTCTTGAAGCTCGGAGTTTCATGTTATGTAAAACAAGTCAGTTTCCTATACAGTTAGAAGTTCTTGAACTGCGTTTTAAAGTACAGTTTCCACAACTTAGATTGTATGTGTCTGTGATGGAAATAAGCTGTTTAAAAGGAAAGACAACAGGAAAGCTTCTTCAGTTCTAGACACAAGGGATAGTTTATTTCTGCTAGAGATTAAAGTTGTAATATTAATACACTGAGGCAAGTTGAATGTGCTTGTCCTTAAACTTTATTTTTTAAGGTTTTCTATCTTCCAGATGTAAGATTTGTAAATCTTAACATCTTGTAAAATCTAAGATTCAAAAATTTTAAAGAACCATGTAACTTTAAGTCTCATAATGTGGTTTCTTGGAAATCAGATTTCATACATGGTTGAGTTTTTACTTCAAACACAAGAACTGTAATAGTAACGATATTTTGTTACTGAGAGCCATGGGCTGAGTAAACATAGATTGTTGCTTAAACCAAGGGTGTTCTTACAGAAACAGTAGCTGGTTAAAAGAAATAAGTACAAGAAATAAATATTCTCTGACTATAAGTTTATTACAAATAACTTATAAGTTTATTACAAATAAGTATTACAAATAACTACTGCTGTCTTGATATTATGACATTTTATGCTTGATGGACAGTTAGGTAAAATTTATACAGTTAATGAGTGAAAATTTAGTTTCTTTTACTAAATATACAAGTTTTACATTAAGAAATATTATTTATGAATGATCCAAATATTTTGTTTTGTTTTTTACTTTTATTTGGCTATGCTGGGTCTCACTTCCCCGGCGTATGGAATCTAGTTCCCTGACCAGGGGTTGAACCCAGGCCCCCTACACTGGGAGAGCAGTCTTAACCACTGGATCAACAGGGAAGTCCCCACATATTTTTAATATTTATTCATCATTTTAAAAGAAACCTGTCTTTTACTCAGATGGTATCGTTGTAAACCATACTTCTTAAATTTAGTTATTTTAAAACTCTAAATTTCACTAAGAAGCTTTTAAAATATAAAGTTAAATATTGATGTGGCACAAATAGAGCTTATTTATGTTAAAGCAGCAAAATTTTCAGCAATCAGTCTGTTCTCGTTCGGCTTTAGTTTCTAAGTAAAATGTTTTTTTCTTTGCAAAGTTCAGCACGTACCAGTAGAGGGCACTGTTGTACTGCAGTAGAGGTGTTCCATTGCTTCACTAACTCCCCCATCTGCTTTTGCAGTTTGGAAAGTGTTTTTAAAAGCAATGTTCTCTGTGTAATTAAAATCAGTTCCCTGTATAATTAGCAATGGAGCCTTATTCTTTGTGGCAGAGTTTGTGGATGGTGGTTTTTTTTTTTTTCTTTTTTTAAGTCTGTACTGTTCTATAAGCCAGTGCCAAAAACTGTCGCCTATTAAAACACAGAAAGTTGTATTGTGGTTTATCAGCACCAAGCAATATTGTAGATGGAAATATATAAAATCACAGTGTTGTGTTTAGGTGCTCAGAGCAAACTGTTCGATAGGGAACGTTTAAAATTCCTGGTTCTGTCTCGAGAAATAGCAGAGTTAATGTGCCATAGTAATGATGTCTTAGGTTCAGGTGCTCTGAATAATAATAGAGGATAAGGAATTCTTGCAGGGTTTTAAAAAATGTATCAGCGTTCCTGTGTTGCTTTAAGAAACCACTGTCTACTTAGCCAATTCTCTATGTAATTTCTTTTTCGTTCCTCCTTAAAATTAACCACTATTGATGTAGATATTTAGCTGGTAAAATGGTGAATATTAAAGCACAATTAAAGTTACTCCTGTCTTTCTTAAAGGAACATAAATGTTACATAAAATGACAGTAAGTGTGTACCTGCTGCCTGGCTGCCTATGGGGGCAGAGAGGTTAGAGGAAACCCAAGACTGAATTTGAAATTGTGTCAGGGAGAAGGAAATGGCAACCCACTCCAGTGTTCTTGCCTGGAGAATCCCAGGGATGGGGGAGCCTGGTGGGCTGCCTGTCTCTGGGGTCGCACAGAGTTGGACACGACTAAAGCGACTTAGCAGCAGCAAGCAGGGCTGTGATTCATAAAATCATAATTTATCCATAAATCCTAAAGTTGCTTAAAACAAACGGGGACCTTATTTGAAATCAAATTGTAGATTACTAGTGGTATATTTTTCAGGAACTTAAAAAAGTAGTAAAAATCTCATGTGCTTGAAATTAATTTCATTCTATACTTTAATGTTTGTAAAAGGAAAGTATTTGAGAATTAGAAATCTTAACGGTTTAGTTTATTTTTAAGTCTCTTAATTGGCAGCCATGTGATATTCTGGAATTAACTAGCATTTTCTTTAAGAAGTTTTTTTGTATTTTTTAGAACTTTATGTAGTACTCTAGTTAAGGGTGTAATCGACTGTTGAAATTGTGTTTAACCTCAAAACAGGCCTCTATTTTAAAAGGCAAAAAAGGACTTGCATTGGCTTACTTTGTGTATCACAGACTTTGAAAATCTGAATAGGTGATTTAATGTTGACTTAGCCATTCACCCTGACAGTAAAATTGCAAGGGTAAAATTTGAGAGAGGAGGAAGATGGTTGAGGGGAGCTACCATGTAATTAAAGAAAAATTAGAAATATGTTTTATTCATTGGTCACTGCATTAGAATGTTAGAATATTTTGGTGGAATTGGAGTCAAGTGTGAGCTGAAAATTGAAATGCACCTTGAGCAGGCTCTCGGTCATTTCCCCTAAATTTCTCTAACGTTATAGAAGTCGGCAGAGGAGGACTTTGTAGTTTTCTCCCTCCCTCCCATCAGTCCCAAGCTCTGTGCTTCAGGTGCGTCATGAGGCAGACTGGACCAGGCATTTTGAAAAAGCAGTCACATGACAAGAATATGTAGAAACTGTACTAGATTCTTGCTAGGAAACTAAAATATGTCAAGTCAGGCAAAGAAAGTAACTCAGTGCTCAGTTATTCGTAGATACAGAGCTATTGTTTTCTCATTTCTTATGACCACAGTGAGAGTAAAGCAAGTTTGCATTTTGTGGAAGCGTTTGTATGGCGTGCTCGCGGTTCCTGTATCCTCTCGGTAAAGATTATCGCTGTGTTTCCCCCTAGAGAGGCCATCACAGGTTTTAGTTGAGGCTATTTGTATTCAGCAAGGTCAAGATAAGTTTTATCTCTCCAGATAAGTCAAGTGCATTAGGATCGATATGTAATAGTAAAATGCTCTGAAAATATTATTGCCAAGCTCTTAATGAATTTTTAAAGCTTGTGAGCCTGTCATATAAAATATACCTCTTACTATTTTTATTTAGTTGTATGGAGCTCAGGAGTGCAGTTAATTTTATAGGCATTTTAAAGAAAAGAATCTGAGAACAGATTAATGTTTTTAGAAATCCTTAATTGCCCTACATTTAAACCTGTACTGATGAAGTTTTAGAAGCTAATTTTTTTAAGAAATGCAAAAGAATAAATATTATAATCCATTTATAAATTATGAGTATTAATTGGGTTTACCTGTTAAGATAATCATTTTTATGAAGTTATGTGTTACCCCTGGGCTTTCCTATATACATCAGATGTCTGGTTGCTTGGTGGTAGGAAAAAAAAACCTTACCTTATCAAGAGGTGATGGTATTTCATGATTTTGACACTTCTTTCACACCTAGATATGAGCTTATATGTTGAGAAATAAAAAGTATTTTTTTGTTTTCTGTGTTACTCAAAGGAATAGTTTTATGACATGTGTTCATGAATGTATTAGAAAAGGTAGGCTCTAAAAGGATACGTTTTGTCTTGATGCTTTTTTCAATTAATTGTCTGTGGAAACAGCACCACAGTGTTAGGAGAAATGCTGATTGAGGTAATTTTCTCCCAAGGTGCAGATTTCTCAAAAATTTTCCCCAGATTGCTTGCCTACAAATGCCCGATAACCGCTGAGGCCACGCACGCCAACTAGACCGGACTCGAGTTCCTCTTCCTCTTCAGTAACTGCTTGGGTTTCATAGGCTGGAATTACGCCGTCCCTGCTCGTGTTTACATTTCTTAATTCTCCAAAATGCACTGTTTTTCCTTTAGCCCTCAATTAAAGGTACTGATTTGTAAGTATTCCTTGTTTTAAATGACGCTTGCTTATCTGAGCCGTTAATTGAAATAAGGAGACTGAAAACAGTCTTCCTGCTGGTTTTAGGTATTATTTATCCATCGGTATTTACACGGTAGTAAATAAAACACGCTACTGCTGTCATAATCAGCCCCTCTTACCTTTTCCCCCTTCTCCGTACTTCACACACTGTTTATTTATTTAACCATTTAAATTGAAGGTAATATAAACATCTGGCACCGTTTCTGGAAACTGTAACCGTTTTCTTTGAAAGTTCCTATAAATGATGGTCTTAGAGCTTCACATGTATTAATCTTTCTAATATGGGTCTACATTTCCACCTCCTTAGCCATTTCTCTTTCTGGCTGAAGAATGACACGCTTCCATCAACGGTAGGTCGATTTATTTTATTGCTGGCTGATGCAGATTGTGTTATAACAGAGAGAAGACCCAGCCGAGTGGAGGAAGCTTTGGCCATCTCCACCGAGGGCAGACGGGCTCGGTTGGAGGCTCAGTGGAACCAGGACGCTGCCGGCGTTCGGGGTGGGGGTGGGGGCAGCCGTGTGAAATAGAAGTTGCCGGTCTCTTCAACAGTTACCTTTGTAGGGTGGTCCGAATGCATTATTAACAAAGTCAGAGCCTTAAGAAACAGAACAATGGTCCTTTTTAAATATATCTAATTTAGTGAATTTGCCCACTCTCCCCCCACCTCTGGTGTCTAATTACTCCAAACAGAAGAGAGAAAAGAAGAAATCCTTATCTACCGGCAGAGAAGTGCACTGCAAAAAGCACAGGTTTTTACTCCTCTTCGTGGAGAACCCTGTGTGAATTCCGTTTCAGTCAGGAGGCAGTAAAAGCAAACTTGGTTTCAAAAGCACATAAATTCCCCTCCCCCATATTCCTGTTTTATGGACAGAATATAATCAAACTCCAAACAAGCAATAGCAATCTCCTATTCCTCCTAAACTTTCAAATCTGTATTTACCAAAAGAAAGTGCTCTTTCTTTTCCTTCCTTCTTGTTTATGGTTTGTGTCTTCCGTATCACAAGGGAGACCCCTAATGACTAAAAGGTAAATGGTACACGTGTATAAGTTAGTTGGTGAAATGACTGATAGTTTTCTTTTCTTTGTTCCCTTATAGTCAAAACATAGAAAATTTCAACAAAAGAAAGAGAAGACTGTTGCTCAGGGTTAGTTTTCCAAAATAATGTAAAGTGCTTTATTTCTAATTCAAAAAGATTGTTGCCAAAATAATGTGCCTCACCTGCAGTGTTCAGGGGTCTGCATATTCCTGACCGTGGACTTTGTCGTTTCTAAATTTAATCATGAACTGTCATCTAGAGGTATTTTACTTTTGAATGAAAATGGGTATTTTAAAGTGCAGAACACTTTGGGAAAGTTTTCCTGTTGGTTTCGTAAGGATTGTGTTTGAAGGAACAGCTTGCTTTTGGTCACGGTAGCTTCTGAAATGCTGTTGGCAGAAGTGCGTTAATTGTGCCCATGGGGGAGAGAAGCCAGCGAGGTCTCACACATCCCTGGTGTGGGGGCTGGGCATGAGGTCATGGGCATTATTACCTGTTACCTCGCATTCTGTGCAGTTAGTTTTAATTAGCTCATTTGTAAATATCAATGTATTGTCTTAAAAGTCATAGAGCCTGTTGGTTACTTTCTTTACATTTGAAATATAGAGCCAAAATCAGTTATTTTATTGAAATCTTTATCTGCGTTTTAACTTTTCTGCCACCTATTAAAACTATTTTTCTCACCTCCCTCATAGATGCTTAAACTTCAGAGTGTAGGTACCCAGTTCTTCCTCCAGACTTTCTCTGGTGCTAGAAATAGGACAGTGTGGCTCACCTATCACTTCTGCTTTGGCTTGCTTCCTTTATCTTTAGCAAATCTAAATAAAACTGCCGCCCTGATTTTCAAATCTCTCTTTGAACTTCCTTTACCCAAATTACTCACTTTCCTATCTGCTCACTATGTTTTTGTTTGTTTGTTTGTTTTTAATGGAGACTCCACATCTGATGTTTATTTTCTCCTCTTTTGCTGTTTTTTTTTTCTTTTTTACAGTTTACTGCTTGTTATTCCCTTTTTGTAACTGCAAACTTTGTTGAGAATCTTGTAGAAAAATGAGAAAATTGTCAATCTTTAAGAGTCTTTAGGAGTAATTAATACTGAATTTATAAATTTTTTAAAGATACCTAAATTTGTAACTTTAGAATTCATCAGTAGAGATTGAGCGGGGAGTAAGGGTATAGATACCTAGGAGGTCTTTTTCTTTTTTTTTCCACCTTGGAATGTTTTGTACATGATTGATTTTTTGGTTTAAAAAACTTTCAGTACAGTCGGTAGACACACTTACTAGGCCAGAATTGTCAGCAAAAGTTTTTAGGGTGGAATTTCTTGCTCCGTTCTTTAGACACATAGAAAAAAATTTAACTACTTGTTTACTTAATTCCTAAATATTCAGAATATGAATGAGAATACAATATTATACCATAATGTGTTATTCAGTTCAGTTCAGTCACTCAGTCATATTCGACTCTTTGCGACCCCATGAACCGCAGCACGCCAGGCCCCTCCCTGTCCATCACCAACTCCCGGTTGAGTTGGTGATGCCATCCAACCGTCTCATCCTCTGTCGTCCCCTTCTCCTCAATCTTTATTAGAATTTTCAAATACAAATATATTTCATTTATTCTTATTATCGTACAGGGAGAGTGTCTAAGAATCATAGAGCTGAAGAGACTCTGAGATTATAGTCCTTCAGTGTAAAAAAAATAAGGTGGTTCAGGCCCATAGTAATGAAGTCTTAAAAGCTAGTGACAAATAGAGATGATAGAATTAGGTTTCTTCGTTCTTATTTCACTTTTTAAAACTATGTGATAAAATCAGTGTCCCTCTCTCCCCTTCAGATGCCGCTTATACACCAGGTATGCTGTTTGAGAAGGGACTGGCTAGAGAGGTAGTTCCCACAGTGTGAAGACAATTCAGATATGAAATGTATCTGAGCTGGTGTTTCTGTCATATTATCACAGTTCCCCTGCAGCGACTTTTACTGTGCTTTCCAGTGTGGCGTTTTCTCAGTGGACATGAGTGCACACTGCGTGCCGCTGGACTGCGGAATGGCAGGTCCCAGGTATCGCGCTTCCAACTTTCCCAGGCTATCTGTTATGCTAAGACATTCCTCTTAAAAGGAACGTAAGACATTTCATCATGTGGATGTACCCAGGGGCAGATCTTGGTTTTGTGAAGCATAGGGCTTCTACGACTCTAGGAGTCTTCTATAAGAAAGTAATATAAAATAACAAATAACAAAAAAGCAGATTCGAGGTCCTACTGGCAGTGGAATGGACAAATATAGTGTGGAATATCACACAGCAGGGAAAACGGCCTCTCACTACACACAGTGTAGAAAGCGCCCTCAAACAGAGGCAGTGAAAGAAGCCAGACCAAACACAGCGCTGCTTTAGCTCCTAGAAGAGTGTGTGGTGGTGCCTCGTGGAGGCTGGGAGGAACTGAAGCATAGGACGCTGGTGATGCCCTTCTCTTGATCTGAGTGTTGTGAAAATCCATCAAGCCATATGCTATAATATATGTATTTTGTGTATACTTATTATATTTTAACAAAAAGTTTTAAAAATTAGATATAGAAGCCTTAAAGTGAAAGTGAAGTCTGACTCTTGGTGACCCCATGGACTGTAGCCTGCTGGGGTCCTCTGTCCATGGGATTTTCCAGGCAAGAATACTGGAGTGGGCTGCCATTTCCTTCTCCAGGGGATCTTCCTGACCCAGGGATCGAACCCAGGTCTCCCGCATTGAGGGCAGATCCTTTACCATCTGAGCCACCAGGGAAGCCCATAGAAGCCTTAGAGGAACCCCAAATATTTTTATATACAGATCGATTAGAAAATACTTATTTAGCGATAAAGCATCTTTTATATCAGATATTTGTTGATACATTTTATAAATAAGAAGAGCAAGACAACGCCCAGTTTCTAGAGAGGTCCTTCAAAGCATTATAGACTGACAACTAGGTGTTTAAATGTAAATGAAAAACTTACCCTCGAGGAAGCATTCCAGGGTCAAGTTGGCAGAGAGATGAGACACGGGTGAGATACGGCAGAAGGAACCCTGACCGTGGGTGCCTTAGCCTTGAGTTCCAGTTTGGGCTTTAAATTCACTGTGTAACTCCTCTGCCCTCGTTGACTATTTTTTTTGTTGCTGTTTTTAATTACAGAACAGCATTTTGTGATTCTTAAGCAGAAATACCATCACTAGGGACTGTGTATATTAGATGGTGATCCTCTTTCCTATGGGCTGTTCCTGTAACTTAACAGGTGTGCCATAGGTTGAGTAATGGAAAGAAATAGTGAGGTCAGTTGAACAGCCATCGATTGGGTAATTACAGTGTGCTCAAAACTGGAAATCAAGCAGGTTGATTAATCCACAAGTTTTCACAGACACAGCTGTTTCCTAAAGCGGTTGTTTTTCAGTGGCTAAGTCGTGTCCAACTGTTGTGACCCCATGGACTGCAGCGCGCCAGGCTTCCCCGTCCTTCACCGTCTCCTGGAGTTTGCTCAGACTCATTAAGTCGGTCCATTGAGCCGGCGATGCTCTCCAACCATCTCATCCTCTGTTGCCCCCTTCTCTTGCCCTCAGTTTCTCCCAGCAGATCCTGAAGTGGTGGGTGCATTATATATTTTACTGGGTTTCAGGGAAGCAATTAAACATTTAAAGGTGTTTTTGTATTCAGCTTTTGAAAAATTAGATACAGTTGGCATTGTGCAGAGATCTACTTACCGGAGCTTGTCAACCAACCACTGGTCTCAGCGTGTCGCATTTGATGGTTTGCCTGGTCCAACACGTGCATCACACTTACCACATGTCAGTGCCAGGCACACTGCACAGCCCTTGCTCTAAGAAGTTCACAGTCTTGTGATAGGATCTGACCGGCCATCTAGTCCATCTACTTCATTTTGTAGTAGAAGAAATAATATTATTAAGGACTGAGGAAAAAATCTTCAGAAGCAAGAAAATGAGAGCAAGCAGTTTGGTCTTTAGAAAAGAACATGGCACCATTAAAGATGGTGCCTGAAGATGGTAGAAAGCCTTTGAGATGATTTAGGGGAAAAAGATTGTAAGCACAGGGAAAGGCACGTAGGTTTGGGGTGAAAAATACCCGGGGCATAGACTGTGCCTCAGTGTAAGGAGGAATTGTCTTAACAGGTACAGTTGTCTGAAGAGGCAGTGGTTCATATCCCAGGCTGGTAGGAGGAGCAGGGAGCCACTGGTGGTTCCAGGAACTGCCCAAGAGAGGACCTGAGGTTCTTGCAAAAATATTAAGCAGCAGCTGGTTCAATATGCGAGATGATTTTGTTTTGCTTTCTACTTGTAGATCATTTCAGACTTACAGAAACTTGTCAGAATAGCACAAAGAACCCCCTGTGTTCTTCATTCATATTCCTGAAACATTAACATCTTAGCTCATTTACTCTATCATTCTATTTGTTTATACACACACACACACACACACACACACACACGTTTTCTTTTGTCTTTTCCTGAACCATTTGAAAGTAAGGTGCCAACAAGATCCCCTTTTACCATTAAATATTTTGGTGTGTATATCCTAAAAAAAGAGGGGGTTTCTGATATGTAACCACAATACAGTCATCAGAATCAGGAAATTAACATTGATATAATGATATCATCTGATTTATAGGCCATATTCAAATTATATCACTTGTCCCAACAGTATCCTTTGTAGCAAAAGGAAAGGAGAATGTCTGGTCCAGCATCCAGTCAGGAATCACGGTTTTCTTATGAGGCTCCAGTGATGTGTGTTTGTCCGGAATCCCGTGGAAGTGGTGCTGTGTTCTTCTTGTGGGCCGTGTGGAGAGCCCAGCAGTGCTGATTCCACTTTGATTTTCCTTGATTTTCCAGGTCTCTCCACTGTCAGGCTATTAATTTTTCCTCTGCTGTTGCTGACACTCTTGTGGGCGATGCTCTGAGATGGTGCAGATATTCTGTCCACCACTTTTAGTGCCCACTGATGATTTTCACCCGGACCAGTTACTACCGTCAGAGTTGCTAGATGGTAAATCCTCTACATGCCAACGCGTTCTATGCTAAGGGAGATTTTTCCTTCTTTCCCACTGATTTATTCACGTATTTATATCAGTGTACACTTGTGACTTTTTATTTTAGTCAGTGGTTTTTTATTTTGGTGCTTAAATCTTACCTGGTTTGGGCCATGCAAGCCCCTCAAGCTGCCTTGGTGTTCTTTAATATGTTCCCATCATTCTCGGAGGACTTTCCTTGTAGCTTAGCTGGTAAAAGAATCTGC
This sequence comes from Capricornis sumatraensis, assembly GCF_032405125.1. Lineage (NCBI taxonomy): Eukaryota > Metazoa > Chordata > Mammalia > Artiodactyla > Bovidae > Capricornis > Capricornis sumatraensis. The sequence continues at coordinate 15,984,376 of NC_091083.1, forward strand.
CTGCAATGCAGGAGACCTGGGTTCAATTCTTGGGTTGGGAAGATCCCCTAGAGGAGGAAATGGCAACCCTCTCCAGTATTCTTGCATGGAAAATCCCATGGACAGAGGAGCCTGGCGGGCTAAAGTCCATGGGATCGCAAGAGTCAGACACAACTTAGTGACTAAACCAACACCATCACCGTCATTCTTGGAGCACTTCCTTACTCTCTGGCCATCTCTGGCCATGATCCATCTCTTCTTGTACTTTCCAGCTCTAGCTCAGGAGCCAGCTGTTTCTCTAGAGTCCTGCACACACATCTGTATCTGGTTCCTATAATTCTCTCTTCATAGCTAGTAGGAGCAAAAGTTTATACTCCCAACTCCAAGTTAGCTCGAAAACCAAGGTTATTCTCTTATTTGCTTAACTCTGGAGTATGCAATATGGGCTTCCCTGGTGGCTCAGTGGAAGAATCCACCTGTCAGTGCAGGAGACAAGACTTCGATCCCTGGCTCAGGAACATCCTCTGGAGGAGGAAGTGGCCACCCATTCCAGTATTCTTGCCTGGAAAATCCCATGGACAGAGGAGCCTGGCAGGCTACAGTCCATGGGGTGGTGAAGAGTCAGATGCAACTGAGCAACTTAGCACAGCTATATGAAAAACAGTCCTCCTAACTAGATTTCAGTTTTTATTCACAATTACTTCACTTGTTTAATATTTTGTTTGAAGGTATATAGTCAAGAGTTTGTGTTCAGAAGTTCTTTGGGGGGCTGGAGGGTTGTTGCTTAACAGCCATCGGGAGGCTCTTTGAGCTGAGCACCTTCATGGGCGCTGCCCCTGGTGGTTCTATTTGATGACCTGTCATCGGGGTTTTAGCTTTGAAGATTCCCTTCTAGGCCAGATCTTCTCTGTGTTGGGTGCTTTGGGACGAGTCGGCCACTGTCCATGTGACCAACCGTCCTTGCCACCCGACGCTGTCCGCTTCCCTCCCTGGATCCTGGGGTCTTGCGTCACCTGGAGCTCTGGTTCCTCCTCTGTTTCTCAACTGGATTCTTTCCTTTCTCCTGCTTCTTTCCTTTATCACATCCTTCCATTGAATCCTGTTCATTTTTTTTATCCTGAAAATAAATATTTCCTCACCATATGTCATAACCAAAGAAAAGTGTGGGTTTGGCACTTGGAGAGGTCTACGAGAGTCCTGACCTGGCCCCTCAGTAGCTGGATGACTCTCTCAACCCCTGTGAACTCGTTTCCTTATCAGCAAGATGAGGGTCATCGGGTCTCACGGGGTGGTCATAAAAGTGAAGCGAGGCCTCATGTATCCACCAAAACACACAGCAGACAGCCAGTAAGTGTTCATCCCCATCTCACCCCCAGTATTCTCTGTACTTCCAACACTTACAACCTGCTCTCTGCTCTCGGGTAACTCGTGTCAATCTTAATCAGGAAGTGAAACTTACATTCCTGACATGAATTGGAAAATAATGTACAGACCGGAGTCATCTCACATTGAAATTATTTTTAATACCTTCTTCAGGAGTATCTTTAAATTTTGCCTGAAACGTTCTCTTTCGTGTCAGGAAGATAAGCTGGTAGAGGAAATGGTTAGGGGAACGGGATCTAAAGCCGTTTCTGGACAGCTCCTGCTGTGAAGGGGGTGCTGGAAGAATGAAGGTCCCCTGGGACGTGCCGTCCTGTGTCAGGCAGTGCCTCTCCGAGGCCGGTGTGGAACTGCGCTTACAAACTGTGGCGGGTGTGGAGAGAACTTTTTGTGATCGCGCAGTGTCAAGAAAGGCTTTCTCCTCCCGGTGAAAAGGCTGCGTGTATCGCTCTTCTTCCCCTTCCCGTCTCTCTCTTCTCTTTCTTCTTTCCCCACTCCTTCTGCTCACAGGGAAAGGAGCAGGAGGATCAGAGGGCAGAGCGGATGGAAATGCAGCCTGAGACTTCTCCCGGCGATGACTGCGAGCTCTTCAGGGCGATGGCTCGACTGCCTGGGACTGGAACAGATGAGAACCCCGGGAGTGTTTCGATGCTGAATCATCTGAAGTCTGAGAACAAACCTCAAGAAAGGCTTTTCAGTCCACGCTAGAATTGGGGGTGATAAACGCAGAGTTAAGGACTAGAGAGGAAGATACCTGATTGTACCTTTAGGTTATTAAGATTCTTTATAATTTTAATTGGCCATTTAAAACAGAACGCCAGAGGAAATGATTGAGTTGAAAACAGAGCGTTGAAGTCTTTCATGCAAGCTCTCGGCCAGTGGTTCCAGCTCCATTCCACAGAGCGACAATAGAGTAACTTGGGGAGCTTTTTAAACTAGAGGTTTCTAGGCACCCGAGTCCATATTGTAGAATGCCCCTGCCGTCACAGTGAACTGGCCCACCCGGCCAGCGTTGGGTCCATTGCTCTGCATCTCATCACCTCGTGTTTCCAGCTCTTTCTCACCCTGCTTCCCCTGCCTGCAGGCACGCTCAGACCTCTCCCATTTTAAGACAGACATTTAAAGCCCTTCTTTAACTGCCTTCAGGCCAAGGATGCTTCCGGGGCCACCAGCTTCTGTCTCATTCCCCTGGTAGATGCCTGTGGGGTCTCATCACCTCTCTCTCTTGAATTCTTATCAGTTCTGCCTCCTCAACATTAAGTCCACATTCTTCTCTGACCCCAAGGGCCCAGTTCTGATTTTGCAGTTACCCTTCCTGCTTCCTCTGTCCACCATTCTGGGCCCGAGCAGTATTTCTGTAACAGAGATCTAGTTACTGCTCTTCTCACAGTTCTTCAAATTATTTTCCCTTCCTGATAAAAATCACAGGCTTGTCCACGGCAAGTAGGACCAGCCTCGCTCTCCGCACCCCTCCTCTGCCCTTTACTTGCCAGCCTGCAATGCTCGCGGGGTCTCTCACCTGCCCGCCTTGGTTTCCTCTGCTTCAGAGATCTCCTCTGCCTGTCTGCCTGCTGAACTTCTGTATCCTTTTTAGGATTTAACCCCTTTCAAGTTCTCTTTGACCTCTCCTTGCTGGCTAGGCCTGGCTGGGAGCTGGGAGCATCCTGTCCTCGTGTCTGCGCTGGTCCCTTATCGCTTGCAAGCGAGCTTCTGCGTCTGCGCTCCTGGTCCCAGCTGAGCCTAGGGAAGCTCTTATCAGACCTCAGTTGGTCAGTTCATCACAGAAAAAAAGTCAAAGCGGAGAATTGTTTAAAAGACAAGATTGACATGTGAGAACCTTAGCACTCGATATTCAGCTGAGACGTATAAATGTCCCTCCACCTGTCTCTCTCAGTGGGGGTCAAGGCTCATCGACTGTTGGTTTTCTGTTTGGAATTTAACATGTCTTTTTGTGCATCAAACCCCCTCTAGTACATCATCTGTGATCTCCACTGTCACTTTCTTTAAACTGAAGTTAGAACTTTAAAAAGTTACAAAGTAATCAGTGTAGAATCTGTCTAGATTTTTAACTTCTAATCCTTCTAGTTTATTTTTTAAATCCCTGCCCACACTTAAATCAACAGACATTTCCCCTCCGTGATGAGTCTATATTGAGTCTTTCTGAACCATTTTGATTTAATTTTCATTACAAACAAGTCACTTTTTTGCATTCATATCTCCTTGGTTAATATTTAATTAAGTAACCTAGCTGCAATAACAAGGATAACTGGCAGGCACTAGTTTGAGAACAGCACGACTGATTTTGATAAACACGTAGGCCAGCTAGTGGGGGCTGACATTTGTAAACACTGTTAAGTGACTGGTGGAGGGCAGCTCCAGGCTTTACTCGCTGCGTGCTCTCTGCAGACTGGGAGTATCAGCGGATACAGTTTAGAGAAAAAAAAGAGGAGCATTAGTTAATCTAGTGAGTCACTTAAATGAAGTTTGCAGACTTTTGATATAGATGGAGTGATCTTTCTTTGGTTGGTTGCTGGTCATAATTTGTGTTTTATTAGCTGCTTTTATGGTTTTGCCTATTTTGATACATGGGAGTAATTTTTTGAATTAATTTTAAGCTTTCTTCATTTATTTATTTATTATTTGTACCACAAGTTACTTTCAGCAAAGATTGGAAGATGCTTATTGTAAAAGACACAGATACAGAACCAATGAAAAATCAGCAAATTATATCAGTTTCAAAAAACTTGGTATAAGTTTACTTATTTCTGATTATCTATGAGCTAACTGCCTCATGCTGTGAACTAACCAGTAAATGTATTGAAAGGCATTGTTGATTCTTATGGTATACTACTTACAGAAGTAGTTAGAAAAAGTTTTTTCCCCTGAAAATAGCAGTAAGCTTAAAAAAATATTTTCTTCCCCTCTTTTTTGTCTCTTCACCCTCTTCTCTGTACTTTTGTTAGAAAGTTTTCTCCTTAAGATATTTGATTATGGTATATAGCAGCTAATTCAAGCATCTGTTTATCACTGCCTGGCTAGACTGAATGTAAAATTTCAATTGAATTACCTCCCAAGAGGGCTTTGAGCTCTTAGGGTAAAACACATCATTTTCTCTTTTCTCCCTGGGGACTGTCAGCAGAAAGAATTCATCTAAATAGTTTACATGCATTTTGAAAACGTTGCATCCACTGGACTTAGCTCTGTTGTTTGTGGAACATTGCCAATATAAATGGAATAGCTGCTTTGCTTGTTAACTCAAGCGCAGTGGTGTTACGTGGTCTTAGAGTATGCATATGAATTGTAACAGTGAATAACTTTTGTTGACAGTTAACTTATAACCAATTTTCATATTAACAAAGGAGATTTTCATCTTTTAACAATTTGGTTTCAAAACCTGGATATTTAATCATTCAGTCATTAAATATTTATTAAGCAATTTCCATGTATACAACTTTATTTATTACAAAATTCAGACATACATTGTAAATGCTTATTTTGTCCCTTTTCTCTGGAAGAGTTTTGGGTTTTCTGTGGACCTTAATCTATTTTGTAAGGGCTTGCTTGGCTAAGAACTAATTAATTGAGCTGAACTAAATATATCTATAATCAAATTCAGCATATTCTGTCTGTAAGCATCTGTAGTACAGTGTGTATCAGCTCCTGATTTTTCAACTTGGGGGACTTTTCATTCATTTTTCAGATACCACTTTTATAGGAAAACACCATTAATTTTCTTTTCTTTATTCTACTTGATTGCAAAAAATTTATAAATATAAAATCAGATGAAAAAAGCAGAAGAAAACTTAATTGTTTTAGTTTTTCTTCAGCTACAATAAAAAGTGATGTTTTTTAAAAAGCACAAAATTTTCATAAATTTTAAAACTGTTACAATATTAAATCTTAACATGGTAAAATAGAATATATTGTCAGATTATTAAACAAAAAATATTTTCACTTGTAATTATCAGTTCTGCTATAAAATTTAGGTTCTTTTGAGAAGAATCCCAACAGCCTATGTGTCAGTTGGGTGATCCTTGAGTTGGTCAGTTACCCATCTTTTCTTTGAAATGTCTAAGAAGCTAAAATGGAAATAATTCTTCATTATATTACTTCAATATATTAAATTTTGTTTTATGAATAGGCTTTAAAATACAGTCTTGGAGCACTTGAGATGTATATTGAGAAAGTTGCTAATTACTTTTAGAGAAAACCATCAAGGCCTAAATTACAGATAGAAAGCTTTGTTGCTTAACACTGAAGGTTTCTCAGATGGTAAAGAATCTGCCTGCAATGCGGGAGACCCGACCCCTGGGCCAGGAAGATTCCCCTGGAGAAGGAAATGACAGCCCACTCCAGTGTTCTTGCCTGGAGGATCCCATGGACAGAGGAGCCTGGTGGACTACAGGCCATAGGGTCGCAAAGAGTCGGACACGACTGAGCGATTAACACTTGACTTCCATGGGGAGAAGTGTTTTATCTATAGCTTTGAATTTATCACTTGAAAGGTCTGTGCTCTTTAAGAGCCGATAAACATGAGAAGTAGGGAGGAGCCACACGGTGTGTGGGTTGCTGCAGGTTGTCCTGTGAGGTGACCCATCAGAACCCCTACAGAGGCAGGAGCTGGCTTTACTAGACCGACCTTTCACCTCTCGGGTGCCTTTCTCTGCGCTTTGGTATCTCACCTAGCTTCTGTGGCTCAGCTGCTTGTTTCCCTTCATGTCCTCGATTGCATCTGTCATTGCTTTCTCACTCCAGTGGCCACCTCTTTCCTGGTTATCTTCTGTTCCGATTGCTGCCATTTCCTCCTCACCGATGCCCTGACTTCCAGCACCATCCTAGTCTCTCTGATGTGTGTATACAAGGTTATCTCCACCTCCTCCTCGTCCAGCTTCAGCTTCCTGCCTCTCTTGCCCAGGTCAACTTTTTTATCAGATATTGTTACTCCTTAATAGGAGTTTTCTTATATAAATTCATTCTGATAATTAAAATATCACTTATTTTAATATGTCTGTATACACCATATCTCTTTAATCATCCTTCTCAAAGGAACCCTTGAAGGAAAACAGAAGGAAGCAGGGGTTAGTCGTCTTCCATCTGTAACTGAATGCTGTTGCCAGCAGAGTAGGTACTAAGCTCGAAATACATATCTTCTCTCCAGCCATACTCTCCTGCCCTGTATTACCAGAGGAATCGCACATTTAATTTTACTAGGCCTAAAATCATCCTTTCCCTTTTCCATTTTTATGTTGTCTTGTAAACTCTCAATTGATGATTAGCTGTTCTAATGAAGGCAATGGAATGCAGTCCATAGCTGTGATTACTCTCGATATTTGACTTGGGAATGTTGCATATTTCACAAACTTCTTCTTCACCTAACCAGTGTACACTGTTCAGTGTTGTAAATACTGTCCCTACTGTCCTTAGAGGGCCTTAACCCTCACGAATGTATTTGATCATAGGAGCAAAGAAGAAGAAAACGCCCACAGAGGTGGAAAATGGTAGGAAGGTAGAAAATGACAAGGCAGAAAAACAGAAACAACCAGGTCTTGTCGTCGTTGCCTGTGTGTTGCATCTCAGGGCTGCCTGGTGTCGGATGTGGGAGAAGAGGTGTCCCGTCTCCCGAGCAAGAGCGGTGTGCTGGGCCCTGGATGGTCAGTGAGCACTGGACTGGGGGGCGTGGAGACACGGTTTGCTGTTGGTCAGTGTTTTACATTGGAGTTCATTTCTTGGAAACCTGTTTTCTATTCATTTATTCAGTCAGTTCATGTTTATTGAGCCTAATGAGTGTCCCTTGGACAGCAAGGAGATCAAACCAATCATTCCTAAAGGAAATCAACCCTGAATATTCACTGGAAGGACTGGTGCTGAAGCTCTAACCCTTTGGCCATCTGATGCAAAGAATCGACTCTCTGGAAAAGACCCTGAAGCTGGGAAAGATTGAGGGCAGGAAGAGGAGGGGACAGGGTTGGACAGCATCACCGACTCAATGGACAGGAGTTTGAACAAACTCTGGGAGATAGCGGAGGACAGAGGAGCCTGGTGTACTGCAGTTCATGGGGTTGGAAAGAGTCAGACACAACTCAGCAGCTGAACAGCAGCAACAATTAGTATAAATATGTCAAATTCATCTATGATTTTAATACCTTTGGTGGGGGCAGGAGAATTGGATATGGACAGAAATGAATCCCTCTTTAATTTTTCCATCTTGATTCAGAGATTCTGCCTTTGATTGTTCAATCATGAGTGTTGATCTTGCTTCCACTATGAAGCTCAGTTTTTCATCACAGAGGACCAGGTTACAGCATGGTTCCTTTCTAAGCCAACAAACGTAAATGTCTGTACCATGTGCAGTAGTGTGCTAACGCTGGGGAGCCAGACCGGAGGGTCAGTCTGTGGCCTCAGGATGCTCCCCAGTTCTGTTGATGTTGAACACTAAGAAACAGAGAGAAAAAATGGAGGGAAGACTAAATCTCCAGCGGTAGGAACATGCTCTGGGCTGTAATGTTAAGTAAAAATAGTGTGCAAAGTCTTTAGTATGATTCCAGTTAAATATGTGTATAAAATAGTAAAATGAAAACCCTAATTATATTAACATTGATTTCCCCCCGTGCCGGCAGATTGTGGAATTTTAGTTATTTTATTTTTAACTTTTTATTTTGTATAGGAGTGTAGCTGTTTAACAATGTTGTGATAGTTTCACGTGAACAGCTAAGGCACCAAGCCATACATATTCGTATATCCATTCTCCCCTAAGCTCCCCTCCCACCCAGGCTGCCACGTAATACTGAGCAGAGTTCCATGTGCTGCACAAGAGGTCCTTGTTGGTTATCCATTTTAAAGATAGGAGTGTGTACATGTCCATCCCAGACTCCCTACCTATCCTTTCCCTCCATCCCTTCCCACTCCCCAGCAACCATAAGCTCATTCTCGTAAGTCTGATTCTGTTTCTGTTTGTAGGTAAGGTCATTTGTGTCGTGTCTTTTTAGGTGGAGTTTTGATAATCTTAGAAGAAAAGTACCTGTAATTAGGGTTGCCTTTTCCATTCATTTTCTTCAGTTGACATAAAAACTAGCATCTACTTACATCACTGCTTCTTTGTTGCCTCCCCATTAACTGTCTGTTGGAATATTTTGGAGAGGAGTAGATAGTGTTTGCATAACGTTGTTAAGTTTGTTGTTTCATCACTAAGTCGTGTCTAACTCTTTGTGACCCTGTGGCCTGTAGCCCACCAGGTTCCACTGTCCATGGGGATTCTCCAGGCAAGAATACTGGAGTGGGTTGCCATTTCCTTCTCAGGGGTCTTCCCGACCCAGGAATCTGACCCACATCTCCTGCTTTGGCAGACAGACTCTACTCCTGAGCCACTGGGGATGCCGGAGCGAAAAATCCACTGATGGGGTAACTTGGCTGATCATCTCTGCACTCTTGCCTTTACCTAAGGGTTTTAACGGAGCCACTGCTTCCCGTTCCCCCCATTATTTCTAATGGCTAAAGTAAGCCTTCTAATCTTTAAAAAAAAATTTTTTTTAAGCCCAGAAAACATGAAGAGTCCAATAGCTTCATATACAGGTGTTGATGGGTTACACTTTTAATAGAGGTTTTTGTCTCACAGTCATGTGAGTGATGAAATACCTAGAATACTGCATCATTTCTAGGGATTTTAATTGATTTGGGGAGCTAGGGTGTTACAGATAAGATGGATGACTGTTTTATATGCAACCACCCGGATGGCTGAACAGCGAGGTGGTCAGCCAGCTGCTCTTGTGTGACTCTTAAGAGGAACCAGGAAACAGGCACAAACATTACAGCGCTGGCACCATGAAAACATGTGCTGTGTCGGCTGAGATTCCGTCTCAGAAAATAGACAGTTATGAAATGGCTCAGGTTCTTTGAGTTACTATAAGAGAAAAACATTTTTGTAGAAATGGTCACACATAGGATGTATTTAAGAAGCAGTGACCCCGATTTTTGGGGAGATTTCATGGGGAAGGTACACCTACTTGTCATAGGTCTTATTTGTTTTTAACTTACCCTGTTTTACAGAAGTTCTTTTTCTCTTCAGAATTAATATTAACAAAATAAAGATTTTGATTGGGAGCATGTGAATTTTATCCTCAGGAAGAAATCATAAGTTTTTAAATCATAGCAAATTCATCACAAAATAATTCACATTTAGGATGCCCTGTTAGTCTTTAAAATGATTTCTTAAAGTCATGCTTCATAAAGTAGTAGTGTATATAAATATTTATAATTTCTTTCAGCAGGCTTACAGAAACTTTCCAGATGTTCAGGTTAGACCCAGGCCAGTCATCCCCAAATGAATTTTTGGCTTGCACATTTAGAGTTACTAATATCATTACATTTGATTATAATTTACTTAAGAATGCCTCATATTCTAAAACCTGTTTTCTTTATGGGGATTTACTTAGGTTTGTACTGTCATTGATATTATTAAAGCTATTTGTAATGGAGTCTGAATACTACACTAAATGTATAGCCTTAAGGTAAAGGAGAAAAAAATACTAGAAGACGCAAAATTTTGAAACAAAACCATCCTTGGAGTGTTTCCACACTGAGGCATAGCCCATGCCACACAAGTGAGAAGTCTGTCTGAGTGAAGTTAATTACGCATGGGGGTGCATGTTGGTCACTCTTTAAAATTCTTATAAAAACAAAGAAATTAATTATCCAGCATAAAAAATGAGCCATACTCTTTCTGGCAAACATTCAATTAACTTTTTAGTGCTTGCTACTTAATGTTGTTTTTGACCAGCCAACCATTGAGAACGACTTTCCTTTGAAATCAGGCTTGAGTGGAAAACAGCATTGCATGTAGCTGTTCAGATGGCGGGTATCATTGGGTCGTCAGCTTCTTTCCCATAATCTGTGCATTCAGGGGCTAAGGTTATATGTTAGACTCACTGTGCCGTGTGCCTGGAGCCCAGTTATTTTGAGTGTTTAGTGTTTAACAGAGTTAACCTGTCAGATCTATTGGGAATAATCAGAAAAATTCCTAAATGAGTATTTCATATTAGAACATTCCAAACATGTCATAGCATGAAAAAATTTTCCACCTGATCAACTAAGGCTGGTAACAGTTACATTAATTTTTTTTTTTTTGAAAGTAAGTACTTGCATTGCCTTTCTTCTTTTGTCTAATTCCTCCTTCCACTCCACTCTCCTTTAGCTTTTCCTTCTGAAGTTACTGTCTCACAGTGTCTTGTCTCTAATTTGAATGTCGGATGGTAACATTTCTCTCTGTCCCGGGCGCATAAGCCAGAGGTACAACACACAGAACACCTGATAATGCCCACTCTTAAAGAGAGCAGGCCTGGTTCAGTTGACATCCTTTCTGACAGAGCCGTCAGGGACAGGTTTAACCACAGCTACACGATTCCTGGTCCACGGGAGAACTTGATGTTTGCCCATTAAGATGACCACTCTGAAGCTCCCTTCTCCTTTCAGAGGTAAACTTTGAAAAGACCAGTAAAGTGTTGAAGGATTTAGGAAGGTGGCTGTTTTGGGAAAAGCTAAAGATTTCTGCTGCGTTGCTGTTTCTTTGCCGTGTGGAACCAGGGTGGCACTGACAAGGACATCGTATTCTTTTGTTGGTCTCTTGTAGCTGTTTGCACCCCTAGCCTGACAGCATGCTTCGTATCTGACACTGCTCATGTGTGGTCCAGCCTTTCTGTGACTCTGGGGTTTTCTCCCTCACATCTTGGGCTAGAATTTAGGTGACTGTCTCTGGGCAGAAAAGTGCTCCTTGGGACAACCAGCTTAGCCTTCTGTAGACTTGAATAGCTTGAATAGCTGTTCACAATCTTTGTGCTCCGAACCCAGGTTCTGGCACACGCGGGTATCAGTGCACGTGAAAGCTCGGGATAAAGTGGAGGGAGGTGCGTCCACATCTCTGGCCGTTGTGCTGTCGCCTTAGTGCTCGGGACACCAGGAGGCCCAGGGTCCTTCTGGGGTCTTTTGCTGGGACCCCACTTAGAGGACAGTTACCACGCTCCTGAGATTGTCTGAATCCAGTGCTTCAGAGTGTGTGTATACATCCCTGCTGGCAAGCAAGGTGATGTCAGGTGACAAATGAATGTTTAGGTTTATTTTTTGTATTTTAACTTAACTACAAAAAATATAATAACACAGGATTGGGTGATTTCACAGGTGTTATTGTTTATAACAAGGATAAAATGGGTACATAAGTTCGGGCAGTACTGGTGAAGAACCTGCCTGCCAATGCAGGAGACGCAAGAGACGCAGATTCCACCCCGGGTCAGGAAGGGAATGACAGCCCACTCACTCCAGTATTCTTGCCTGGAGAACCCCGCGGACAGAAGAGCCTGGTAGGTTACAGTCCGCGGGGTCACAAAGAGTCGGACACAACTGAGCACACACACAAGTCAAAAATTAGCCAGATTTTGAGAGAAATAAAGGGATGGTAAGTCACGTGTCATACCAGTACTATAGAAAAATTGTAAAGGTAATGTACAAGTACCAGAAGTTTGGGAAATACTGACTCAGCTGAACCACAGGTAAAAAGAAAAAGTGAAATGGTTTCCCCAAGTTAGGTGGACAGTTTGTAGTATAACCCTGGAGTGTCTTATCCGGTGTGTTGGCTTTATGAACTGATTGTGCCTTGAGGCGGAATGCAGTGCGCTCCTGGAGCTGCGCTGTCTTCCAGAGGTGCTGTTTCAGGCGGCCACCAGGTCTCCCTCTGCCTCTCTGCAGGGAGGGATCCTGCTCTTCTGTTGCCCACACTTGCTCCACGTTGTTGGATTCTGCTTTGCTTTGCATTTTGAATTAGAAAATAAATCGCAGTCAGCCTAACTCCTAGCTGGGAAGGAAACCCTGTGAGTATCTTTCTTCTACCAACTCCTTTTCTTTTTCCAGAATATTCAGCAGGTTAATTATTTTTTTGAGTTTGGGTATACTGATGGGTTGTATTTGTGTTTTCTAACTTTGGGGATCATAGAATATTTTTTTAGAACCTAGGACCTTGAGTTTATCATTGACTTGTTTTCTAAAAGGGTTGAAAGTCTACATTAGAAAAAAAAAACACATGTCAAATCGTGTTCATTAAGGTTAAGCTGCAGTCATAAAAAGGCCAAATAAACAGTGGCTTAAATAAGACAGGAGTTCAGCCCCACCGCTCCCAGCGTGGCTGGTCTAGACCCACAGGACAGCAAGTCTTCCCCAAAGTCCTTGAGGAACTTGGGTTCTTGCCACCGTGTCACTGGGCCATCTCCTAGGAGACGTGCCCCAGTCCACAAGGAGGGGGAAGCTGGGTCACTTGACTCAGCAGTGACCTGAGGTTACCACCCTGCCATTCACACCGCTCAGCCCTCCTCTCCACCCGGCTTCCCTGGAGACTGAGAGGTGGCATCTCTGGCTGGACCACTGCAGGTGCCCGGGAGAAAGGTGAGAATGAAGTTATAAGGGACAATTAGAGCTGTTCCACGTGCATCCTTTTAATACATTTATCTCCCCACTACACTTTCTCATTACAGAGACGGTTCCATGTCTTAGTGTGAGAGCAGATGTTATAACAGTGTGGAGCCATGAAGGGTTTGGGGCAAGAAGGCAAAATGTGAGATTATGTTTTAGAAAGAGTGCTCTGAAGGCAGAGTGGAGGTTGGATTGAAGCTGGAAAAGATTGCAGGGAGGGAGCTGGTGAAGTGAGCTCTATGGTAATCAAAAGTTGGAGGAGAAGCTGCTAGAAGGCAAGGGCTCAGCAGATAGTTGGGGCTTAGCAATGCCAGTGAGCCAGTGGCATCGGGATTTGCCCTGTGCCCGCACGTGTAGGTGAGTCCCTGTCAAAGCCTTTCCCCGCTTCCAGCCTTAATTCCACTTTTCCCTCTGCTTCACCATCCCAATCCCCTCTGCATAGCAATATACTTTTTTTTCCCACAGGTGCCACAGACTCCTGCCTTTCCGGACCAGGAGTTGAGAACTTAGGGAAGGAGCCTGTGGGTGGGAGGCAGGACCTTAGAACCCGAGGGTGACTTTCCTGTCAAAGGGAGTGGGCGGCCACTGCTCAGCCCAGCTGATTATCCTCAGGCAGGAATGCAAGCCCTACATCGCCAAGTTTTTCAGTTTTAAAAACAGAAACCAGAAATGTCCTGGTTTTTAAGTGTTGGTAGCTTTCAATACTCTAAATTCTCACAATAGCTATTTCATGGGGTGGCTATGAAGATTAAATGGGTTCATAAATGAAAAGGTCTTTTAGAGTAGTACCTGATAAATGTCATCTGTACACCACCATCGTCTTCATCCCCGAACTCACGTTGACCTTCTTTTCTACTTCTGCATTGCCAAGAGCTACTGAAGGAAAACAGCCATGAAGCATCCAGGCTTCCCTGTGCTTCCAGAGTCACGGAGCACAGAACGAGACGGAAGTGAATATCAAACACTGTTCAAATCACAGGACCCTTTCTTCAGCAAATGCTGACATGGAAACCTGAAATGTAAGAAGGATGAACTTGGAAGTATTCTGTTGGAAGTGGTTATGGGAAACTGAATAGAGCAGGGGTTCTTCTACTCTAGCTTAGGTCAGAATCACTTAGAAGGCCTATTAAAGCTCAGATTTCTGGGGGCTAACCCCAGAGTTTATGAGTGAGTGGCTCTAGGATGGGCCAAGAAGTTTTGTTTCTAACAAGTTCACAAGTGCTACTGGTGTTGGGGTTGGGGAACCACAGCTGAGACCTGTGCTTCGAGGTTACATTTTTACATCACTTGCCTTGCCTTGAAAAGAATCTGAGCAGATGTGTTACTGTTTAGCCATGGCTGTGGCCTCCCCTCTTCCTCAGATGCCTGTTGTCTGGAATGTCCGGTGGTCTAGACAAAGCCTGGTCCACCTGCCAGCAGTAGCAGCATCACCTGGAGCTTTTTTTAGAAGTTCAAGTTCAAGGGCCTCCTTCCAGACCTACTGAACCAGAATCTCTTGGGAGCCCAGGATCTGTGCTTTTTAAAAGCGTTCTGGTTACATTCCGAGATTTGAGAACTGCTGGTCCTACTCAGGAGTTGAAGGTAGCTTACAAAAAGCCTGTGGGTAGAACTGTGTTCCCCACTTTCAGGACTTGGTCCCCCCATTACTTCCCACCCCTTGGAGTCACAAATGAACAGCTGCAAATGGTAAATGAAAAGCTCTGGTTCCACCAGGAGCTTCCCTGGCCTTCAGTGTTCTGTGTCATTGGGTAAACTGCTGCATTGGCTAACAAATGAATTTTAAAAATGATTAAAATTATGGGAAACGAGATGGGATGACAGTCCAGTTATATAGAAAGGGTGATGAATTAAATTTTAGAAATATTTGTGGTTGATGACTGCAAATTTAGGGCAAAAGGAAACTAGTATGATTTAATACTCTGACATATGCCAGGTGCTTAATTGGGCCACAGTTAATTCTCTTAACAGTGAAGAGAATTGCCACTGCAAAGCAGGTGAAGATGTCCTCCTTTGAGAAGAGGAATCAACTGGGAATCGGCAGAGGCAGGATTTGAATCCAGGTCTTTATGACACTGGGCTTTCCTGTTGGCTCTATGGTAAAGAATCCACCTGCCAATGCAGGAGACCGGGTTTGATCCTTGAATCAGAAAGATCCCCTGGAGAAGGAAATGGCAGCTCGCTCCAGTGTTCTTGCCTGGGAAAGCCCATGGACAGATGAGCATGGCGGGCTACAGTCCATGGGGTCACGGGAGTCGGGCACGACTGAGCGGCTAAATCACAGCGCCTTTAGGACACGAGAGCCTATGCCCATTGCCCTCTGTGATGGTAATCATTCCATTGAGCCCCCAGGGCCCTCATCTCCTGATGCTGAGCATTTAGTTTGTACCCACTGAATTTTTTCTGCTTTACTTGGCAGAATGTATCTAGTAAAAAATATATATTGCGTAGTATGGCGTGTTGCAAATAGGTAGTAGTAACTACTGCAGCATAAAAATTCCTGAATATCAGGAATTTTGCAATTACTGCCATACCTTGTGAATTTTAAGCATGTTTCTGAGTATAATAACTCTGAGTATTAAGTTAAAATGACTTTTCAGGAACATTAACCTAACTACTAACCAAGAGCTAGGAATGATTTGGTGGATTCTGACCTGAATTTAAATATCTGTTTATATGTGGAATCATGAGGCAGGTCACAATTTAAAAAATATACTATCTGTAAGTTCAAACCAGGAATAATGCATACTTTCTTCAGTTCAGTTCAGTTCAGTCGCTCAGTCGTGTCCGACTCTTTGTGACCCCATGAATCACAGCACACCAGGCCTCCCTGTCCATCACCATCTCCCGGAGTTCACTCAGACTCACGTCCATCGAGTTGGTGATGCCATCCAGCCATCTTATCCTCGGTCATCCCCTTCTCCTCCTGCCCCCCATCCCTCCCAGCATCAGGGTCTTTTCCAATGAGTCAACTCTTCGCATGAGGTAGCCAAAGTACTGGAGCTTCAGCTTTAGCATCATTCCTTCCAAAGAAATCCCTGGATTGATCTCCTTTGGAATGGACTGGTTGGATCTCCTTGCAGTCCAAGGGACTCTCAAGAGTCTTCTGCAACACCACAGTTCAAACACATCAATTCTTCGGCGCTCAGCCTTCTTCACAGTCCAACTCTCATATCCATACATGACCACAGGAAAAACCATAGCCTTGACTAGATGGACCTTAGTCAGCAAAGTAATGTCTCTGCTTCTGAATATACTATCTAGGTTGGTCATAACTTTTCTTCCAAGAAGTAAGCATCTTTTAATTTCCTGGCTGCAGTCACCATCTGCAGTGATTTTGGAGCCCCCAAAAAATAAAGTCTGCCACTGTTTCCACTGTTTCCCCATCTATTTCCCATGAAATGATGGGACCGGATGCCATGATCTTCGTTTTCTGAATGTTGAGCTTTAAGCCAACTTTTTCGCTCTCCTCTTTCCCTTTCATCAAGAGGCTTTTTAGCTCCTCTTCACTTTCTGCCATAAGGGTGGTGTCATCTGCATATCTGAGGTTATTGATATTTCTCCCAGCAATCTTGATTCCAGCTTGTGTTTCTTCCAGCCCAGCGTTTCTCATGATGTACTCTGCATATAAGTTAAATAAGCAGGGTGACAATATACAGCCTTGACGTACTGCTTTTCCTACTTGCAACCAGTCTGTTGTTCCATGTCCAGTTCTAACTGTTGCTTCCTGACCTGCGTACAGGTTTCTCGAGGCAGGTTAGGTGGTCTGGTATTCCCATCTCTTTCAGAATTTTCCACAGTTTATTGTGATCCACACAGTCAAAGCCTTTGGTGGGGCATAATTTTCATTCATCCCACAGATGTGTTTAGGTGGACTTACACGTATGTTTAAAAAATGTCTAAAAGTTTTTTCTTTTGTTGCCAACATCTTTAAATTGGATAATTTCTTCCACACCACATAACTTTGTTTTAGCTCTTCCCTTGAAGACTGGAAGGTCAGAGCACATTGAGCTCCTGTCCCAGGAAAGGCCACAGTTGCTCGCACTGTCACCCGTGAATTCCGGTTAGGGTTTAGGATGACGACTTTTTAGGCTCCCAAAGTTCTATGTCACCCTGAGTTTATGAATGTGGCGTAGCTTTTAAAGCCCCGGTGTTGTTGAGTGTCTGAGTGGTCCTCTGTGTCTGCTGTGTCAGAGTGAGTGAGTGACTGGTTTGTAAATCGTCCCAGTGTAGTCCTTTCACTTAACCCCAAAGTGTTTGGTTTGGACACTCCCCAATAGTTACTTGTTAAAGCACCACACAAAAGAGAAACCTGGCTCTCAGTCACCTAGCTATTAAATTTCCTTTATTGATGGATTATTCCATGATGTCTTTTTCTTCAGGTAATTAAAGTAGATATTCCAGTCTTGTTTTTCAGTTGCATACACACAGAAACTAAGTGTGGAATATTCAAAAACTTTAAAAAGGTTTTCGTTATGGGAAGTTTCAAGTAGAATAGTGTAATTAATTAACTTCATGGAACCATCACTCAGCTTCAGCCCATCAGTTTCATACGTGTACTGTAGCTATAAAACGTAATAAAAAGAAGACATTAATTAATTTTAAGAATATAAGAACTGGATTCATTCTGAAAATCTAAGTATATCTGTTGATGTATCTACGTGTATCTCAGTTTAGGTAGTTTGTTTTAATAATGAACACCATGTCCATTACATAATTTTCTATTTAAAGTAACCTGCAAGCCAGCTGAGCTGGTGAAAGGCATGTCTTTCATATCAGGTGAGATTTTGCAGTATGCTTATTTAATTTGTGAATCTAAGTTTAATTGCAGTTGAAGGAATCTTTTAAAAATTCAGTTTTACTCTTGTGTTTATACATTCGAACTGTCATATATCTGGTAGCTTGAAAGTGTGTGTAGTTCTCTTTTTTTCAAAACTCCTGCTTTTCTATTTTGTTTACTATTTGAGACATATCCTGTATCTTAAAATACATAATTTTGAAGTAAGTTGATTGACAAAAAGTAAGTGAATTGGGTTTATACTTATTTGTCTAATTTTCATGAGAAATACAGGCAGTATGTTGTAACCTAGAAAACTCGTATGTTTCCGAATGATAGGAGCCTGGGCTGCACACACACACACACACACCCCACCCCACCCACCCCCCCCGCTGCTGACCAAGTGCACCAGCTCAGCGGATGCGCACTGTGTGCTCCACTCTCAGAGAAGTGCACCAGCAAACAAAACATACCAGGTTTATGCGCTGGTTCTGCCGGCATTTTAGTTGGCGAGACGGACTATACTAAAGTAACTAAAGAGACATTTGACAGAATTTCAGATAGTAGTATGGAGAAGGAAAATGGCAACCCGCTCCAGTATTCTTGCCTGGGAAATCTCATGCACGGAGGAGCCTGGCAGGCTACAGTCCGTGGGGTTGCAAAGAGTCGGACACGACTGAGGGACGAAACACCACCAGATAGTAGAAGTACTGTGAGAAGAATGAAGCAAGGAAGGAAAGAGGGTGAGGACGGGGAATCCGGAGAGGCGGCACTTTGAATGGAGCCGTCAGGGTGGCATCAGAGCAGACCTGAGCAGACGATCCCGGTGGATGTCCCCCTCCCACCGCGTGTGCGTTTGCGGTATAACAGTTCAAGCAGAGGGTGCAGCACGGGTGCTTGCTGTGGCCTCGCAGTCGACGGGCTTCACGCCTTCTGGAATAACGTGGTAACCTGTGGCAGCGCAGGGCCTGCAGCGGGTGGTAGGAGCTGAGCGTGGAGGCGGGAGTGGAGAGGCTGGTAAGCTGCCATCTAGAAGGGTTTACCCATGTGCTGAGTTGCATCTGACTCTTTGCAGCCCCGTGGACTCTGGCCCACCAGACTCCTCTGTCCATGGGGTTTTCCAACAAGAATACTGGAGTGAGTCGCCATTTCCTCCTCCAAGGGAGCTACCTGACGCGGGGATCGAAACCTCGTCTCCCGAGTCTAGTCGCGGGGACAGGTGGACTCTTCACCAGTGAGCCACCTGGGAAGCTCACTGAGTAGCATAGTTATATGATTTACATTTGCTATCTTCTAATACAAATTCCCCCACATGAGACAGTTTTCTAGTAAAACTCAAAATGTAATTGTACATATTCCAAATACATTGACATGTATTATTGTACACAAATATTGAGAATGGGGACCTTGAAGTCTAGTTCCTTCCTGTCCTTTGTGTGTGTGCTCAGTTCTGTCTGACTCTTTGCGACCTCGTGGACTGTAGCCCGCCAGGCTCCTCTGTCCATGGGATTCTCCAGACAAGAACGCAGGAGTGGGTTGCCACGCCCTCCTGCAGAGCGTCTTCCTGACCCAGGATCGAACCGAGTCTCCTGCAATTCCTTCATTGCAGGTGAATTCTCTACCACTGAGCCACAGGGGAAGCCCTGTGGAAGAGTCTGGATCTCTTCTAATCTAAAGGCAGTTTTGATCAAGGGAGGGGCATCATCTCATTTGTGCTTTGGTGAGATCACTCTGGCTGCTGTTAGGAGACTAGCAGGTGGGGTCAGATTAGGAGGCTGTTAGCAGGCCGTGGGGGAGAAGGCAATGGCACCCCACTCCAGTACTCTTGCCTGGAAAATCCCATGGATGCAGGAGCCTGGTAGGCTGCGGTCCATGGGACTGCTAAGAGTCGGACACGGCTGAGTGACTTCCCTTTCACTTTTCACTTTCATGCATTGGAGAAGGAAATGGCAACCCACTCCAGTGTTCTTGGCTGGAGAATCCCAGGGACGGAGGAGCCTGGTGGGCTGCCGTCTATGGGGTTGCACAGAGTCGGACACGACTGAAGCGACTTAGCAGCAGCAGGCCGCGGGAGAAGCAGTTGGAGGTGGTGGAGTGGCCCACTCAAGGACTGGGTGAGGGTGTGAGGATAAGACTCGGACGCCAACGGGGAAAAAGGCATTTGGAAGGGAAATACTTCTGAGAAATTACCAAAGATGAAAACTGAAAGTGGATCGTTCGATTTGGCAGAACAGAGGCCACTGTTGGCCTTGACTAGAGTGGTTTGGGGGTGGGGGTGGGGGTGAAAGTCTGATTGGAGGAGCTTAAAGAGCAGATGGAAGGTGAGTAGCAGAGACAGCCAGCAGGAGGGGTTCAAAGGGTGTAGACAGGACAGCAGACACATGGGAGGGATCAGGCCCAAGGAAGGTCCTTCTGCTAGTTTTATTTTGTGTTTCCGATTGGAGATGGCATAGTGTTTGCTCCTAGGAAAGATCTGCTGGAGAGAAGTCAGTTGGTGGTGGCAGGGGAGTGTAAGTGGAGGAGTGGAGTCCTGGAACAAACCAGCTGGCTGGGGAAGAGGAGGTGCGGGTTGCTCCCCTGATGACACAGCAGTGAGAGGCAGTGGGAGCCGGGGAGGGAGAAGCGGGACGGGGCAGTGCGAAGAAACAGGCGAAGGCACGGCATGCTCTCCAAGGTGGATGGGAGAGAGGAAGAGCCGGAGGAGTGCGGCAATGCCAGGCAGTGCTGGGGGCCCATTTGCCACAAATGGGTCCCTGTCCAGAGAGAGTCCAGATGGAGCCGGCTGGGTAGAGGCTGGGGTGAGTGAGGAGCTGGATGTAAGCAGGGATGGGGTTTGGACAGGTGACTGTGATGATGGCAACGGCAAGCGGGGGAGTCAAGAGCCTGCAAGTGCGGTTCAGGTGTGGTCTGAGGAGGCCGGCCTGGGAAGGGGGGATGGAGAATGTTGGTGGGGGTGACTAGTGAATCACTAGTGGGTCAGACTCCACCATCGTCCTCCGGGTACAGACGAGGCTCCACGCAGTCGGGCAACAGCCCAGCAGGATGGGGCGCACGGGGTGCCGCTCTTGTCATTCAGCCGTTGAAACCATTACATGGATGTTGCTTGGGTCATGTGAATAGAGGTGGAGATGATAAAGTGGGGATGAGAATCTCCCCCAAATGAGGAGGACTAACTCCTTGGGCCAGAGGTGAGCACTCTAGAAAGCAGTCACGGTGCTGCCTGATGACGCTGCTCCACGGGAAGCAGAGCAGAGGGGTAGGATGGTGGGGAAGCAGATAAGGAGAAGGGGCCCGGCTCACTGGGGACAGCTGGCATGCGGTCCAGGGAGAGAAGACGGCACCAGTTGAAATGGCCATCATGGGCATGGTGTCCCCTGAGATTCCACAGAAAGCTCGGCAAAGCCTTGGCAGAAGACCCTGGTCCCACAGGGGGACTCTGCTTGTGCTGGGGTGTGAGCCTCGGAGGCGCAGAGTCTGGGCAGATGGGGCCGGAGAGCCACATGGGAGTGAGTGGCCAGGTGACGATGGCCGGACATCGGGGAGGCTCAGCTTCAGGGGTGAAGGGAGGTTGAGGTAATGGGGGTGTCCTGTGAGGCGTCAGCTGTGCTTCCATCTGGTGCTGGGGAGCCAATTGTCTTGCTTTGTGATGGGCTCCTTGTGGGGTTTGTCTCTTCTGTGCCCAGCCCCAGCGAGGTGGATGGTATTGAGTGGGGAGGAGGGGGGCGGCCCCACCAGGAACTCCACCAGAAACTCAGTGGTCCTGCTTCCATCCTGCAGAGTAGGTGGACCTGCTGTTTCTTGGATTAACTGTACACGTGAGCAAGTCATAGGGCCTTCCCCAGCCTCAGTGTTTTCACCTATAAAATGGGGATATGTCCAGGCTTGCCTGTACTTGAGATTTAGAGAGGATGCGTATATAGAACCCAGCGGGGTTTGGAGTTAGAGCAGTGCTGCATGACATTTCCCCTACGTGTACAGAGAAAGGCATTTTAAGCATTGCTAGTGCTTGCTTGTACTTGATGGTTGGTTCATTTATTAAGTTATCCTAAATATATATACATATTTAAATCATGTATATGCTTATATTCATATATATATACACACATACACACATATATATCTATGTAATACTTGGGTCATTTGTTGGATTTGCTCCCCCACCAGATGAATGCTGTGGGAATTGCATGATCCCAATCTCTGTTTACAATGTTGAGGTTTTCATGTTGTCCATTTTGTTCTGAGATATAAATGATAAAATGCATTCCTAGCCATCTTATCCCCAATAAAGTCATATTGATTTTTGTGTAGCATATAATGAAATAGAAAATAATCTCCTGGTGTCTACTCTGTATTATTCACAGAAACAATTTCTAAAGAACAAGTCTGCATTTGTACAATATAAATGCCTTATCTTGTTTACTTGACATAAACTGGCGTTTTTGAAGGCAGAAGGGAGATAAAAATCACGGTTAATTGTTGTCCTTCTTTAGCATAATATGGCTCAACCTGAAAAGCCTTTTGCTTTGCAGGTAAAACATTTTTGAAATAAAGCTTATCTTTTCGCCATATATTTTAAGGAAACATGGTGGCACTGAATTAGAGTGCAACTGTTTTTGTCAATTTAGAAACTTAATAATTTTGTTAGCAGTGATTTATACTGTAGCTAAAAAGCTCTTGGTGGTTTCCCAAATCTTAAAGCTAACTGACCTTGCATTTGAACCCAGCTGTAATGTAAACATTTTCTTGAGATGGCAAGGGCTTGGGCCAGACAATCTGGAGGATATTAGTGGTATTCTGTTTGAGGGAAGTTGGAATCCCCAGATAATTCTCAGGAGCTCTTTTTTAGGTCAGACGCTATCTTGGACATTGTGCATTTCTTCATTCTTTCTTGGTCTTGTTAGTAGTGCACACTATTCCTCTTGGAAATCTAATAAAAGACATACCTTACTGAAGCAGGACAGTAAGTGTAGTTTTATTTATAAGGTAGTTTTTCTATCCTTCCCACATTATTTAGTTGCTAAAAGTTAAGAGTATTCAGACTACCGCGCTTGAGGTTACTGCCCTACTACCTTTAAAAATTCCTACTTAGTATTCTGTTACTTATCCAAAATATTCTGTTCAAAGCTAAAACCTACATCAATTCCCTTAGACACCTCCCCCCTTTTAAAAAACCTTTCTGAGACGAACTGAGCAGTTTTTCCAGCTTCAGGTCATGACTCATAAATGATTGTTAAGTCAGTTTAGTGGGTTGAAAACGCATTAAATTTTTTTATAGAATTCTGCACCCAGAGTGAGGGCAAATATTGTCTCACGACACTTTTGCTGTACTTATACATAGATGTGTGTGTATAATTGTGAAGATGTAGAATATTTTTTACTGTGGCTTGCCGTCAAAGCTTGGAAACTTACTACCAAGAAGATTTCAGGTTTCATAGTTCTTTTTTTCTTTTTTTTTGTAAGTTTACATTTCAAGATGAAAACATCTTGAGTTTTCAGCTCTATGGCCAATACTATTGTTAGTTGAATATTTTAGAAGTTTAAATGACAGAGAAATTTTCTGTTTTTTGAAAGTGATTTTTATTTTCTAATTTGGACATTATCCTATGGATCAAGAACTGAAATGCCAGAGCTGAGCAAAGACCATGCTTCTCTTAAATCCAGAAACATTTAAAGATCTCATGCCAGGTGATAGATGTAATGAACTGTATAAGGTATAATTTTCCATCTCCCAGAAAATCACAGTCAAATTTTCGTCAAGCCTATGTTGAAATATATTTGTGTTCATATGTTTTATTTTTCTCTTTAAAAATAGTGATCTGTTTACTTAGTAAGTTCAACTCTTCATTCAAACTCAAAAGGAATTTATATAAGGAATATTTGTCCCTGGAACCTTGTCAGATTTCTCCAGGCTATAATTGAGTATTGATACTTCTTCCTGCTTGAATTTTTGTTCTGCTTATTAAATATACTGTCATTGAACTAAAGTTATTGGTGAATGGTTTTGGCCTAGATTTGAATTGGGCTCCCATTATGGTGGATATATTTACTGCTTTTTCTGGAATCAAGTGAGGACCGATTTGTGAGTTTTAAACTTGTACAATTTTTCAAGTGTGATAATTGTACTATTTAATCTCATCCCTTAATTTCTCCATATGTCTCTTCTCTTTAGGAGACCGTAGATGATAATCAAGTAGTATTCCAGATATCAAACAGATGCCTCAGTGTCCAATTTAAAATAATATAATATGCAAATCACCATTAAAATAACAGTGTAGTAGTTAGTAATAGCTGGCTTGGTGCTTTTATGTCAAGTCCTTTTTGGATAAAAGTACAACATAACTGAGATAATGACTGTGCCAGGCAAGTGAGACTTGTTGATTCAAAGCAATTGTTCTCTATCCTCACTTAAATAATCGCTTTTTAAACCAGATGACTAGCAATCCCCTGATCGTGGTTTATTACTTAGTTATTCCTGTTTCAGTGTCTGTTTTGATTACTTACTGTCCATAGTGAAGGACAGGGAAGGCTGGTGTGCTGCAGTCCATGGGGTCGCAGAGTCGAACATGGCCTAGTGACCAAACAGCTGCCAGTTTTATATACTGGTACATAAGGAAAGCTCTATTTTAAAGCAGTATTCCGGAGTAATACTACTACTCCTTGAAACATTAGGAAACCAGTTCATTTTATCTCACCCATATATCACTTGAGAGAAAACAAAAGGAGATTAAAATTCCTAATTGGAGCAGTGTATTGTTCTGTCATAAATAATAGGTTTATTAGGAAACTTGTATCTCCTAGCATATACATTTAAACCACTTAGTAACATTAGGTTCTTTTAATATGTGTAAATCTTCCATATAAGATTTCTGGTCAGCCTATCCAACAGTTATTTCCTCATACTACCTTTATTAAAAGTTTTTTCTTTCTAGGTGAGTAAACCCAAATCATTAAAATGAGCGCCTTTGTCTAAATCCTATTATGATTATGACAGAAATCTCCAACAGCAAGACAGTTCAGGTTGAAGGCTGACATTTTATATCCTTGATTCACGCTGTATGAACCAAAATAAAGAGTCTACAAGAGCAGAGTATCAGATGTAATTGAAAATTGCATTGTGTCCCATCTTAAGTAATAATATATGGTTTATGTGTCTGTTTATTAACCTCTTTGTCATGGGTTCTGTGTGTGTATGTCATGAAAATGGACTCCTGTGTACTTTGGAGGAGGGCTTTGTTTATTACTGTAATCTGTAATATTACTTGCATGGAAACTAATTTAATTTTTCTCGTGTTTACCACATCTGTATGTTTAAAGCAGTCTGAATGAGCTTCATTCATTATTTTCTTCTTTCTTCTTATTTTTGGTATTAGTATTACTGTGTTTTCTCTGTAGTAAAAACAAATCTTGTCTTTTTCCTTCCACCTCTAGTTGTCACATTAGTCCCTTGTTGACTTAATGTTCATCTTGAATTAAATACAGTAGTTGATGCATGATAATATATATTTTTAAGGAATACCTTCCTACTTTAAATATAAATAAAATGTGGACCCTCTTCCCCAGTTTTTTGGATTCACTATACAAATACTACTATAGTTGATAGTTCATTGTATTTGAATAATTGGGAGGAGAATTAAATTTTTGCACATGTGATTGGTTCTTTATACAAAAGCCAAGGTTAGATATCTCAAACAAGAAATCTATAAAGTTGACATTTGATGTGATGTGATAACAAACTGTTTATTTTCATTTTAAAAATAAAGGACCACTCCAAGGTATAAAGTATATTTCATACTTGAAGTTTATGAAATTTGATAGAAACATTAAAACTAGGACAGTTAAACTATGTAGTTCACAATATTTAGCTATAATTTTATTCTAAATATTCCTTTCTCTGTCAGTGTGAGGAAGTTTGAGTAGCTCATGCTTAGCGTTTATTAATTACTATTTTGTACTTCGTGCAAGGGTGTTTGAGAGGCGAGGAGGGATGGAGAAGCCAAAGCTGGTTTTCTTGTACATGAAGTTTGTTGCATTTTGTGCTGACTTGATGAGAAAATATATTGGTATAAAAACACTGAAGATTTTTCTGCTAGCATGTTCTGATTTTAAAGTACATCCAAGCAGTCTTACGCACTTTATCCTATCAGGAAACTGGTCTGCCCTAGTGTCTGTGCTTCGTTTATCATTCAGGAATTTGAAATTCCCTTCTAGCCTTGGTCGTTAAGCCCACTGACCTGCCTATCAAACCATAACAAACATAGAAGTCAGGCGTGTGGGTCATTCACACAGCTTCATGGGACTATGTCTACTTCCTTTCTCGTTAACCTTTTTCAACACCAAAGTCATTTGTTTTGGTACAACTGAGGAGTGTACTCTCTTGGTGGTGACCCTGTAAGCAATGAAGTATTCTTTAGAAATCTATTCAGGTTATTTTTTTCTTTTTGAAAATGCACAGCATTAAAGAAAGATTGGAAAGTATAGAAGAAAAACACCCATAACCTTGTACCCCAGTGCACTGTCTATTCTTTTGGGGGGCAAAGGGTGGAGAGGAGGGAAATCAGAACTAAAACTTTGAGGAGAAATCCCAGTTTCCTAGCTGTCTCGTTAGTTTCATTCTATCAAAGGACACGAGTATGTCCAAATCCCACTGAAAAGGAGAGTCTGCTTTTTGAGTAATCCTGTCGACTTAGTTCCCTGCTGCTTGTCTTACTACTGTTTCACTCAAACTAGATAAATAATTTTTTCAAAATTAACTTGTTTGAATGTATAGGGCACCCAGTTGTACCCCCGAGGAGACCACTGAGGTGTGAACTAATATTGGCAACGCAGCAAGCTTCCTGTGAGCCTTGGGGTAAAGCACCTCTTATGTTGATTCATTTTTACTTCTTAAATGTATTATTAATTGCCAAGAATTGTAGTTCTTTATTGATCTTTAGAGGAATTGTGTTCTGCCCTCAAAGTTGAACAGAGAAGTTCACGTCTCCTCCTGTGTGTGACCCTGTGGGTCCCTGGCCAGTCAAGACTCCACATGTGTCCTTGACTTCTTCACAGGGTCCCCAACACCTAGAACAGTGCCAGCCCAAGGTACAGGAAGCACTCAGTAGCAGTCAAATGAGCTAATTAAAATAGTTATACACAACAGAATTACCCTTGACCTGAATCTTACGTATTGGGGTGTGGGGTTCCATGAATGGATTTTCCATGAAATCTTACTTTTGTGTCAGAAATGCCATTATAATGCATCATGGACATTTCCAAATTGTATTATGCATTGTATTAATTTCTTAATACTGGAGTACTCCATCCAAACATACTTCACCTGCTGACTCAAGGATGTCATTATGAATAAATAATTGGTGTAATTCCTATGTGGGCAAGCACAGCTTGTGGGACTGCCTTTGTGTTAATAACTGCGACTTAGAACAGATAAAAACTAATATTCTAATGGATTTTGTAGACCTGTGTACCCACAGTTATCTGGGTAATAGCCCAAGACTGGCTCCCTTTCTCTTACCAGGAAATGCAAATGATCTTTTTTGGCAGGTAGTTATTATTTAGTAGCTTTTGTTTTCAGTTTCATAGAACTGTTTGAAAAATCTAGAAAATCAGGATTTTTCTTTCTTTCTTTCTTTCTTTCTTTTGGATGCTTGACCTCTAGAGAAGTAGGCATAAAATAGGTTACACCATGTAGTTGAAGGCGTGTGCTTATGATAACATTTTCATCTCCAAAGGAGAATTGTTTTTTAGAGTTTCCCATTTGTTTGCACTGTTTGCAACGTTTAGTTATCATAAGCAGTCTTTAGTAACCATAAGCAAAATTCTCATAAACTTGAATTTAATGTAATAAAACTACATTTGTTCAGCAATGCATAGTTAAGGGAGGCTTTTTTTTTTTTTTTGCCTTTCAGATTTTTCTCTTTCTGCATTTTATTCCACTCAGAAGGAATTAAATTTCTAAACATTAGAAAATGTTTTATACCAAGATAGAATCCAAGGGACGGGGAGCCTGGTGGGCTGCTGTCTATGGGATTACACAGAGTCGGACATGACTGAAGCAACTTAGCAGCAGCAGCAGCAGCAGGTCTTCCTGTAACTAGAACTACAGAAATGTCTTCATTTTCATTAATTGAGAGATGTAAATTTTTTTCTCTGTTTTGACCACGTTCTTCCACAATCTCTTATTGATTGGAAAATGTTTTCTATTGAGACAGGTCTTCCTGTAACTAGAACTACAAGAATCTCTTCATTTTCATTAATTGAGAGATGTAAATTTCTTCTCTATTTTTGATCACATTCTTCCGCAGTCTCTATTATTGTTATCAATTCAGTCCTTTCCAGTTAAGGATGGCTGTGAATTAAGACGAGCATGAGGAAGTGGTTCCTCTGGGATTTAGGATTATGTGTGGCATTTTGTTTTGCTTTGTTTTGTTTTGATGTTCCACATTGCTTATCTGTGTTTTCTACTTTTCTGAAATAATAAGCCTATATTATTTAAACAATACATTAGCAATAAATAAGAGTATAAAATACTGTTTATATTCATTTAAGAGTTGGGCTTAATTTCATAGTGGTCTAAAATAATAAGATGCCAAAAAAAAAAAAAAAAGACAAGAAAAGGGAGAATAAACCCAATGTAAAAATATCACCCAACATGATAAACCCAAGTAAGAAATTAAATTTCTGTGTAAATATAAAGTGTATAGTTTAAGAGAAATCCTAAAAGGCTAACAGTTACATAGGCAGGATTTTTAGATAGGAGTCAGTAGGTAGAAAAGGAAAAAAATGGACAAATATATACCTCCTTGAATTATGTGTAACTGATTCTTGACCATCAGTGAATGGGTTGTGAAGGTCATGTATTCCCTAAGAAACAAAGTTTGTCTAGAAAAGTAATTTTGAATAATTAATTTTATAGTTAGTAATACAATAAATGTGCATAATGCCGATATCCATTTTCTTAATACTGTACAATTAACATGGGAAAATATGGGAGTTGTATTTTTGCAGCACATGTAATATGTTAATATCTCTGCTGGGGAAAGAGGTCTTTATCTTTAGAAATCCCACAACTTTCCCTTTCCAGAACTGTGTCTACCAAACCCGTGGTAGCACTACAGATGTCTTAATAACATGGAGAACCTGATGTGTCCATCACCAGCTCATATTAACAGTAGCATCGCCTGGCTCTTCTGGTGGTTTTTGGTTTTTTTCTTTTCTTTTTTTTTTTAAATTTAGGTGTTATGCTTGATTAATTCACCTAGTAACTCATGTAAGTTAAAATATATCGAGCATTTATTATGTATCATGCATTGTCTCATTTATTTTGCTGCTCTCAGTAACTCATAGTTGGTTTTATTATCATTCCCACTTTACTGATGATGTACCAGAGCATGAAGAAGTCAGGTGCTGCTGCTAATCCGTGGCAGACTTAGGCCTCGAACCCGAAGAATTCTGTTCTTAATCACTATGCTGTTTATGTTTCTGTTGACTGTAAAGTTCATTTACGACAGAGTCCCCTTTCTCACCCTGGGAGAGACCTTCCGTGGATACTTGAAATTGTGATTCACTGTGGACTTGGGTCCAGGGAATTTCAGCTCCCAAGCTAAGTTCTCATAGACCATCAGAGCACACCCTCAGTTATTTCTCATTTCTAATTACAAGAAGACTTTATAAATAAACAGAACATGGATTATCATGGTGGTTCTAAAATATAAGATGGTAATTATAACTTGAAGTCTTCAAAATGGAAGATTAAGAGCCCATGTTTTCAAATCTTAGATGATGACAACATTATACATCCTGCAGTTTAATTTTGCCAACTGATCCTAGACCCTCAGGCAGCAAGTACTGACACTGGATACTTATTTCCTTTGTTAACAAGCCTTCACGGGCAGTTCGAGGTACAAGATACAGAGAGATTACCAGATCGTCCCCACCTTCTCAAAGAGGCTGCCAGGTATAAATTAGTATTTGTTAAACTGAAGTTGAACTGAATATAACAAAAGAGAATTTCAGGAAAAAGGAAGTGTGATCAGCCTTTACTCATCTAGAGGGCGGGCAGGAAGAGGAGTCTTTGTAGTGAGAGGTGAGGAAGTTACAAGGAACCAGCGAAGGGCATTTCAGGCAAGTGGTTAGGGCACTTAGGAAAGAGTTGAAGAGTAAATAAGTGGTGAACTGGAATAATCAGGGGAAAACTCCTTTTTTGGACCGATTTAACAAAGGACTGAGCACCCTCTTCTGTACTCTTATGGTTCCCTAGCTTCCCTGAGCTCTCTTTTTCTTGTGTGTCTTCTCTGCTTGACTGAATTTCTTGGGGCTGGAAAATGCCTGTTGTCTGAGTTTTTGAGATCTTGGGTGTTTCGTGATCGAGGAGGATTGTGAACGTATTTGTAAGGAGTGAAGAAGGACAAGAGTATATGAGGAACGTAGCACTGTGTTCCTGCTTTCTTAAATAACATTTAACTTTAGAACTTTTTTTGTTTTTAATAGGTCCATTTCAATTACATCTTGTCACTTCCCCCAAAAGTGTCACACTGAGTATAACTTCAAGGAGTCTCGAACATTTGTTCTGAGGTCAGTTTCTTCACAAATGGGGTTGTGTCGTATGACTCCTCTTCAGTTATATTTCAAAAGGTGGCAGGTTGACATTTTTATTAAGTTCTATTATTATGTTCTTATAATTCATAATTCTGTTTTGGAAGAAATCCCTTTGAGAGAGAAAAGGAGTCGGCCTCAGACATCCATGGTGATACATACATTGCCTTTTATAGTTCTCTGTAGGATTTCCCATATACAGTGAGTCAACAAATATTACTTATCTGAAGAGATACTTTAAGGTAAACATTTTATTATCAAATATATTTTTAATCCATTTGCTTTAATTGGATTTCATTGGCATATTTATAAGACTCATCTCTGGGAGTTCAGGGGTATGTTGTATTTATGTGTTTGTATGATAACAGGACCGTGTTGATGTGAACAGGATATTCATGTTGATGTGCCTATAAACCCTAAGCTTTGTCTTTCTTTAGATAAACCAGGTTCTAGAGAAAACTTCAAGGATTCTAACCAAGTCCTAGGTTATGCCAGCAGAGACTGTCTTGGGGGCCAGTCTGTTCCAGGCTTCCCAGTGGGGGCTGCAGGTGGAGATCCCTCGAGGAGCTGGGGATATGGTGACCGTGAAGTGGCCCCATGGGGGTGAGGTTATAGTGGGTTATAGCCTCATGGGGATGAGGCTGTAGGGCTCTAAATCTGATGTTTTGGGAAAGGCAGAACATTGAGATCTTTAGGTTTTTATTTTCTTGGCATTTCTGGATTCTCAAATCCTGGCAGCTAACTGAAAATATTTAGAAACATTAAGCACCCCCTTCCGTTTGCTGCCCCCTCAAAAGACACTTCTAGAATCTTCTTCTCTCAACAGGACTGTGACCACCGGTCATGGTCTCCATCACCTGACTCAGGCCCCAGTCATTCCCCGACCCCTGGGCCACCACGATTGCCACCCAGGTTTTCTCTGTGCCCCTGATTCCCCCCATCCCCACCAAGTCTGTTCTCAACACAGTGGCTCTTGGGGTTCTGCTGAGACCATGTGTCAGTTAGGTTTTGTTCTTTTTGACCCATGAGCCTGCTAAGTACTGTGCCCAGGCTCTGGACTGTGGCTTTTCTAGGCTCCTGGAGCCAAAAACCAAATGTCAGGCTCGCCTCCTGGTTCTTCTTCTGGATCGCAATCTGACAAGTACAGGCTTGCAAGTAACTCTCTGATGGCCTCAGAGAGATGGAGAGAGTAGGAGGTGGCAGAGGTGGGGCTGGTAGGCAGCTCTTCTCAGCGCCGGCTCACCGGCTGCAGCCTCCGGGGCTGCTGCCCGAAGCAGACCTCTTCCCCCTGATTCGCTCACATTTACTTTCTGTTGGGCGGTGCTGCTCTTGCTGTTTGTTTCTGAGAGCCTTGGCACGCTGCTTATTTTTTATTGTTGCAAGTTGTCTTATTTTAAATGATACGTGTGTTTCTCAACTTGTAACTTTCCCATAGGTGAGCATTTGGAAGGTCTTTTACTTCAGTCCTTAGCACCTGGTGCCCAGTGTATGGTAGGTGCTCAGCAGACTGGTGAATGGAAGCTCCCTTTTTGCTGCCAAACTTAGACACTTTCCAGTTTTCTCTGAGCTCAAAGCTTGCAGATGGTAGGTGCTTGGTAAATCAGAAGCATGATTTGTGCCTCTTGGGTTTTTTGTTTGTTTGTTTTCCTGGTGCCTACTAGAGTTCTAGAAGAAACGAAAGGTAAGCAAACAGCTCTTTGGGTTTTCCGCTTTCTTCAGGATGCATTCCAAAGCAGTTTCTAGTGAATTTGGAATCACTGTCTCTCTCATTCCCATCTGTTAGTAAGGGTAATCAAGAGCTGACATAACTGATGGAGGATAATCAATGAAAAAAGACACATTCCTCCTTTGTAGACTATGTTTGAGTCTGTTGACCATCCTCGGGTTTTTTGTACTTTAAAAATTGGGTGGATTTTCTTGTTCTGTCTGCATTTGATACTAACTAGAGAACACAAGACTGTGAATCCATTCATGAAATATGCTTTTAAAGTTATCCACTTTTTTTTTTAATGTTGGTGTGTGTGAGAGAAAACAGAGGTAAAGAGAGAAACTAACTTATTTAGGCATGATTGTTAATTTTCTTTTTATTTTCTGTCTACTTATTGCTTTGGATAAATATGCTGGACTACTGCCAAAAATTCAGGTGGCTGAATACTAATTTTGCTGAAATTAGATGGAACAGCCATCCCCTGCCAATTTTCTGTCTAAATTATACAGAAATCTGACTCTTGCAAGACAGAAATCTGGTCAAAAATAGAGTCCTAATTTTCTATTTAGTCAGTAAGACCTTCAGCAGACTAATTGTTGTTGTTTCAGCTTTTCTTTTTCAGGTAGCAAAAGAAATCCAAGAAAAAGGAAATCCAGTCCAAGTTACTAGCCATTTTTCTCCTGTGACCCAAATGTAGATTTGTGGGGTTAAAGAACATGGCATTCACGATTTGTCTGGTGCAGAGCAGCAGTGAGCCTCAGAAAACAATTAGTGCATCTTTCAGACGCATGGTAGTTACTGCATAATTACTCAAATAATGGTCAGTAATGGAATACAAAGGGTTATCTCTTAGCTAATCCTCGAGTAATGGAATTGGTGTATCTCTGATTTTTCTCTTGGCCTTCCAGGGTTCAGAAGAATGAGACAGAAGTGATTATGGGAACTAGAGGGAGCCACTGGAGGCCAGCGACGAAAAGGAGACCTTATCTGAAGCAATTAATCAAGAAACTCATATTGTGGGACAATTATTCAGAGCTAATTCTAAAATAGCTTCAGAGCCCCAGGTCTTGGGATATTTCTTCCAGAATTTTGTCAAGGTCATTTAGAGCACAGGGACAACCCTGCATTAGAATAAAGGTTTGGTTAAAAGCATGTATACTCCCTCCCTAGAAACCTGTGCAATGTAAAAGCATAGCGTCAATCATCAACTACTTAAATGTAGTTGTTATCTTTTACTTTATTTTTATGGTAGCAAACTGTGCAAAACAGAATGAGGTATCATCCCAGGGATAAAGATCCTTTCTTGATCCGGTTTCTTTAAGTACATTGGCCTCTGGCACGTGTCTGTTTGCTTCACCATGTAAACTGGGAAAGCAGCGCTGACATGCAAGCTCAGTGACTTTTTACATGTGTGTAATTTCATATAATAAGTGATTTTCTATTGAGTGTGGTTGTGTTAAATCTAACTAGTCCTTTAGCATTTTTCCCCCGAGTGGGCTAGAAAACTGTTATTTTCTCAGGAATCTGGTCTCAGCCAATATGTCACTTCCTCAGTGAATGTTCTGTCTAAAATAGCCCTTTCCCTCCGCAGACATGTGACCCTATTTTATGAACTTCTGAGCACTTAATCACTATGAAATATTGTTTACACGTGTTAGTTGCCTGTCCACTCTACCGACATGTAAAGTCTCCGGGGAGGGAAACCTTGTCTTTTGTTTACTTGGGTTCGTGTGGCCTGCTGTGTATTGATCACAGTAAACATTTGCTGGGTGAAGGAAGGAAGGCAGGAAATGGCCTTTACCTTGCGACACTCTCCTTACCCTCCTGCCCTCCCGCTTTCCCCTCCACCACCACTGTTTTCTGGTCGTTTGTGGGCAGGTGCATGGGCTGGCAGGACATTGGGCTGTGCATGTTTCTAACTGAGTCCCACATGGCAACACCCTGCCTTCTTGTTTCAGCTCAGACTGTCGACAGGCGTGCTTTCTCAGTGTATTTGTTGCCATGCTTCTCGCATTTTTGGCTTGTTGTTGGTGACTCTGCTCTCCAAAGTGGCCCCCAGGCAGGATGCTGGCTGGCGTTCCCAAATGCAAGAGGGCTGTGCTGCGCTACATGGTGAGAACAGAGCAGCTCCATGCAGTCGTGGTTACAGAGCCATCGGCAGTGAGCTCGCTGTGAGTGAACCCACATCTATATTAAATGAGATGCCTTCAGACAGAAACACACATGAAACAAGATTATGTATTGATCTGCTGTCAGAAGTGTGACCAGAGCCTCTGAGGAACCTAGCCTTGTATTTCCTCTGGGAAGAGCAGTTCAGTTTTCACTAATTTAGTATTTGCAGCCCCTTTGTAGAACATAACCACCACAGATCACACAGATCTACTGTTCGTGTGAACACATAGTTAACGTGTTGCTAAGTGGGAAGCTACCTCAGAGACTAGTGGCTTGAAATTACAACTGTTTACTCACTCATAATCCTGCGAGTTGGTATTTGGGGTTGGCTCAGCAGTGCGGTTCTTCTGCTGGGCATGGATGTACTTTTGCCATCAGCTGGTGATTGATGGCCTCCCTTGTATGTCTGACAGGTGTGACCGGGGCTCTGAGCGATGTGTTTCTCAACTCCCAGAGTCTAACCCAGGCTCATTCGCACTAGGGGTTTGCAGGTCTCCCAGGAGCAGCAGGAGGGCAAGCCCCAATCTGCAAGTGGTTTTCAGTCCTCCACTTGCGTCACTGTTGCCAACACTGATTCATCAGCCAGAGCAAGTCACGCAGCCATCCAGATCAAGTAGGCTCCACATCCTGGCGAGACCCAGAGTCAGCCATAGAAAGGGCATTGGGGCAGGGAGGAAGGGGTCCCTCTGATACTCAGAAGCCAAAGAGGCAGTGCTGACTGTTGCATGGAGTGGGCAAGAAAGGAAAAGAAATTCAGAAAGACTAAGCAACCACACCAGCAGTGGTGGGCAAAGGCAAGTCACACACGTCTGCATGATGGCAGAGATTCTAGTCTCTGTCTTCCCTTCTGATAGACCACTAGCTGATTTGCCTTGTTTGGCTAGCTCTGGGGATGGAGAATCAGCAGTAAGATTAGCCTCATTGCTACAGGAGAGCAACAACTGCTGTCATCTGTCTCGGAAAGGATTCCATACCCTGTGCATAGTCTTACTGTTGTGAGTATAAACGTGTCCTGGTGGGAGTGACTTGTGAATGTGCGGGGCTCGATCTTGGATTTGATCTGCACGAAAGGCTTACATCTTGGGATATGGAATCTTAGTTGTAGTAGAATTTATTCTGAAAGACTTAAAGGCAGATGATTAAAATATTAGAGATATTGACGTTGTCTGAAGAGATCTCCTTGTATTTATTTCTTTCAAAAAAAAGAAAAATCCACAATATTGCCATAGCTAGGCCCTATTATGCTGTTGTAATCATAGTTGCACCAAGAAGGGTGATTAACGATAGCAATTTATTGTATCTGAGGAGGAGAGAAAATAGGAGATGTTGTCGTTATCATAAATCATATCATAAATAACCCAGAAGAAGCACTCAGAGCGCCCGTGTGGTGTCAGCAGCCAGCCCTCTTAGGCGCGCTTGCCCAGGGTGTAGCCATAGAAACCCCAAAGTCATACTGTTATCTTGGCCTCGCTGCAGTTATGTGATACAACACTATTAACATATAGATTAGGCCATTTATAATACCAGGTGTCATTTCAGGCTGGCCTGCTTATATAGCATTTTAGTTTTTTATTGTGCCAAATGTTAGTGAAAAAAGTGCTTTTCTGCAGGTCAGTGTATATATAGGTATTTGTAATGCATCAGCTTCACTCTGCTATTAATTTATTGTGTTATTGATTGGTTGTACTGTATGAATTGTCACGGCCTAATTGTCTTGTCTTTGCTAGTAATTTCATTTCTTTTTCAGGTCAATAGCTTGGTTTTGAAAATACCTATCCACTCATACATGTTGAGCTGTGTTTTAAAGGGTCTAATTTCAGTCACATTATAGACAGGACAATTTTTAAAGTATCTTATGAAGAGACAGATGGGATGCAAAAAATTTTTTTGGCCTCATTTGGAACTAAGAGAAAAAATGTTGGCTGGCCTGGGTGGTTTTAATGCTGCTGCTCTTCCTGCATTTCCAAGGTGTCCCGTGTCTGCCTGTCATTCTCCAGCTGCCCAAGGCCTTTGTCCTCGCCCCATAGCATCCCGCTAGAGCCTGGCCCTCCTCAGAACACCCGGGGTACCAGACCCTCTCCATCCTCAGCATTCCGTCAAATTGCTTCACTGAAGTTTCACTTACTCAGAGTCTCCTTACCTCAAAAAGTAGGATAGACTCAATCATTTGTCAGGTTTACAGTCTTAAAAATATTCTGGCAGCAGCATTTTTAAAAATAAAGCCCTTATCTAAGACATGAATCAAGTGGTCAGAAGGCCAAGCTCTGAGGCATGTGATCATAGAGATATTTAGGGCCAGAAAGGGCTCTGTCCTGCCCTGTAGAGCACCCCCCTGCACGTGGAGATGGCCCTAATATTAGAAATCTTCAGTTCTTCGAAGCAGGAGTCAGATGTCAATCTCATATTTTGCAGATGGGGAGACTCAGGTCTGAGAAAGTCAGTGGGCTGTGCTAGGTCAAGTTGTGGCTCTGGAAACAGGCCCCAGGGGCAGTTTCCGTCGAGCTTCCTCTCTGGTTACCTTGGGGTTTCTGTTCCCACGTCCCTGGATGTGACAGCTTGTGTACCGTATGCCAGTGCCTGCCACGGCACTTGAGTCGATGGCCGCACCATGTGGTGGCTTCTTCAGGACGGGAAGTCATGTCCCATTTGACTGTGTGTTCCTAGGACCTAACGTGGTGCTCGCTCTACTGGTGTTTACAAGGCACTTGGAAGGTGAACGAATAAATGAGTGATGAGTAAGGAGTGGATGACTGAATGTAAGTAGTTTTGAGTCACCCCAACTGGTTGTAATAAACATAATATATAGAAAGATGTTTTCTGAAAAGCGTCCATTTTAAATCTTTTCATATCTATTATGAAAACAGTATGCATAATCTAATTAGACAGTGGGAAAGTTTGTGTCATTATTGCTAGAAATTAATTTCTGCATGTACGTTTCTGAAAAATTACAAGAAGTCTAGTTTTAGGTACATTTAGTTTTTGGTGAGATGTACAGCTAGCATTTTATTGTCCTTATAAAGTTCAGAAGTACAAGTATATTTTGATAGTTAATGAGATAAAAACCTTTCATGCCCATGCAAACAATTTCCTAACATCCATCATCTTTTAAGATTATAGTATTTCTTTAAAGGCATTTATTATTCTGGTTTAAAAGATTTTTCTTTTTAAAAAAAAGATATTCTGAATCAATATTTTTAATAACTTAGAAGTGTGTTAGTCATTCAGTTGGGTCAGGCTCTTGTGATTCTGTGGACTGTAGCCTGCCAGCCTCCTCTGTCCGTGGAATTTCCCAGGCAAGCATACTGAAAGTGGGTAACCATCCACTACTCCAGGGCACCTTCCCAAACCAGGGACTGAACCCTGGTCTCCTGCATCGGCAGGCGGGTTCTTTACCACTGAGCCAGCTGGGGAGCGGGTACCTTTGCAAGTGTTAGAGCAGAAGGAGATGCAGAGGAGTTTGGTGGAGAGGCATGTTTTGCTCGTCACTCCCCTGGGAAATGTAGGAAGTGTGGGTTATTTATTTGTGTCGTCAGTGAAGGGAGTGGGAGTGGCGTTTGTAGTGTCTCCCCGACTCCTCTTAATATCTGTGGAATTTTTAAAACAATGGACATCAATATAGATCCATCTGTTTTCTTGCATATCATTAAAATAATCTGACAATTGTTCTGCATTAGCAAAATATTGATTTGGTAAATATGGGTATAAGCTATTTGTGAGTAATTTGTAGCACTTAGAACTTTTCTATCAGTTTGAAATTATTTCAAGTTGAAAAATTTTCACAATCAAATGTTGACTTGAGATCATTGATTGTTTAAAGAGAGATTATCTCTAAGTCCACCTTTTTCTGCATGTTGTAATAGTCTGCTACCAATTAAATATATTTTAAATGGTATTTCTGACTGTGCAGATAAATTTGTGCTGAATCATTCATATATGGCCTAGTGTTCCCTTTTTGACAAGTGAAAAAGTATTGTTATATATGGACAACGTTTGACAGAATGGGAAGTTACTTCTTAACATGTCAGATTTTTACTTAGATTGGATTATAGTGTTCACACATTTTAGTGAATTTATATGAAGAGTAAGAGTAGACATGAATCTCTCCCAGTAATTTAACATTAAAGAAAAAAATACGGGTTCCTACCCTGGTTTCCATGTTGTTCTTCGTATGTCTTTTTTTTTTTAATGGCCTTTTTTCCCTCTTAGAAGTGTATACATCATAATTTATG
This sequence comes from Capricornis sumatraensis, assembly GCF_032405125.1. Classification (NCBI taxonomy): domain Eukaryota; kingdom Metazoa; phylum Chordata; class Mammalia; order Artiodactyla; family Bovidae; genus Capricornis; species Capricornis sumatraensis. The sequence goes on from NC_091083.1 coordinate 16,022,657, forward strand.
GTAGTCTTTGATGAATGACAGTGCTAGTAGTCAATTATAACACATATCAGCATTTTGAGTAAACCCTCTCACAAAGAATAATCAGATCAAAAGTCATCATTGTTACCTTTAGCCAAATCTTAGCATAAGCAGGAAGGGAAACACCAGTTTTGTAAATAATTCCTAACCCTACCTTTGGCAGCATGACCGTAACACTTCCGCAGAACTAGCCTCCTTGAGTAAAATTTCTGTTATCCTTCCAGAGTCTCCCCAACAGCTCCAGACCGCTCTCACTGCAGGATAGAGTTATCAGGGCAGATGACTGCAGTGATTGTACACTTAACCTGTAGATGCTAGCTCCGGACTTGCCCTGTTATGTGGTCTTAGAGAGATTATAGTGAGGAGGGTTGGGTGTTTTTTTTTTTTTAAATCTTCTCAAAAAGGATTATAAAGTCAATTTTAAAAGGTATATCTCTATTATTGTTCATTGTTATTATTTAGTGGTTTGAATACTTAACCAACTCTCATTAGCAATTACTTTTCACTGTCCTCACAAGATAAGCAATACTAGGGTGTCCCCATCTTCTGGATCAAGGACCTGAAGCACTGAGAAGTCAAAAAGAACTTATTTGAAATGTCACAGTAGTTTTCCTCGAACTATTTTTCCCCCCCCAATATTTGTTTGTCACATGGATATGGAAGAGTCTTTCCCTCTAGTTTAAACATTTTTAAACAGTAGAAAGTGAGTTCTTAGTTCTCTGGAAATAAAAAAATCTTTAAAATACTTCTCATATCAAGTAACATCACCTGTTTGACTTTGGAGCACAGCTTCTGTTCTTGTATCTATATTTGTGTTAAATTAGAAAGATTTGTGACTAAAATTTTTTATACTATTTTTTATACCTTTGTGTAGTAACATGTCAAAAGATCAGGTATCTTGTAATATTAAACTTCTGTTAACTGAATTATCTGCTATTTTATAATAAAGCTGTTTTCATGTATAAGTATAGGAAAATGCTAAAAACCACTTTTAGGGTATTTTCAAGATTTTTTGTGAATTGTGCTCATTATATACATACACACAATGAGTACTTCATTGCCATTCACCTGTAATCAAGCTGAAATTAACCTGCAAGAGGGGGTTTGGGTGACAGTAGAGAATAAACCGGAGAAGGCAATGGCACCCCACTCCAGTCCTCTTGCCTGGAAAATCCCATGGGCGGAGAAGGCGGGTAGGCTGTAGTCCATGGGGTCGCTAAGAGTCGGACACGACTGAGCGACTTCACTTTCACTTTTCACTTTCATGCACTGGAGAAGGAAATGGCAACCCACTCCAGTGTTCTTGCCTGGAGAATCCCAGGGATGGGGGAGTCTGGTGGGCTGCCGTCTCTGGGATCGCACAGAGTCAGACATGACTGAAGGCTTAGCAGCAGCAATAGCAGAGAATAAACCATTCAGTAGCGATTACATATTTATCTTATTCCAAACTCTTAGACCACAGAATTAAACTAACTCATGTAATAGAAAACCAGACACTTATTATGCAGAATCATCAATTAAGTCTGCGTTTGAACAAGCATAAGCTAGATCAGTTATATTCATTTGTTCGCACATTCTAATATTTTAAAAATAAAATATATTTGCTCAAGTGGAGAACTTTCAGTACCAGGAGAATGGATAAATAATCATGGTACATTTTAACAACAGTGAAAATGAACTGACTACAGCTACCTGCATGGACACAGGAGATGCCCAGAAACATAGTGTTAGGGGGGAAAAAAGCTGAAAGATATTACAGTATGATACCACTTATATAAAGTTCAAAAACAAGTCACTGCATACAAATGTAGTAAAACTGTACAGGAAACAGGGAAGGATAGTAAGAAGAAGAGGAGTTACCCGGAATGGGGTGGAGTGGAGAGGGGAGAGCATCCATCAGAAAGTAACCAAGGGGTGTCTCGATGGCGCTGCTAGGGGTGACGGTTTTACAGGTATTCATTCATTGTTATGCTTTATGCCTTGCATGCAGTCACACTCTCTGTTATGTATCTGTTTCTAATTCAGAAAACTGTTATAAATATTTTCACACTTTTCCCCTTCTTATTAAAGCTTAAGTCTTTCTCTTCCAGCAAAATGCCCTCTTCCATTTTGATTAATTTTGATGCCACCATTGACGCTTTCTTATAAAATCTTTAAGCATAAAATATTTGTGTTTTCAAGTATTTTTGTAATTCATTTATATTCCTCTAAACCACATAAAGCTTCTAGATGCATACAAGTTATTAGAGACTTTAAATAAAAAAATGAAAATTAAACATTAAAAATAAAATGACAGAACTGGAATGATCCTCTCTAGCTTGTGGAGACCCACTTTGAATCAAGCATTATGTTAAAAAAATTTTTTTCACTTAAATGTAAGCAGCCATCATAAATTTTTCTAATACTTTCTGAGGTTCTTATACAATTTCCTTGTGGCCCCCTCCATCTCTGTGTCATCTGTTCCTTCATCCTGTACTTCTCCATTCCCAGTCTCCAAATACCCAAAACACTACCTCATTCTTCAGGTCTTTCCCAGGTCTTTGACACGGAGGCAGTCTGTTTCTCATTTGAGCTGCTGTGAGGCTTTGTCTTAGGGCCCTGATCACTTTCTACATGCGGTCCATCTACATGGTGTCTTCTGCTGAGCTGTCAGGTCTTTTAGGTGGCGGTTTATTCCTGACCCTCCAGCAGCCCTTTCAGCCTTTATCATCGTGCATGGTAGATGCTTAGTTAATACGTGCAGAAGGAAAGAATCTGACCCCACAACAACTTGGTCAGGTTGGCAGGGCAGGTAACATTAGCCCCTGTTGAGAGGTCAGAAAACAGCCTCCAGGAGGTTGAGAGACTGCCTCGGGCCCATTGCTCTGCTGTGCCTGAACGCCTGTGGAAACGCCGCATCTCTAAGGCCAAGGCAAGTGTCTTCCATGTCACCACACTACTTCTCAAAGTGGCTGTCCTCAAGTCAGCAGACGGGAGGAAGAAGTAGCATATGGACTATTAAAAAGTATTCTTTTCTGTCATTTCTGAGGTTAGTAGTTTACATGCTAACCTATCTCTTGGTTTTTAGAAGGGTGTGTGTGTGTGTGCATGTACACAAGAGGACGAGAAAAAGAGAAAGGCAGAATTTAGTCAAGTTAGGAAAAGAATTAAGGAAGCAGAGGGCAAGCAAGAAATCTTTAGCAGACTTCAGATCCTGCATTTAGGGCCACGTTGCTCAAAGGGAAAACAGTTTGTGTGTCTCCTGTCGCTGGTTGCCATTCCTCAAACAAAAGACGGCATGCGTGTTTGGAAGGTCCTAGAAAACTTAACTGCTCTACTCTCTAACAACTGTCAATAATTTCCTTTCTTTCCTAGAAATCATGTTTGAAGCATTGTTTTTCTTTTTCCCCTTAGGGTATTTTTTTAAGATATATATATGCTAATAACACTTCTTTCTTCTTCCTTCCCCAGAAGAAGAAGAAGAGCAGGTGCCCACAGATGGAGGCACGTCAGCAGAAGCCATGCAGGTTCCCCTGGAAGAAGACGACGAGCTGGAGGAGGAGGAGATTATTAATGATGAGAACTTCTTGGGTAAGAGACCTCTGGACAGTCCGGAAGCTGAAGAAATGCCCGCGATGAAGCGGCCACGCCTGCTGAGCGCCAAGGGGGACACCCTGGACGTGGTGTTACTGGAGGCTCGAGAGCCACTCAGCTCGCTGAACCCCCAGAAGATCCCTCCCATGCTGTCCCCCGTCCACACCCAGGACAGCACGGACCCAGCTCCTCCATCACCGGAGCCGCCAATGTTAGCTCCAGTGGCAAAATCGCAGATGCCAACCGCAAAACCATTGGAAGCAAAGTCATTTACACCCAAAACAAAGACTAAAACCAGTTCTCCAGGACAGAAGACGAAATCACCCAAAATGATCCCGTCACCAGCCATGGTCGGAAGTCCTATTCGGTCTCCAAAAACCATATCCAAAGAAAAGAAATCTCCTGGACGTTCCAAGAGCCCCAAGAGCCCCAAGAGCCCCAAGGTCATGACTCACATTCCCCAAGTACCTGTCAGACCTGACACACCCAACAGGACTCCTTCAGCCACAATAAGTGAGAGAATCAGTAAAGAGACGGTTCAGGTGAGACAGGTACCGACACTGCCTGATGCTGGGAGACTGAACAGTGAGAGTCAGCTCAGAAAGGCTGTTGTCACCGACAAGACCATCGACGACTCCATTGATGCTGTGATCGCACGGGCGTGTGCGGAACGCGAGCCCGATCCTTTCGAGTTCTCTTCTGGGTCCGAATCAGAAGGAGACATTTTTACCAGCCCTAAGAGAATTTCAGGTTCAGAATCTGCTACCCCCAAAGCCTCCACCTCCTCCAATAATTTCCCCAAGTCCGGGTCCACCCCTCTGCCTCTGTCAGGCGGGACTTCAAGTTCGGACAATTCGTGGACAATGGACGCATCCATCGACGAGGTGGTTCGGAAGGCCAAGATGGGGACCCCGCCCAGCATGCCCCCCAGCTTCCCTTACATTTCCTCCCCTTCGGTCTCTCCTCCCACCCCCGAGCCCTCGCACAAGGTGTATGAGGAGAAACCCAAACCGCCGGCCTCCTTGGACGTCAAAAAGAAGTTGAAAAAGGAACTGAAGACGAAGATGAAGAAGAAAGAGAAGCAGCGAGATAAGGAGAGGGACCGGGACAAAAGCAAGGAGAAAAGCAAAGAGAAGGAGAAAGGGAAGGAGAAGGAGAGAGACAGGGAGGCCAGCAAGGAAGCCAAGTATCCCTGGAAGGACTTCCTCAAAGACGAAGAGGCCGATCCCTACAAGTTTAAGATAAAAGAGTTCGAAGATGTGGACCCAAAAGCCAGGTTGAAAGATGGGATTGTGAGGAAGGAAAAGGAGAAGCACAAAGACAAGAAAAAAGACCGAGAAAAGGGCAAAAAGGACAAAGAGAAGCGGGACAAAGAGAAAGTGAAAGAGAAGGGCCGCGAGGAGAAGCTGAAGGCCGTCCCGGCCCCGCTGGTCCTGCCCCCCAAGGACGTGGCGCTGCCCCTGTTCAGCCCCACGGCCACCATGCGCATCACGGCCGTGCTGCCCTCCCTGACGCCCGTGCTCCCCGAGAAGCTCTTTGAGGAGAAGGAGAAGCCCAAGGAGAAAGAGAGGAAGAAGGACAAAAAGGAGAAGAAGAAAAAGAAAGAGAAGGAAAAGGAGAAAGAGAAGAAGGAAAAGGAGAGGGAGAAAGAGAAGCGCGAGCGAGAGAAGAGGGAGAAGGAGAAGGAGAGACACAAGCATGAGAAAGTAAGCACTCTGCCCCCGGGGCCCCGTTTGAACCCTGTCCTGGGGGAAAGTGCAGGTAGGGCCAGCAGCGGTCGGTACGTTCCGGATGTAAATCACCCACGGCTGAACTGGAAGCTGGTCTGTAATGTGTTTACAGAATTTAATTTTAATTCTCAAACCCATAAACCTGTCATCAGCCTCCCCCCTCCCCTGCCCTGCCCCCGCATACACCAGAAAACGATCGAAACTCATAGCCTGAGAGGAACCCAATCCACAGGCCATCATGTCTCTGTTAGCCACACTAATCTCCAGCTAGTTTAAAAAGACCCGTGATCTTTTCAATTGTAAATAGTATTTTTTTTTTTTAATTATCAAGTCTGCTGCATACGGATCTGTAGCCGACTAGTAGATACCTGGAAAAAGCGGGACCCAGTTTTCCCAGAGCAGGCGAAACCATGGCCCTGCCCTCCTAAGAGGACAGCAAGGCCCACGGGCCCTCGCTCCCTGATGCGGCTCTCTGGTTGGTGAGCCGTTTTGCGAGTATTTAAGGTCATGCCTGTCTTCTACTTTCTGTAACATGTCTTATCCTTCTGTTTTCTGCTTTAATAAGATGGGGACATGTCTCTTGAGTATCTGGCTCATCTGACAGCCTGGTTAGTAGGGAGAAACTAATGCTGAATATTTTCCATGTAAGTAGCTCAGGCTTCCATAGAACACAGTCTTAGAAACGGATGTATCCATACATCCTGCAGTTTGTAGCGGGAAGAACCTCGAGCCCTGTGGCACAGGGTGTGACCTCTGCCTTGATAGCTTTGCTCTCGCCCCACCATTCTTTGGATTACAGTGGTTGACTGGTTGATTAGACAATTTCTTTTAAACTTTCTTAAAAAGTGTCCAAGTATTCCTGCTGCCATATATGCAGACCCTCAGAGATCCTCTCCCTGTCCTCTGGGAGCATCCCTCTTTGAGGCTGGCTACGAAATCGTACCCAGTAATATTTCCCACATGGTAAAGTATACTGTATTTGACCTACAGCAGCTCCATAAGCCATACTTTTGCACTGATTTTCCTTTCAGACTTAACTGGGAAAATTAGTTTAGCTGATGAGCTAACCAGGATAATCTCACATTTTCCTGCCTAACGTTATTCTTTCTCTGTTTCCCTTGGCTACTATTCTAAAATAGAAAGAAGCAGAGTGAAAATTCTAAAACTGATAACTGAACATCAGCAGGTTAACAAGACACAGAAATCCAGCTCTTCTTTTTGTCCATTTTTGAAATGGACAATAAATCGCTTTATTATTACATTATTTTCCCGTGGTACCTGGAAGATTTTAAAACACTTCCACGTGCCTTAGTTTCTCCCCTGACACCCATGTGACATGGGTCTGGTGGGTATTGTTATCAATATTTATGGATGAGACATAAACATGTCTCATGTTTATGGATGTTTATGTTTATGGATGAGAAACAGCCTGAGTGACTTGTCCAGGATTGAGGTCACAGCCAGCAAGAACCAGGTCCTTTACACACAAACTTGACTTCCCATTTTGAAATGTTTACAGCAGTTAGCCGCCTGTCCATTAGGTACGTGGTAACTTGGCAGAGGAGCCCTTAGCAAATCAAGAGCACAGTTGCTTTCATCACCATCTCAGGCCTGGAAAGTCTGTGGTAGGGGTTTCAGTGGCCACTGTGACTTGAGTAGAGCACGTCAGGTCAGCTGGTAAAACGACCCCTGCCTTTGGGGAGGACCGGTCCCTCAGGCCATCATGGTTGGAGGCTCAGATACAAGCCACACAGGTTTCACCTAACAGAGGTAATCACGTCCTTGTATCAGTTTTGATGGTTATGGAGCCGTTTTTAAAGATAAAAACTTATCAAAATCAGCCCATCAGGGCTTTAAAATTAATAAACGTTGCTGTCTTTGGAGGTAAGCCTGAGTTCCCAGCCTGACCTTTCCAGCCTGTGAGCTTGGGTGCCTGGGCACCTTGGGTGGCAGTCACTCTGCTCACCACGTTCCCTTGGGGCAGCCTGCCGTGCCTCGCTTTACTCTGGTCGTCTTACCTGTGCGCATATCCAAGACTAAGTGGGGTTGAAGAGTGGTCTCCCCCGCTCGCGCCTGACGAAAGGTCCCCGGCGTCTTTCCTTTCTGTTGTAAGTATACTGTTGACTCATTTCCATCATGTTCTCATCAGCTTTCATGATGGACTAGTGAAATGAGGGGCTTTCAGTAAATAAAATCTAACCTCAGTAAGAAGGGGGGAATATTCCCTTCCTTTTCTTATAACTGTCTGTTCCATGAAGAAACTAGTAACTTCATGTTAAATGAGTTTGTTTGAGTTTATAGACACTTCCTCAAGCCCATGCCCAAGGCTACAGAGGCACGAACTGAACTCTCACTGAGAGCCCGAATCCTGTTTCACTGTCCCCACTGGATCCCACTTGTTATATACCTGACCACAACCGTAAATCTTCTGACTATCTGTTCAATATTTTAAACAGTTTATCAGTGCTAGCTAGACTATGTTTCTGAATGGAAATAATGTAGAGACCTTCATTGTTAAGAAAGACAGCAGAGTGGTTACCAGTTGACATAGCTGAGCATCTAAAATTTAAGGTTATTATATTCAGCTTTCCACCAATACTATTTCGGGGTGTTTTTCTGATATATTAGCATAGATAGAGATCTGAACCAGTGCTGGCTGAACTTGCTGCCAGTGGCACACATATATAGGTGTGTGTGTGTGTGTGTGTGTGTGTGTGTGTTTAATGAAATAGGTTTAACATTAAAAAAATAGAAAGTAAAAACTTGGCCAGATTATATTGACAAAGCTGCCCATTACCTTTGCAGAAAGTCCCTGTCAGAAGATAAACTTTAAAGCTGGAATGCATGAAAGAGTTCCAAGATAGAATTTAAATTTAAACTGATTCTTTATAGATAAGCTTTTTAAAAATCCACCTCTTTGCTTCAAGTCAGGATTTTAAAAATAAATTTCCCCTTTAAATCTCTTGAGCGATTTTCATTTTTTGCAAGGCCGCACTGCTGGTGTCCTGGAAAAATGGAGAGTTAGAGCTTTATCAGTTGGTGCCCTGAGGTATGTGGCAAAGAAGCTAAATCCTTGAAGATTAGCAAAAAAAAATGCAGCACATGGCAATAAGGGGCTTATATGACTACTAGTATTAGTTCAGGTGAAAGAAGTATTGCTTATACATAAAACTGGACAAATCCACTGACAATGTATTTTTAGTTAGCTACAAAGGAGTCTTATATTACTGGACTTTGCTTCTTTAGTGAATTGGGAAGCTTAGTAATCCACTGTAAATGCTCTTCCACGCGCCCCAATTCTCAGCATCACTCTAAAGTACTCTTCTTTTATTTTAACCCTTACAGGCTCCTCTTTCCCCTGGATTTTGGCTTCGTGCCATTAAAAGATGGTGTCAGTCTTACTGTTCAAGAAATCGAAGCCATTGTCATCCAGTGTGTTGATTGCCACAGGATGGGCACATGAGAAGTCACTGCATGATTGTAGGAAACGTCCCTGTGTTTTTATCTGGGCGGCTGCTCAGATAAAGTCAGTGTGAACAAAAGTCTGGAGAGAAATTTTTATTTAGAAAGTGTACTTTCTCTATCGACATTGTTAGCATCCTTACTAGTCTTTTTCTATGCTTTCTTGAATTTTATCTTTCAGTTAAATCTGCTTTAAGAATGAAATGAAAGTATTTAACAGTTTTTCAGTAGGGTTGCCATATGTTCTAGCTTGCCTGGGACAGTCCAGTTTACACCTGTTACATGGTGTAAATAACAGCTCCTGCTTTCACTGTCAAAGCTCTTTCTGGATGGGGTAGTCACCCTGATTACAGGGGAAACTGAGCCAAGGTAACAGGTTCTGAGTCGTTCATTAATTCAGCAATTTTACTAAATATCTCTTGTCCTCAGGGCACATTTATACCATTTTTAATCTGACTCTTAAAATAGCTCTGCATTTTTGTTTCCTTTTGCTTTTACATATTGTATCATTTAACTTTTTAAAATAGTAGGTTGTAAAAAGACCATGCCTTGATTCTTTTTGTCCCGCCAAATCATTGCAGACAGCCTCAAAAAGCCAGCAAGTTCAGTTGAATGGAGGTGAGGCCAACATTCCTCTCAGTTTCCATATAAGCTAGTTTGTTTTACGTAGGAGAAAAAACTGTATTTTATAGTCTACCCTAGCCATCTCACAAATACGTGTTGCTCATCATAAAAGACATTGACAAAGAAACTGAATAGTTCTGTGTAGGATATCAGCATTGCCAGAAAAAAAAGACCCAAACTATGTGGCAAAGAGTCACAAATAGTGTGGTGAGACAGAGGATGAGTTTGGGGTCAGAGAACTGAATTTCAGTCACTTGCTTACTAACTTTGTAACTCTGGCCAAACCACTCAATCTTTCTGAGCCATCAGTTACACGTGAATAATAATTCCTTCCACACTTACCTTAGGGAGTTATGGAGATCGCGTGGGATTGTGTGTATGGGACACACTTGGTGAAGTGCTGTGCAAGTAAGTTGGAATTATTGTGAGAGTGGTAATAGGAATAGACCAGAGTAAAGTGAGAAGCATAATGATACTACAGAAGGTTTTTAAAAAGATAGGGCAAACAGCTTTATTTTCTTAATAAAGCTTAAAGGGTTTCAATAATAGTATTGTGGGTTGAAGGAATATGGAATATTACTTCTAAGACTAGCATCACTTATGAGTGTATGTGTGAGACCCTCAAATATTTTAGAATTGAAGAAATTTAGGAACTTTCTATAATTTTTCATTCTCTGAATTAAAAAAACAAGTTTTGCCATTTTTGTGACCTTAAAGCAGAAAAGGAAAAGGAAACAGAAAGAAAGGGAAAGTGGTTGCTTCACGTATGATCATTCTGTCTGTAAAATGGAAACCATGACACCCACCCCACCTGTTTGTTAAAGAACCTGAATGAGAACATCTGAAAAAGAACCAGCCTGGCAAGCATTAAGTGTTTTAAAACTGTTTGTTTGCTTGGGACATACTTTTTTTCCCAGAGGTAACACAAAATGGTGAGAAAAATATAGAAACCTTAGTAGTTTACAAAAGAGGCTAGACCATTGGTTCTCAGGTTTGTGTTAGATATAGACCTCTGTGTTCAAAGAATTAGAGAAAGTGAATTCAGAGGTTTTTTCGTGGGTCTCTCTCTGCCCCCACCCCGGTGACCCTTGGTCCCCGAAGCCTCGAGGAAACTACTGGATTAAGAATCGGGCAAAAGTGAGACCATTTAGAGGAGCAGGTTTTTGTGGGGAAACTGATAAGATTTAGATGTGGTGAAATCTTTATAGAGTATTTAGTTGAAAATGTCCAGCAGACAGCATTATATTCTGGTGTTACTTCCAGTCAGTGCTGGTATAGAGAGGGTGATTTTGAACAGATGACATATTGAAAACTTCTAAGACTGAATCCATGAATGTGAGTGAAGTCCGTGTTGGGTGGCAAGAGGAGAGGACCCAGCGAGCAAAGAAGAGGACTTTGTTAGGGTCAGGGAAGGAGCATGATGAAGATCTCAGTGGAGGAATAGACAGGAACAGTAGGGAAGAGTGAGTGTCTAGAAAGAGTGGCTTTAGTTGGGCCAGAAGGTAGAGTGATGTTGGGTGAGGAGTGAATTTATGGAGATGATGAAGTAAAGACTAGAACGTGTGAGAGGTCATCAGCTGGAGGGTAAAGGGGAGGTAAGTTTTTTAAATGACGGTTGAGCGCATTAGAAAGCTGGAGGAAAATGATGGAACTGAGAAGGTGGAGATGCCGCAAATAAGGAGGAAGTTTCTTTCACAGACTAGAGGAGACGGACTCTAGTGTAATTGTGGGTGCAGACGCTTGTAGGGAATGGAAGGAGCTGTGCCCAGTGGTTTCAGCATTTTTTCCTGTGGGGTTTGATGAGCAGAAGGGGAAGGAAATCATGGGATGGGTCTTAAACGCTGTAAATGTTTGAAATCATTGCTTCCAATCGATTCTTAAAATATGTCTTAGGCACTTAAGTGTCAGACCCTACAACAGGCACTGGGAAATAGCAATGCACAGAGCAGGCACGGTTTCCACTCTTACCTAGTTTAGCAGAGAGTCCAAATAGGCAGACAGTCTTAAAGGCACAGATGAAACTGGAGTTTTGATGGCAGAAGCTGGAGCAGTTTTAAATTTTTTCTTGGGAATTAGTGCTCTGGGGAATGATTTCAGATTGGTCCTGGACAAATGGTGAAATGACTGAGAAGCAAGGAGTTGAGGATGCTTGCAGGATAAGTGGTTCATTCAACAGATGTTGGTTGAGTGCCTCCTGTGTGTCATGCACTGCTCAAGAGAGTGAACGAAGTCATAGATCTTGATGGGACCACGATTTACAGAAAACAAACAAAACTCAAGAAGGGGACAGGTTAAAACATATAAAACATGGTAGATTTGACGAATGTGCAACATATTGTTTCTGTGAGTACTATTGGGTTGACCCAGAAGTTCCTTTGGGTTTTTCCTTAATATCATAGGGAAAACACCAAGATGAACTTTTTGGCCAGTGGCAATATATTGAGCACTGTGTTATAAACTCCTTCCCCTTTAGAACCACTGCACGATTTCTTTTCTTAATTTCTCTTGAGCTTGAAATACATAGATCAGAGGTTTGGAGCAGTTGTCACAGTGACTAGCAGCGTCCTGCCGAGCCAGGGGTGTTGACGCCTGGCAGTGCCTGGGACATCTGCTCAGCAACAAACCACCCCACTGAGAATGCCAGTGAAAACCCTGTTGAACAACTGTGGTGTAGGTGATAATTTGAACTGCAGAGCTTTTTCTCATTTTGTTCATTTAAAATACTGATTTTACTATAGAGGATCTGCAGGTCAGAAATTGTGAAGAAGCCCTTTCAATACCATAGGTAATTTGTATGTTCCCTTTCTGATTATTAGCTCAACCATTTGAGCTGGTGTCTTCAACTTACTCAGCAGTCACTGCCTTCACCATGAATTCTTCCTAAGTACATATGTTTTGTCTCTTATAGTATTTTAGGTCACTTTTCTACTAGCAGCCAAAAAATGAAGCAGTTCAGTGCTGTGATTACACTGGGTGTGTCAGTTTTCTTATAGGCGTGATAAACGCAAGATGAGTTTAATGTTTTTCAAGACCCATAAATTTAATCTTATAATGAAGCTCTTTCTGCAGTTTTTTCCTATTTATATTAAGTCTGGCAGTCACATAAATGTTCCATTGAATGACCGAAGCAACAATTCTTGTTTAAAAATTCTGACAATAAAATCCGAGAAATTAATCAAAACTAAGCAGATACAGAAATAGCTCCCATATTTAAAGTGTTTAAAATTTGGGGGATTTCTCATGACCCTGAGTCTTGGAGAAATGAAAACTAAAGAGCCCCGGGTTAGCTTCACCTCTAGCACCTCAGCCACGCTTGAAACTCAAAAGCCTATCAAGTTTGTGGGGATGAGGAAGTAGGAGAAAAGGGAGGTGGTACTTCTGTTGAGAAATGTGTAATTGACTCTAATGTACTGTTTTCAACAGATCAAAGTGGAGCCCGTGGTCCCAGCCCCAAGCCCCGTTATCCCCAGACTGACTCTCAGAGTTGGAGCCGGCCAAGACAAGATGTAAGTACTGACGTTTCGATGTAGAGGGCAAGAGATTGAACTTAACTTTCATTCCTCTTCCCTAATGGATTAGAACTCTGTGGATCTTTCCAATGTGAACATGTACAATCAGGCTTTATTTTGAGAAGTCTTCATTCTCAAATATTTATTGCTTTCTTTCTCAGAGTAAATGCTTACTGCTTTATTTAACATATAGGAGCCTTTCTGCCCACCCCACCCCCAACCCCCTTGCCCCAGTTCTTCTCTTCTTTTAAAGACTAATGCAGGATATTGTTTCTGCTTAGTTTGTGAGGCCCCGACTATCTGAAAAATAAGAAACTACTGAATGGACTGACTCCCCACATTACATCCAGGTGGATGTAGTATTAAGCCTTCTCAAACGTGTGTTCTCTGTCACCAGGATGAAGAATGAAGATTCTCTTCCTGCTCAGATGGCACATGGTTTTATTCTGTGTGTGCATATAAAACAAGGATAATGCCAAAAGCTTGGTCAAGCACTGTATCAGTGACAACTGAAGTCTGAATAATCCACCCCTTTTTTTTTAAGAGAGAACTGGAAATGTAGACCTGGTGTTTACTGTTTTCTTCTTAATTTCATGGAATCATCACATCGGCCTATCCTTCTTCAAAGTAAATTTGTTGGCTGTGTTTCTTTTATTCATTTTTGTGATATGAATTAAGGCTTACAATGCTCTTATGTGATCCTCATAAGGTGATGAACATGGATTTTTTTTTTGCAAATCATGTTGAAAATCATTCATCTAAAAATCATACTATGCATCATTTCAGTGAATTTTACAAGCTCAGAGTACAAATTAACAACCGTATTTTTTACCAGTAAAGCCTAAAGATGGATTAGTTTACATCACAAGCAATCAAATGTTATATAGAAAATAGGTTTACAAGGCATTTAACTTTCATTCAGTTTTTAACTATAAAGATCAAAGTAGGAGCCATGAACTTATTTATTTAGTAGGTAGAGTAGACAACAGCAAGTTTGCTTTGCATCCTCATCATTCATTCCATCTTAGAGTTTGTGTGTAGCGTGTATTTTATGCAGCCACGGCTTCTGTTAATTCCAAATGTAATACTGAGAAAAAGTCCAGCGTCATTCCGATGAATGATGTTGTGGGGGCAAACATGGCCTTCTAGGAGAGTGTGTATTCTTCTGAAGATTGAAAGAAGAAAATCTGGTCAGTGCTTTTCTTGCCTAAATTATAATCATGTCCTTATCCCTCAGCCATTAGAGAGCAGAGGGCTAGTTAGCATAGTGACCCAACCAAAGCACCTGTACCTGCCATCTCCTTAGAAATCCTGTCCTTGGGTTCATTTCTCTGAAGGAAAGATACTCTTACCTATCTCTGGACAAATACTTTTCTCCTACCCATTCATATTTTATTCCAGTTTTGTCCTAAATCACCATTACCTCACCTTTCCTTACACATACAAGTTTGGCTTGCTTATTCCTTTAGAGGAATAAGGTTTTTAGAAAGGCATTGATAGTAGTATTCATCACATCTGCCTTTAAACATCTTTCAGGTATTTGGTTGACTGATTCCTTTTCCTCTCAATAAATCACTCATATACCTAAGATATTGGAAGTTGTGAGAAATAGATCCTATGACTCTGGAACAGAATGTCCAGTATTAGGGAAATTATAGTACCCAGTCTAGACAAATTGTCCTTGAAAGTATAACATGTAACGTGAACTTTCTGATATTTAGGGAAATAACTCCCATATCATATGAATAATCAATCATTTGACCGAAGTCAGACCCAAGGAAATATATACTTATAATGAAGAAAGGAATAAATTAAGTGAAATATATTACAGTTTAAACTTGAAAGAAAAAGAGGCCCGAGTCACATGTTGTTGTTCAGTTGCTAAGTCCCCTCTGACTCTTTGCGGCCCCATGGACCGCAGCACATGTTGTTCAGTTGCTAAGTCCCCTCTGACTCTTTGCGGCCCCATGGACTGCAGCACACCAGACTCCTCTCTTCTCCATTGTCTCCTGGAGTTTGCTCAAGTTCTTGTCCATTGAGTCAATGGTACAGTCCAACCATCTCATCCTTTGCTAACCCCTTCTCCTTTTGCCTTCAATTTTTCTCAGCATCAGGGTCTTCCAGAGGGTCGATTCTACGCATCAGGTGGCCAAAGTATTGGAGCTTCAGCTTCGGCATCAGTCCTTCCAGTGAATATTCAGGGTTGATCTCCTTGCAGTCCAAGGGACTCTTAACTCTTCTCCAACACTGCAATTCGAAAGCATCAGTTCTTCAGCACTCAGCCTTCTTTATGGTCCAGCTCTCACATCCATACATGACTACAGGAAAAACCATACCTTTGACTCTATGGACCTTTGTCAGCAAAGTGAGGTTTCTGCTTCTAAATGTGCTGTCTAGGTTTGTCACAGCTTTTCTTTCAAGGAGCAAGTGTCTTTTAATTTTGTGGCTGCAGTGACCATCCGCGGTGATTTTGGAGCCCAAGAAAAGAAAATCTGTCACTGCTTCTATTTTTTCCCCTTCTATTTGCCCTGAAGTGATGGGATCAGATGCCATGATCTTTTTTTGAATGTTGAGTTTCAAACCATCTTTTCACTTTCCTCTTTCACCCTCATCAAGAGGCTTTTTAGTTCCTCTTCGCTTTCTGCCATTAGAGTGGTATTATCTGCATATCTGAGGTTATTGATATTTCTGCCGGTAGTCTCAGTTCCAGCTTGTGATTCATCCAGCCCAGCATTTCGTATGATGTACTCAGCATAGAAGTTAAATAAGCAGGGTGACAATATACAGCCTTGATGTACTCCTTTCCCAATTTTGAACTAGTCTGTTGTTCCATGTAAGGTTCTAACTATTGTTTCCTGACCCACATACAAGTTTCTCATGAGACTGGTAAGGTTTTCTGGTATTTTCTTTTCTTTAAGAATTTCTACGGGTTTTTTGTGATCCACACAAAGACTTCAGCAGAGTCAGTGAGGTATAGTCAGTTAAGCTAAAGTAGATGTTTTGCTGGAATCCCCTTGCTTTCTCCATGATCCAAAGAATGTTAACAGTTTGCTCTCTGGTTCCTCTGCCTTTCCCTTTTTTTTTTTTTTTTTTTTCATTTTTGGCACTTAGTTCAGAAGACATTCAAAGAATCGAGTGTCCCTACTATAACAAATCACTTTTCATTTCTGTTTGCTTATTTATGTGAACAAGATTTCTCAGTGTTTCCATTCATCAGTATTAGAAATAGAAATTGATATTGATAACACAACATTGTAAATCAGGTATACCCTAATAAAAAAATTGGGGGAGGTGGATTTTATCTTTTTAAAATTAATTTATTTGTTTTAATTGGAGGCTAATTACTTTACAATACTGTAGTGGTTTTTGCCATACATTGACATGAATCAGCCATGGGTGTACATGTGTCCCCCATCCTGAACCCACCTCCCTCCCCATCCTATCCCTCAGGGTCATCCCAGTGCACCGGCCCTGAGCACCCTGTCTCATGCATCGAACCTGGACTGTTGATCTATTTCACATATGATAATAGACACGTTTCAATGCTATTCTCTCAAATCATCCCACCGTCGCCTTCTCCCACAGAGTCCAAAAGTCTGTTCTTTATTTCTATGTCTCTTTCGCTGTCTGGCATATAGCATCATCATTACCATCTTTCTAAATTCCATATATGTGCATTAATATACTGTATTGGTGTTTTTCTTTCTGATTTACTTCCCTCTGTATAATAGGCTCCAGTTTCATCCACCTCATTAGAACTGATTCAAATGCATTCTTTTTAATAGCTGAGTTAATATTCCATTGTGTATATGTACTACAGCTTTCTTATCCATTTGTCTGCCGATGGACATCTAGGTTGCTTCCATGTCCTGCTGCTGCTGCTGCTAAGTCACTTCAGTCGTGTCCGACTCTGTGTGACCCCATAGACGGCAGCCCACCAGGCTCTGCCGTCCCTGGGATTCTCCAGGCAAGAACACTTGATTAGCTATTGTAAATAGTGCTTCGATGAACATTGGGGTACGTGTGTCTCTTTCATTTCTGGTTTCCTCCATGTGTATGCCCAGCAGTGGGATTGCTGGGTCGTATGGCAGTTCTATTTCCAGTTTTTTAAGGAATCTCCACACTGTTCTCCATAGTAGCTGTACTAGTTTGCATTCCCATCAACAGTGTAAGAGGGTTCCCTTTTCTCTGCACCCTCTCCAGCATTTATTGTTTGTAGACTTTTTGATAGCAGCCATTCTGACCAGCATGAGATGGTACCTCATTATGGTTTTGATTTGCATTTCTCTGATAATGAGTGATATTGAGCATCTTTTGATGTGTTTGTTAGCCATCTGTATGTCTTCTTTGGAGAAATGTCTGTTTAGTTCTTTGGCCCATTTTTTGAATGGGTTGTTTATTTTTCTGGTATTGAGCTGCTTGAGCTGCTTATATATATATATATTTTTTTTTTTTTTTTTGCATATACATTTTTGAGATTAATTCTTTGTCAGTTGCTTTGCTTGCTTCTTCTGCTTTTTCTAAACCCAGCTTGTACATCTGGAGGGTCTCAGTTCACATACTGCTGAAGCATAGGCATAGCTTGAAGGATTTTGAGCATTACCTTGTGAAATGTAAAATTAGCATGTGAAGTGAGTGCAGTCATATGGTAGTTTGTACATTCTTTGGCATTGCCCTTCTTTGGGATTGGAATGAAAACTGACCTTTTCCAGGCTTGTGAGCACTGCTGAGTTTTCCAAATTTGCTCACATATTGAGGGCAACACCTTAACAACTTCAGCTTTTAGGATTTGAAATAGCTCATCTGGAATTCCAACACCTCCATTAACTTTGTTTGTAGTAATGCTTCCTAAGGCCCACTTGACTTCACACTCCAGGATGTCTGGCTCTAGGTGAATGACCACACAATCTTAGTTATCCTAGTCATTAAGATATATCTTTTGTATAGTTCTTCTGTGTATTCTTGCCACCTCTTCTTAATCTCTTCTGCTTCTTGAAGAGATCTCTAATCTTTTCCATTTTATTGCTTTCCTCTATTTCTTTGCAGTGTTCATTGAAGAAGGCCTCTTACCTCTCCTTGCTGTTCTCTGGAACTGTGTATCCAGTGGTTAGCTCTTTCCCTTTCTCCCTTGCTTTTCACTTCTCTTCTTTCCTCAGCTATTTGTGAGACTTCCTCAGTCAATCACTTTGCCTTCTTGCATTTCTTTTTCTTTGGGATGGTTTTGATCACTGCCTCCTGTACAGTGTTACAAATCTCTGTCCATAGTTCTATAGGCACTCTCTTTACCAGATCTAATCTCTTGAATCTATTTGTCACCCCCACTATATAATCATAAGGGATTTGATTTAGGTCATACCTGAATGGCCTAGTGGTTTTCCCTGCATTCTTCAATTTAAGCCTGAATTTTGCAATAAGGAGCTCGTGATCTGAGCCACAGTCAGCCCCAGGTCTTACTTTTGCTAACTGTATAGAGTTTCCCCATCTTTGGCTGCAAAGATGCAAAATAATCCAGGAGTTGGTGATGGACGGGGAAGCCTGGTGTGCTGCAGTCCATGGGGTTGCAAAGAGTCGGACACAACTGAGTAACTGAACTGAACTGACTACTGATGCAGAATGATCAGTCTGCTTTCAGTATTGACCATCTGATGATGTCCATGTGTAAAGTAGTCTCTTGTGTTGTTGGAAGTTATTTGCTGTGACCAGGGTGTTCTCTTGGCAACACTGTTAGCCTTCACTCTTCTTCATTTTGTACTCCAGTGCCAAACTTGCCTGTTACTCCAGTTCTCTCTTAACTTCCTACTTTTGCATTCCAGTCCCCTGTGATGAAAAGGACATCTTTTTTTTGGTGTTAGTTCTAGAAGATCTTGTAGGTCTTCAGAGAACCAGTCTACTTGAGGTTCTTCAGCATCAGAGGTTGGGGCACAGACTTGGATTACTATGTTGAATGGTTTACCCTGGAAGCAAACCAGGATCGTTCTGTCACTATTGAAATTGCACCCAGATACTGTATTTCGGACTCTTTGATTGACTATGAGGGCTACTCCATTTCTTTTAAGGGATTCTTGCCCATAGTAGTAGATATAATGGTCATCTGAATTAAATTCGCCCATTCTCATCCATTTTAGTTCACAGATTCCTAAGATATGGATGTTCACTCTTGCCATCTCTTGCTTGACCATATCCAGCTTACCTTGATTCATGGACCTAACATTCCAGGTTCCTCTGCAATATTGTTCTTTACAGCATCGGACTTTACTTTTACCACCAGGCACATCCACAACTGGGCGTCGCTTCTGCTTTGGCCCAGCCTCTGCATTCTTTCTGGAGCTATTAGTAATTGCCCTCCACTCTTCCCCATAGCATATTGAATGCCTTCCCACATTCCCGTCTTCCGGTGTCATATTTTTTTGCCTTTTTATGCTGTCCACGGGACCTTCAAGGCAAGAATACTGGAGCAGTTTCCCGTTCTCTCCTCCAGTGGACCACGTTTTGTCAGAATTCTCCACTATAACCTGTTTTGTGTGGCCCTACACGGCGTGGCTCATAGCTTCATTGAGTTATGCAAGCCCCATTGCTATAAGCAATAGGATTTTATATAAAATACAACATAATCAGGAAAGAGGGGTTCTTTTTGTTTTTTTGTTCTTTCAAATCTAAATCAGTGGTCAACAAGCTACGGCCATGGGCCAGTCCATCCCACTGTGTGTTTTTTATGGCTCGGCTGAAAGAAATTAAAAGAAGGATAACACTTTATGACACTTGAAAATTATATGAAATTAAAAGTAATCTTTTATTGTTGTAGTATAGGGATCATGGCTTATTCCTTGGCAGTAATGATGGAAAAGAGACGGCAGATTCATACAAACATGGCTTTATGTAGTTTGTATTCACCTGGGGCTGTAATGATGCTCTTTTGAAGTGGAATTAATGAGTAGACTAGAACTCAAAGGGGGGTTTGAATAGTCTAGGGGGAGGAGTTGTTTGTTTCTGAAGAACAGGCAGAGAGTAGAGTTTTTTGAAACCATAGGAAAAAAAAAACCACTTTACAGAGTTTAAATTATACCCTCTTGTTGGAAGATCTCTAGGACAATATTTAGTTTCTAAATCTTATATAAAGAAATGATGCCTCTGACCCGTGATCCAGGAAAGTGCTTTGAGATTAGACTGTTTCCTCTCTTCTGTTATTGTTCCTGAAAGCCAGACAGAGGGCCCTTGTCCCCCTTGATTGAACGCTCCTGCCGAGTGTGGTTTAAAGGGTCTGTGGGGATCCAGTGCCACCTCCTGATTGTGTTAAAGTTCAAGGTGACTCTCCAGGCACCTCAGATTCCTTTAACAGGTATCCCAGGAATGAGGACCCAGAGTTCCCCTTAGTCTATATTGAAGAGGAAACTAAAATACTGATCCTGAAGTTACAGACTCAGCATCTGTAGCTTGCAGGGGTGGTGTGAATGGGAAGAAAGAATGCACTCAAGTAAATCGACGAATAACTGAGTCTGGCCTAACGGCCAAGCTTTGCCGTGATGCCGAGAGAGCAGGTAGGTTTAGCTGGCCTGGGAGCAGCGCCTAACATCAGATTGGTCAGGTCAATACGGATGCTGTTGAGGTCCCCCTGGACTTGGTGCTGGAAGGGACGGTGAGTGCCCCTCGGGATCAGAGGTGCTATGGGCTGGCCAAGTGGCAGCACAGTCGCCATGTTATTTGTTGTCCCAGTCTTGTCATTACTGAGTCAGTTTATTTTCAGTAAGCCTAGGAAAATTGGGCTGACTTTTGGTGTCCGTGCATTTAGCCATTCCTGTGAGGGATATGGACAGAACACAGTGGTGTAAGCGAGGGAGCATCTGAGGGGCAGGACTGCTTAGACAGGATTGTCAGAAGAGACATGTGGAGCGTTAACTGTGAGGTTATATTTATAAAGCGCAAAGTTCTATTAAAGGAGCATCTCATTTAAAAAGGCAACTTAAAGTATTGGCAGAGTATTAAGAGGAAAGGCCCTCGTATGTAAAGATTTGAGGGTAATGGTGGTTGGGGGTTACGCGGTCTTCCCCTCCTCACGTTTCTCCGTGTCTCTTTAGGCTCTCCTCTCGCTGGCACCGGGGAGGTGGGTCTGTCCTTTCCTCCGTCTGTCCTGTGGCTCTTTTGGGGGCGCGGGCCAAGTGGCTGTCCTGCCAGCAGTATCATTTGCCCAGGTTGGTGGGGCTGCTGTACTGGAGAAGCTTGGAGCTGGTCCTGCTCTCAGGGCACTGCTGCCCTGGCTCAGAGAGCTCACCAGGGACAGGTAATGAGTTGGGCCCCTCCACACATCAGCCAGCTTCCCAAGTGGCGCTGGTGGTAAAGAACCAATGCAGAAGACATAAGAGACACAGGTTCAGTCCCTGGGTCAGGAGATCCCTTGCAGGAGGAAACGGCAGCCCACTCTAGTAGTCTTGCCTAGAGAATCCCAAGGACAGAAGAGCCCAGTGGGCTACAGTCCAAAGGGTCGCAAGGCGTCGGACATGACTGAGTGGCTTAGCGTACACACATCCAGGCATGCTCAGTCATTGTTCCAGATAATACCCAATACTGTTTGGTCAAGTGACCCAGAATCGTTCTGTGTCACTTTCATGAAAACAATATCATTACCATTAATAATTCTAACTTTTCTTTTGGCTGAGAGGACACAATAGATACTCTTGTTACAAGTTTAATCCTTTTCCCAAAATGCACACAATTTGCCAAAGTACTTTTCGTTGACGACTTTACTGCTGGCAACTAGAGTTTTCCTTCTGCTAACACTTTGTCACCATAGCCTTGAGTATTATCAGATTTCTTACAATTCAGGAAATTCTTTCATTAATCAGAGCTCTCTTAGCAGAGGTGCTGAAAATTGATGCTTTCCTTTTCCTGTAAATAATTCAGTTTTTTGTTGCAGTTTATAGAGTTTAGTTTATGCCTGGGAGGAGGCTTCTTTTTTAAAAAATTTATTTATTTTTAATTAAAGGATAATTGCTTTACAATATTGTGTTGGTTTCTGCCGTACATTAACATGAATCAGCCAAAGATACATATGTCCCCTTCCTCTTGAACTGAGGCTGCTTAACAGTTGTAATTTCTAAATTATCTATATATACCATAATAATGGAAGCTAAAACTTTTTGCTCATTAATTCTGAAAAATAAATGGTTAACCTTTAAAAATGTAAAGTTAAGTATAGATATTTGCTGTCTTTTCTGTGATCCAAACTTTTCTGATTAACTCTTTTTGACAGTACAACCAGAAATAGAGGATAACTATGCACAATTACAAAAATAACCATTTAAAATATTTTTAAAGAAGGTAAGCATTTTATGTTCTTATGTAACCAGATTTAACTGAAAGACATTTAATAGGTAAAAGTGTATAGTGGTATTTTAGTGGCAAATTCTTTAGAAAAATAATAGCAAATTATTTTTATTTCACTTTCTGCATATTTTTGTACACTTAATATGTTGTTTATTCATATGTAGCTTTTTTCTAGTTTAATAAATTTAAGAGTGACTTAGAGAACATAAAATAAAGATACTGGAAAATACTAGGAAACCAAGAACAAGGTGAGGAAAAAAGAAAATTTATCCTTCAGATATGATCACGACTTCCTAGCAATAAGGGCAGAGTGAGATACATTTTTAAAAAAAGAAGGTACCCCTTAGTTTCTCAGCAGAGACGTTTTTCAAGATGCTAAATTTGAAGTTTTATTTCCATAGGAACCTGATGGCAAAATAGCTGTCTTCCATTGCAGCTTTTACAGCAGATGAAAGGCATTTTTTTCTTTGACTGTTGCTTAGACCAACCCCTAGTCCAAGGGTGTAGCCTTGAAGCACACACAGTGCAGGTGCTTCATAAAGAGTCCTCCTTTCTCCAGCTGAGACACGTCTCCTGCTTTCTATTAGTCAGGATTCTGGGCTCAAGTAACAGAAACCCTAATCAAACTAGCTCAATCCATGGTTAAAGCGGTTTATTTGACTTTAGGCAAGGTGACTTTAACCAAGGTTCAAAAAGTGTCATTGAGACCCTGCTCACTTTCTTTTCCTCTGTCTGGCCTCTGTGTGGAGGCAGAGATGGTCCCGGTTGCTCTTGGCCGGCGTGGTTCTTTCTGTGCTCATAGGCTGAACGCCCCCACTTGACAGCACCCCTTGTTGGCTCGCATCCTGGAGCCAGCCAGCCCCAGTGGGAGGGCGTGGAGCCCTGTTGGAGAGGGCTGGTAGGTTCCAGAAGCAAAGAAGGGCGCTTCCACTGGGGTAAGGGGGAGGGGCAGGCAGAAATGATTGATATGCTTTTCTTTTATGTAGAGAAAGGCAGTCAAGTTCATGTTTTAATAAAAGCATGTTGAAGAGGCAGAGCAGGGGAGCTTGTTGTTTAAAAAAAAAAAGATGATCCTTTAGAAATAAAGTTCAAGAACATTTCAGACCATCGTCCCGTCAGACTTGGAAAGCCTTTTGTTCTTCTATTTTTAATTTGTTTCCCTTGCAGTAAAACTGTCTGCTTTGATTAAAAAAAAAAAAAAAGATTGAAAAGTGTTGATAGTTTTCTTTGCTTTGCCATGGTTAACTTGCTGCTGACACAGAAACATTTCATTCATAGGTATTTTGCCTGTATGAGAAGCTATCTAAAAGAACAGTGACCCCCCCAAAAATTAATAAATAAGGATAAAAAACTTAAGAATGACTGTATTTAAAATCTATGGCAAATAACTTATTTTTAATGCTAGTGAAATATGGTACCATGACAAATGAAATTTCCTAGCCGCTGAACAATGAGAACACAAATTGTGGGTGGTAGCCATTATTCTTGCTACTTTTTGTACTTATATTGATAAATTCAACAGACTCAAACCCATATATCTCAGTTATAATTCCAAGAGGAAGCAGGTCGTTAACATTTTTCTTGCTCGGGTCTTCAGCCCTTTTCTGATATTTTCCAGACTGGGAGGATCTTGACCTTCTTAGAGCACTCTCTCTTTTTTACCCAGCTAAAGTTTAGATGAAATCCCCAAGTTTGATTTCTTCCCTTGATGCATGGTAGTTTGTCGACTATCGCCAAAGATACAGTGTATCCAAGAGAAAAAAAAAAAATAGTATGCTGTCAGAAAAACTGGCTTCAGGTTTTGGGAAATGTTTTTACTACCCAGTAAAACAAGTGGAAAGATTATAATCAAAGCATTTCCATCTTACTTGTAAACAATTACAGCAGTCCTTACACGGATGCCACATTAGAAGACTGGGGAAAATTTACTGGATTCCATTCTAATGCAATTAGAGCTAATTTTGTTCTTTAAATGAATAAAAGGTCAGCTAGTAAATCTAGCTTATCTTGCGTCCAGACTTCAATAAATTGTTTTATTTAATTTGTTGTAAAAGATCTTATCCTTAATGGGTCTAGGTCTTATTTAGTTCACTTAGGTTTTAAAATATTTATGACCACCTTTTTAGATATGATTTGAATGATAGTTGGAAAGTTCCTCTCTGCTGTGTTATCAAGGCCCAGGATCACTAATTGAGTGAATATAGGAAGGTACTTAAGATTTGTTATCTAGAAAAAGCTGATGTGAACTTCCAGAATTTAAATGTTCTTTAACCTGTGACAGGCAGAGGTAATTTAGCTATATCATGGTAACCTTTTGGATACTGTCTTACCTATAATTTCCCCTAAAGATCAAACTACTTGCACTTCTAGTGTTTAAAGAGAGTGTAGACCTCCTAATGAGAACATTCTTTTTATTACTGACAACAATACAGATCATTTAAATCCTTCGCATCCTATCCTTCCTATCATTTTGTAGGGCTGGCTCAATGGTAAAAAAAATCTGCCTGCTATGCAGAAGAGTTTTGATCTAGGTTTGATCCCTGGGTTGGGAAAATCCCCCTGGAGAAGGGAATGGCAACCCACTCCACAATTCTTGCCTGGAGAATCCCATGGACAGAGGATCCTGGCAGGCTACAGTCGTGGAGTTGCAAAGAGCCGGACACAACTGAGCGGCTAACACTTTCACTTCAATATTAAAACATTTCCATAGGGACTTTAGAGGCACAGTGTGATGTTTCTTCCTCTCTGTCCCCGCCCCGGCCTCCTTGTGAGATGAACACTCACGTCCCAGCCCGACCTCTGTGACGGAGAACCCACACAGGTTGGGTTCAGGGACTTGTCGTTGCGGGGACTGACTGGCCGTATCACCCCTGTTTGGATTCACTCTTCCGGGTTCCAGAGCTGCATCTGTCCTCACAGCTTGTCCTTCAGCCTGGTCCAGGAAGGAGCCCAGCATCCCTCCTGACCTTCAGGACCCATCATTCCTTCTCCATCCCCACCTTTCCTGGCCCTGCCCTTCGCCGCCCCCCACCCCCACCCCCACCTCCTTTGTTACCTCCTCCCATCTGTAATCATCTTCTTTTCCCTTCTCCAGTCTTCCCTTGGGTTCTACCATCCTGACCCTCACACACACAACGCCCACCAGCCTCCCCTCCAGGTGAGGGAAAGGTCACATAGATGCCTCTTCTCATTTTCACTTTTCAAAGCGTATTCCTTACATGGACTTTCTTCCAATTCCGCCCCCTGCCCCCCGTTTTATTTCTCAACTCACCACATCCTGGTTTCTGCTCTGGAAACTTTCCTGAAGCTTCTCATTAAGATGATTAAATGCATCCTGAGACAATGCCGCAGCCCTGAGACTTCATCCTTCCTGTTCTTCCAATACCTTCTTCCCCCCAAGCCTTTTTGAAAACCTCTCATCCTTGTTTTCCTTGACACGATGCTCTCTTTCTCCATCATTGCTTCTGTTTTTCTTTGCTCACTTTCTCTTCTTGCCCTTGATCCACCACTCTGTTCTTTCTCCCTAAATTTTCTTTTTTTGTTCTTTTCAAAGTTAGGCGGTGATGATTCTCAAATCTTTCCTTCCAGCTCAGATTTCTCCCCAAGATGTGGCCTAGTCTGCCCAGGTACCTGCTAGAAAGCCCAAGTGGGAGGACCAGAGAGGCATTTCAAACATGTGCTTAGAATTTTAATCAGTTATTTCTGCTTCTTTAGCCCACAAAGGTGGAAGTATATATATATATATGTGTGTTTGTGTGTATGTGTGTGTGTGTGTGTATTTATCTCTCTGGGCTTCCCTGCTGGCTCAGGGTAAAGAATCTGCCTGCCAAGCAAGAGATCCAGGTTTGATCCCTGGGTCAAGATGATCCCCTGGAGGAGGAAATGGCAACCCACTCCAGTATTCTTACTGGGATAGTCCCATGGACAGAGGAGCCTGGTGGGCTACAGTCCATGGAGTCACAAAAGAGACATGACTTAGTGACTAAACAGCAACAGCAACAACATACATCTACATGTGTAGCACAGGCTATAACTATTTTTTTTCATGCTATTTACAGAGGAAGGTAAAAGTTCATGTAAAGCATGATCATTTTGGATAAAGACACAACAGCTATTATCAAATTTTAATATATTTTAAAGTAGTATCATTGGGCTTTCCAAGCACAACCTCAGTCATAACTGAATATTACAACGCTACAGTGAGACACAGATCTTAATCCCAGTCTTGTTCGTTTTTCTAGTTCACTGAATATCATCTTCCTGCTTTCCATGTTTTCATATAACTGGAATGTTATTTAACCCTACAATGAGTGAATGAACGAATGAATGATGCTTGCTCATCTTTTATAGTTAACTTGCATACTTTCATGTGTAAGCATCTTATCCTCCTCTGTAGACTCCTGGCCCAGAAAGTATTAAAAGTGAGGTTTCATCAGTCCCGACCGTTCAGTTTCATTTGGTTTG
The DNA here is from genome assembly GCF_032405125.1 of Capricornis sumatraensis. Taxonomy (NCBI): domain Eukaryota; kingdom Metazoa; phylum Chordata; class Mammalia; order Artiodactyla; family Bovidae; genus Capricornis; species Capricornis sumatraensis. The sequence continues at coordinate 16,049,355 of NC_091083.1, forward strand.
GCTTTTTCTTATTGAAGGCACCCTTTCTTTTCTGGAGAGAAGCAGAAGCTTTTCTAACATCACAAAATCTTTTACAAGTTCTGACTGTGGGGAATTTGCTTTTTTTTTTCCAAAAGAACCCTGACCTTTGTCCTGAAAACCAGCTTCATGGTCTTTCAGGTTTTAAAAATTATTTTGCATTTGAAAAATACTAATTTTGATTATATACATAGTAAAACTGTCAGAAATACACTTGTGCAAGTGGCAAATTTGGATCAGATGTTGTGTCTTCTCTCCCGAACATAGATATAAACAATCATAGCAGACGGTAGAAAGTGTGAAAGTCTGTAGGAGATACATCTCAACTGATCCAGATGTTCAAGTTGATTACCTCCAGCCCAGAAGGATCAGAAAAGACTTGGGTGGAGCTGAATTTGAGGAGAGTCTCAAGTGCTGTCCCCCTGAAGTCACCTGAAGTCACTGTGTGTGTGTGTGTGTGTGTGTGGCTGGTTGTGTCACCAACAAGATATACACTGAGGTTCATTCTTTTCTGTTTATTTTTTACTTGTAGGCAGTTTTATAACTTAAAATTTCTGGATATGTAAGACATTTCCTTGCCTCCAAAGTTGAGACTGTATAATAAGATGTATTCAGAGAAGTCTTGCTCTCCATCCTATCCCTCCGCTTTTATCCTCATGGCTTTACACCTTACCATTTTTGTTTCTTTTTTAAATTATCTTTTTGTCTATCTTTCTGAAAATACTGTGAAGAAATATACATTTTTATTTATCTAGGCACTCTTGTCCTTCTAGGCCATTTTACAGATTTTGAACATCTGACAATAGAAGTCTAATCACTTGGGGATCTCCTTTGGAAAGGAACACTCTACAGTGGCTATATTTCCCTCTAATTACTTCATGCAATCTGTTTCATTTTTCAAATAGGTCATGCCTGAATTAAAAGATAAAATGTTTGCCACTTGGTATGTACTTGGGCTATGACAAGATAAGATGATGTAAATATTCAACAGGCAAGCCATGAGCTTGAGGCATTAACTCCATTTGCAGTTATGTGCTAATTATATGAACGCTCAGATTTGAGCTGCAAGGATCAAGAAGAAGAAGAAGAATGACTGATTTGAAGAATCAGCATAACACCAATTCTCATAATTGTGTTTGGGTATTTGTTCCTTTTGATCACATGTGAAATATGGAAATGACTGTGTTACAGTTCATTGTTTTAAGTCCTGATGCTCTCAAATATAATTTCTCCTAAATTCTAGGTATTTATTTTTGTTTCTAATTGAGATGAATTAAATACTAATTAAATACTTGGTATATTAATTTTCTATTTCCACATAACTAATGACCCCAAAACTTAACAGCTAAAGCCACAAACCTGTATTACTTCCCAGTTTCCTGTGGATCAGGAATTGGGGGTGGTTTTGACTCCAGTCTCCATCAAGCCACTGCCCTGGGCCTCGGTCACTGGAAGGCCTCCCCAGGGCTGGATAATGGCCTGTAGGCTCACACGTGGCTGTGGGCAGGAGGCCCCACTGACCAGTCATGTGGGCCTCTTCCTAAGGAAGATTCAGCATCGTCATGACTTAGCCTCTGGCTTCCCCAGAGCTCTTGATCCGAAAGAGAGCAAGACAGGCGCCGCAGTGTCTCTCATGACCTAGCTGGACGTCACGTGTAGTTATTTCACAATAGCCTGTTAGCAGCCGTTCAAGTCAGAGCCCACCCAGGCTGTGAGGAGACTACCCCAGGGTGGGAGGGGCTGCTGGAGGCAGCCTACCACTCTCGGGCCTAGTATCTCTGGGACTTTCAACAGAAAAGTAAGAATGCAGAACTGTGATGTCTTATGACCACTGATGCAACAATGCTAGTACGACAGCCACACTAATACATAGTGAAAGCTCAGGGGTCTCCTTTTGATAAGGGGGGGTATTTTACAGTGCACCATGGGAATCTGTTTCATGTGTGTCTCAAAAGATGCACAGAATTGCTGAGATCGATCAGAGGTTTAAATATGGAGAAGAAAAGCAAGTTAGAATGCCAGGGACGGGGGAGCCTGGTGGGCTGCCATCTGTGGGGTTGCACAGAGTCGGACACGACTGAAGCGACTTAGCAGCAGCAGCAGCAGCTTTATCAAAGTGAGTTTTCTCCAAAACATCAAACAACTTCCCTGTTGAAAAATTGATGTAAAATTCACGGAGGCTCTTACAAGTAGATTTTACCGATGGCATCATTTTGTTGCCATTTAAAAATGGCTCTTGGCTTCTAAGGGCGAGTAAATGAGCCATTGTGAGGGAACTTGTGAACTTCGAGCGGTGAGTAGCCTGCCGTTGGCCTTTGATGATTCTGATGGCTGGCCTCACAGTGTTTGCGCACAATTGCTGACTGGTGAGGATCTTTAAACTGCCTCTGGTAGAGTTCCGGGGTGGGGAGAACAGAGAAGGCAATGTCTGAAAGTAGGAAGCAACAAAGGTCGATGGTGAAGACCAGTGGGAACCCAAAATTATTTTTATGATGATCAGATTAGATTGAGGGATGATGGCAATTTGTGTTACAACTGAGGAGAAATTATGTGATACCGTTATCTATTTTTTCGATAATGTTCAAAATTAAAGCAATAATAAAAAAGTTGTTCTTAAAACTCTGCCTCCAGTTACCTCAAAAGTAACAGAGCAGCTGGAATCAACAATAGCTTTCAAATTCTCATCAGTTTTCTTGTGGATTTCAAAAGAGTTGGGAAAGGCAGGTCCCTTTAGAGCCTGCATAACACCAGTCTGTATGCAGGTCAGGAAGCAACAGTTAGAACTGGACATGAAACAACAGACTGGTTTCAAATAGGGAAAGGAATACATCAAGGCTGTATATTGTCACCCTGCTTATTTAACTTATATGCAGAGTACATCATGAAAAACGCTGGGCTGGGTGAAGTACAAGCTGGAATCAAGGTTGCCGGGAGAAATATCAATAACCTCACGTACGCAGATGACACCACACTTATGGCAGAAAGTGAAGAAGAACTAAAGAGCCTCTTGATGAAAGTGAGAGAGGAGAGTGAAAAAGTTGGCTTAAAACTCAGCTCAACATTCAGAAAACTAAGATCATAGCATCGGGTCTCAACACTTCATGGCAAATAGATGGGGAAACTGTGGAGAAGGTGAGAGACTTTATTTTCTTGGGCTGTAAAATCACTGCAGATGGTGACTGCAGCCATGAAATTAAAAGACGCTTGCTCCTTGGAAGAAAGGTTATGACCAACCTAGACAGCATATTCAAAAGCAGAGACATTACTTTGCCGACAAAGGTCTATCTAACTCAAAGCTATGGTTTTTCCAGTAGTCATGCATGGATGTGAGAGTTGGACTATAAAGAAAGCTGAGTGGCGAAGAATTGATGCTTTTGAACTGTGGTGTTAGAGAAGACTCTTGAGAGTCCTTTGGACTGCAAGGTGATCCAACCAACCCATCCTAAAGGAAATCAGTCCTGAATATTCATTGGAAGGACTGATGCTGAAGCTGAAATACCAATACTTTGGCCACCTGATGCGAAGAACTGACTCATTTGAAAAGACCCTGATGCTGGGAAAGATAGAAGGGGATCACAGAGGATGAGATGGTTGGATGGCGTCACTGACTCAGTGGACATGAGTTTGAGTAAATTCTGGGAGTTGGTGATGGATAGGAGGCCTAGCATGCTGCAGTTCATGGGGCCGCAAAGAGCTGGACACGACTGAGCGCCTGAACTGAACTCCAGTCTGATCTCCTGGAAGCAAAAAATTAGTACATATTTTGTCTCATCAACACTGAGTACCCACTTTAGTGTTTTTACTTTTGCTACTTAGAAAATTTGAATGAGAAATATACATGTAAATATATATATGTATATCTCAATATGTACCATATTTAAAGGAGTAATTAATTGAACTAGAGTAATTCAGTTGAATTGGAGGAATAGGCATTTGGAAGGATTATCTTTATTAGTTATTTTCATGAAAGTGCCATTTCTCTAAATTGGAAAATAAGCAGATTTGTTCTGGTAGGTATTTTGAGAGCTCAGGTATTGCCCCATAAACTGATCAGCAGTCTGTTTACATCCATTGGCTTCACTGCTAATGCTAAACCATTTTCATGGGTACCATTCACAAGCCTTGAAGGTAAGGGAGACACTAGATCCAAACTGTCCTCTTCAGAAAAAAAAAAAAGATAATTACATGACATGACGTGTTACAGGTATTAGCTGAGCCACAGCAGTAATCAGATTGGAATATACGAATGTCAAACCGACGCATTGTGCAGTCAGACTTACATGAGGTTACCTGTTGGTTAGATCTCAGTTACAAAAAACTACATGAGGAAAGCTTGTTACCAACGATAAATAGAATGTGAATTGTTTATATACTCGAAATGCCTAAAACAGCAGTAGGATGCACTGTTTATCTGCAGAAAAAATTCAAAGAACAGAAATACGGAAACACCTGCTAGCCAGGGGACAGTGGACCCTTCTGGAGGAGAGAAGGAGAGAGACCAGAAATAAATACATTTTCTCTATATTTGAAATGATATATACTGCCCCCTGCCAAATAAAGGAACTTTGTGTTAAAAAAAAAAAGAAGAAGAAATAGTTTGAGGACCAAATGGGCAGGCCTCAGTTCAAAGCCTGCCACTCATTTACCCAAACTCCTTTCTCTCTCCTGTTTCCTTGTTTATAAAACAAGGGTCACTGCAGCTTCTTTGAAGTTGCCCTGAGGACTGAATAGGGTAATGTGTAGGAAGTACCTAGTATAACACCTGACTGCTTAGAGGTACTCAGTGACTAGTACTTTTAAGTGACTTGGGTAAGGTCACACGCCAGCCTGTGGAAGACGTAGGGTTTGACCTCGGACCTCCTGGTCCTGAGTCTAGGTCTTCTTCCCCGGCATGAGTTCTATGAAGAAGGCAGTGTTGATGCAGAAACCGAGCAGCGGCAGCTCTGACCACGGAAAGAAGCTGGAGCCCCTGCCTATTTCCCGCTGCCCAGCCTGTTCCCTGCCCTGATCGTGGAGAAGTAGCTTGGGCAAGAGCCTTGCAGCCTGCGCTCTGTCTCTCTCTGCACTCTCCGAGAAGCCTTTCGCTGCTAGAAGAACCGAATGATCGTGCCATTGTGTTTGTAGCTACCTGGCTTGACTCAACTGTGTGTTTTGATTTTTCCTTTTCTCTCTTTTGTTGACAGTGTCATCAGCAAAGTGGTCCCAGCCCCCGAGGCTAAGCCGGCGCCTTCTCTGAACAGACCCAAGACGCCGCCACCTGCCCCAGCCCCCGCCCCGGCCCCCATGCACGTCACCCCTGCCCCGGTGCCTTTGCCCCTCCTGGCCCCAGCCAGCACGCCCCTCGCCGGGATGCCCGACCCAGCGCCTGCTGCTTCGGGAGCCGCCAGCTCCAAAGCCCCCGTCCGCAGTGTGGTCACGGAGACAGTCAGCACTTACGTGGTGAGCTGCTTTCTGATTTGGGGAGTATTTAAGAGAAAGTCACTTAAGAGCTCACTCTTTGCTCATGAAAATGTTTCCAATTAAAAAAGCAGTGTCAGATGTACCATCATTGAATTTCAGAAGCAATTGTTCATGACTGGAAAGGCATGTTCATTGCATTTTCAAGCCTTTGGCTGAAAGTATTGTGTTAGGATGTTTGCAGAGTCTCCATAAATAATGTCAGAGCATTGTTTTTGTTATTCGTCATTGTTTTGGAATATAACTATATATATACACACACACAGACACACACACACATAAACATATATACAGCACAGTCCATGTATAAATATAGAGGTGAATAGTGACAGTCAAACTCCTCATGGACTTTCTTGATCAAGCAGTGATTCACTTCAGAGAATAATTAGCATGGCGTGCACACATCTCATGGGCCAGCTGCTCTTTCTAAGCAGGAGCACTGATTATAGTATCTCACTGACTGAGGTCCAGAACATATCAGGGCCTGCAAAATGAACGGAAATGAACCTGTCAACCACAGAACTTGCTGAGTCCCAGCCTGTCTTCAGGTGGAAAAACTCACCTTGACAGATGCATTCACACGGTTGTCACGAGACCGTTTTCTCATGTTTCCTCCCTACTCGGTACTATCAGGTCTAGCTCAAGCCCTGCATTCAGCTGAGTAATAAATCGGCTCTTTGGGCTACGTAGTGTTTCACACGAGCACATGACAAAAAGATTTCAGGCACGTGGCGGTCCTCAGGGAGCCGACACTGTGAGACCACCAAGCATGTAGCCTGAGGTGTGTCCGCCTGGTGGTGGCACGAATCTTTCAGAATAGATGTGCCTGGGAGGCGACAGGCTCGGACTCCTGCCGTTGTCGTTGAAAATCGTGCAAGTATTACATTTCTATACATAAATACGGGCATTTTGAAAGGAAATTTCAATGAATCATTAAGTGTTTGAGGCACTATCATGATACAGAGGATAAGAAGAAAGTCTCAAAAGTCTTCAGAGAGGATATAAAGACATGAAATATTAATGAGAAAATATTATATTGGCAATTCAAGACAACAATGGAAGACATGGTACAAACATCTGTGGTCATTAAATCAGTGCATTCAAGGACCAGTTGCCACAGGTGTTTAATTGAGGCCACGTCACCCCAAGATAGGTAAATCGGGGAGGACTTTATGCTTGATCTCCTTAACCTCCATTTCTTTAGCTGTAACCAGGGATTGTTAGGCTAGGTGATCCCTGTGGTGTGTTCTAGCTCTAAAATCTTATTCTCCAGTGGATTTTTGAGTCAACTCCCTGGAGATAGATCAGACTTGCATAAACAGCGTAGACGAAAAGCCTCTGACAAACTATGTGATTTGAAGGAAGGACACAGGCCAATTTTGTTGCTGCCCAATCTGTTATGACACTAGAACTGGCACTGACATTCCTTCAGCTCCAGTCTCCCCGTTTCTATCCTACCCAAGCATTGTTTTAGGAGGATGAGACCAAGTCAGGTGTTTTCGAAGGAGCCTAGTAAACTGCGAGGGGCTGGGCGCTGTAGCAGATTTCTCAGGTCGCAGGGTCACGGCCTCCTAATTTCAAGAATCAGCAGCAGTACAGGGCATGCATGGCAGCTTCAGGGCACAGGGTACTGGGCTGGCCTTCACCCCAGACAGCTGGCACAGGCCGACTGGTGTTCTCTCTGCTTGAAACTGGAGACTAGGCCCAGGTCAGGGATGTGGCTGCCTACAGAGTTGTTCAGGAAACCGTTATAGCCTTGTCTGCTCTTGCAGAGATTTCCCAGAATGGCAGACCTTAAAATAGTTAGAATTCCGTGAGTTAGAATGAACCGTCTCTGCCCCCCATACACCCATCACACAAACACAAAAAACTGTTTTTCTTCTGCACATCCAGTCAGTGTTGTATCTGAACGTACCAGGAGAGACTACAGCTTTCAAAATCAACTGGATGAAATTATATGCTGTGTGATCAGCAAAACTTTAAAAAATTAACTCTTAGTTATTGCTGGCTTTGAAAGCCTGTCATAGAATTGTCTCTTCCAGATTGGTCTTGTTCATGTGGAATTTGAGGAGGTGGTTCAGTTGGGAATGCTTCTTATTTGGAACTGCTAAGTCAAGTCCAGAGCACAGCATGTTTGTTGCAAAATAACATGAAAACGTGTGGCTCTTTGGCCTCCTGCGTCCCTTATTTCATTTGCCCTTTAGTTGATTGTACTTTGCTGAAAATGTCATAAAGGGAATGGAAAGTTACTTAGTAACAACTCTTTTATATCCTTGATCTTATCAGCCAGTTCAGGAGGAGGGTTTGGCTAATAAGTAATAAGGCGATATATGCACATAGGTCGAATGTATTAATTCCAGACCTGTGAATACAATGGAGGGAACAACACAGAGTTGAGCTAGGTAGCTTTCAGAAGTATCAGGCATTAGTAGTCGTTCAGAACCTGGGTTTCAGTATTTTTTTAGATAAAGGTGACTGTAGGTCATATGGCTCAGAAATGATTATCAAATGTTTTGTTTTTATGACTTTCAAACGACAGTTTAAAATAGCCATTAGAAATGTCTTGGGAGTTCCCTGATGGCCTAGTGATTAGGACTCGGCACTTCCATTGCCAGGGCCCAGGTTCAATCCCTGGTCAGGGAACTAAGATTTTGCAAGCCATGCAATGTGGCAAAAAAAAAAAAAAAAAAAGTAGAAGAAAGGTCTTATCATTGAACTGTTAGTAGCATTTTTTTTTTTCCATATGATACCAGGATAGTGAGGACCATGATCACAGCTTTAATGAATTGTTAGCTCCTGGGTTTTTCTGTCTGTTCGTTTAGTCTGTCAGTCTATTAGCTCCACAGGGTGTAGGTAATCCTTATAATGCCCTTTTTGGGATTTCTTTTTTCTCAATGCCTCTCTGGTTTCCCTCCCCCCCGACCCCCACCCCAGATCCGAGACGAGTGGGGAAACCAGATCTGGATTTGTCCCGGCTGCAACAAGCCCGACGATGGGAGCCCCATGATCGGCTGTGACGACTGTGACGACTGGTACCACTGGTGAGTCCCCTGCGGGACAGCGGGGGAGAGGCTCAGCACACGGATGGCCCCGGCCCGTGCAGGCTCTTCTCCCAGGGCAGCTGTCTCCCGGGAAGAGCGTCTGGAGCAGAATCCCTGTGCCAAGAGAATGGTGTTCGTATTGTTTGCAAAAATTAGTCTTTAGACTGTGGCTCTTCAGCCTAAATTCAGTGTCTCTTAGCACACGTATTCTTTAGAAAGGGAAAAGGAGAGTCAAGGGGTTGGTTCCCTTCCCTTTCTTGTCAGTCATTTTCTGTAGCAGCTGCAGAAACACTGAGGGACCCTGTAAACACTGCCATAAAGTGCAGGAGTACAAGGGCAGCTTGAGTGGCTTCCCCGGCTCCTCAGCGCCCTCCCCAAATTGAAGGCGCACCATCAGGATGCATGCAGACCGCCTCGCTGTGTTATCTTGAAAATATCAGATATGAAAAGATAGGCATCCACTTAAGTCACATGCCATACAATGTCTCTGAGATAAAAACAAAGCCGTGGCTCAGAAGAATTAGACTGTTTCTGGCTGAAAGGATGAATGAGCTAATTAATGTCTCCAGCAGGGCCTGGGGAAGGGGCTCGTGTAAGGTGATCTCCCACATGCCCAGCAGGAGAGCAGCAGCGTCTGTCCGCCAGAGCTGGTGACTTGGGTGTCCGGTAAATGCACCTTGAAAGTGAAAGTCACTCAGTTGTGTCCGACTCTTTGTGACCCCATGGACTACACTGTCCGTGGAATTCTCCAGGCCAGAATACTGGAGTGGGTAGCCTTTCCCTCTTCCAGGGGGTCTTCCCAACCCAGGGATTGAAGCCATAAACCTAACAGGTTATTGAATGATGTGAAATTCCTGAAAAACGTAGGATGAGAAGATGTGTGTCGCTGAAGCCTGTTTGTCTGAAGCGCCTTTTGCTTGGTTCCCGTGTAGGCCCTGCGTGGGGATCATGGCCGCGCCCCCGGAAGAGATGCAGTGGTTCTGCCCCAAGTGCTCCAACAGGAAGAAGGATAAAAAGCACAAGAAGCGGAAGCACCGGGCGCACTGATGCCTGGAGCGGGGGTGCCCCCGCCCACGCCCACCGCATGGCCCCGGACCCTGAGCCCGGCCAGACTGAGGACAGGACACATGCCCCCCACCCCCGGGGGCTCCGCGAGGGCCCCCGGCCGAGGGCCACGTGGTCGCCCCCGGAGAAAGACTCTCATGCACGGGGCGGGGGGAGGCCTCGCCTCCGTTTCCTATTACCAGTGACAAGTATTATTAATAAAAAGACTATAATCTTTCCTTTTGATTTTCCTCAGTTCTCTCCAGGGCCTTTTCCGTAAGGTGTTAGCTGAGAAGATGGCGTGTGGCCCGCCCTGACCGTGTCCGAGGGTGACGTGGGTCGGCTGTATGTGTCTCCAGCCTCCTCCCCTCTGTAGTCAGATAATCGTAATCACATGAAAGAAAACTCCAGGGGGAGTGTCGGTAAATATTTTTGTGATGAAAAATATATGAAGCTTCCCCCACCCCACCCCTTGTTTTTAGTACTAACATGTAAAATGTTCAGGCTTTTTGTGAAATACCTTATATTTTTTAAGAAAAAGGTTTCTATCATGTCCTGTTGGCTCTTCTACAATTCGACTTTGTTGCCTCTCTCACCTGTCCTCTCTCTCTGTCGTCCCCCAGCTTTGCCCTTTCCTCCAAACTGCTGGTGGTCTTCTCACGGCTTGCCCATCTCATCAGCTTGTATGAAAACTCTGCACACCAGGAGATCTCCCCTAATGTAAATAATAAATATTTATGAAGTAGTTATTTTTAAAGAAATTTTTATCGTGTTTAATTCTGGCTTTCTGTGAAACGCGCTGCGGTTTCAGCCACGTCTGTAATTACTGCTGTACATAAGCAAAGAAGGCTGGAAAAAAAAGAGCCATACGTAAGTTCAAAGTTACCTACCTTGAGCTGAACCCTCGCAGAACACGGGGGAGGACCTGAGCAGTTGGAAGGAAAACAAGGCAATTTAAGTCTATGGCTTGTGATTTGAAATTGTTTTGTTATCTCTTCTATTTCTGTAAATTTCTTTGACTTCCTTTTGTTTCAAAGGACATGTAGATTCCCCGAAAGTAAAAAAAAAAAAAAATACTGTAGCATTTTGTGTTTATATTGTTTTATTTCTGCAAATCTGTTCATTGATATTGTGGTTTAAGGCTGAAATGAAGTATATTATGCAATTTTTTTTAAAGGAAACTCATCAAATTTCAGGGTATCACAAAACTTTATTATATTACTATACTGCCCACTATTTATTATATGTTAATAGATGTCTGAGAGAGAAACCAAATATTTTATTTTTAATGTAAAACATCAAATTTAATTTTATTAGCATATTTTAGCAACTTTGGAATAAATATGGACTTTTACTTGATTTTGAAATAATCCCAACTTGGGCCAGTGTAATGGATATCTTGAATGCTAGAATATGGGCTTTGAACCTAATACAAATATATTAATAGAAATTGTGATTTTTTTAAAATGCCAAGTAAATTGATATTAGTGTATGAATTAATCATATTTTAAAACATATTATGTGGTTAGAGAAATGAGGTTTTCTGCTGTGAATGTTAAATTGCAGATCAGTGTCACCCTCTCAAGTACAGTATTTCATTGCCCTCCTTGTTCTAGAAGCCAACATTTTTCTATGCCTACAAAGAAAGCATCTATGTTGAGATACGTGGTTTTGTTCTATTAATTTGAGATC